>NC_057861.1:346794836-347105605 GCF_019393635.1 Dromiciops gliroides
CCTGAGTTCAAATCCAGCCTCAGACACTTGACACTTACTAGCAGTATGACCCTGGGACAGTCACTAAACCCCCACTGCCCCACAAAAAAGATGAAAAATTATATCCTAATATCTAGGTCAACTCTATCTATAAGATACCCCTTACCTACCAGTATCATAAGTATGTCAAAGGAAGAACTTAATTAGGCATGACCTGTTCTTGATTAGGTCATAATGGGTTTTTGTTGTTGTTGTTGTTGTTTTTATCTCCACTTTCTTTTCTAGGTATTCATTAATTAGCTCTTTACTGTTGTGAGCTAGAATTTTTTCCAGCAAGCAAAATTAAGTTTACTGACTCATGGGTTGCAAACTCTATTCTTTTCCCTTGAAAAATAATTTGGAAAATATTTGTTCTTCTTCAGTCCATTGATTCTGCTCTCTCTCACCTTGCTCTTTGAAAGTTCATAGAAAGTGGTTCAGTAATATCAGCTGTCAGTTCTTGCAGTACTTAAAGGTAGAGTTAGTTTGTGCCTAATGACTTCAAATCAAAATCAATTTCTTTTTTTTGTCAATTAGTTGTGTCCAACTCTTTGTGATCCCATTTGTGGTTTTCTTGGCAAAGATAGTGGAGTGGTTCAGCATTTTCTTCTCCAGCTCATTTAACATATGAGGAAACTGAGGCAAGCATGGTTAAGTGACTTTCCTAGAGTCATATAGCTAGTAAGTCTCTGAAGCCAGATTTGAACTCAGGTTCTCCTGATTCCAAGGCTGGCCAATGTGAACACCCCCCCCCAAGCAATTAGGTACTCTATTACTATCTCCCTCCTAATCTGAGGGACCAACTTTTATTCTGTTCTTTCCAAGCCAAAGATCATTCTCCTGGAAGAAGAAAAAAAGATATGACAAAATAAGATTTGAACAAATTTCCCCCTCTGCATCATTGATTATAATTATCAGTTATCATTTATCATATTCAAGGAACTATGTGCTAAGTTCTGAGAACATCAATAGAGATGAGATACAATTCCTGCTCTAAATAAAATTACACTGTAATGAGAAGAAAACTATGTTGGATGATAACTCTAGATAAGGGTAGCTATGATAAGTGCAGTCAGCTGTGTACAAAGACCTTTTTAAGACTGCATTTTGCAGTCTACTGACACACACCCACACAATTTTAAAATAACAGTTAAAAGTACAATGTTAGAATGTTGGGGTTTTTTTTTTAACCATTAGGTGACACTTTTAGCCATTATCATGATCCTCTTCAATAGGAAAAATCAAAACCTAGGGAAGTCACACATTCACTCCCAGAATGTATCTTTTACTCCAACCTATTAAATGGAAATGCTGAAGGAAATGCCAAGGTCTCTTTTTTTCCTGTGACAGAATGATGCTCCAATTCAGTTTCCATTTGGATTGCATGAGACTAAGGACCCTGATACTGTGGATTTGCCCAATTAGATTTGTTCTAAGTCCTCTCCCCCCAATATTGGCCTTGGCCTTCTTGGACTACTATATTTCACTGAACCCTGGTCATGTGAATTTGGCAAATTGGAAGTGGCTCCCCATCTCACCAAGAAATGGATAGAATATGGTTAACAACATACAGTGATTTAGTATTATTTTAGAAGCAATAAAATCAGTAAAACAATAAGGTAGCACACCTGAATCTTGTTTTAGAGTCAGGTAGTCTCTAGATAGTTCATAGTTCGTTCTAAGGTCAGGGATTCTAGGAAGAAAAAAAATAACAACAACACAGGTACATTTGTTTAGTTTCCCACTGTCACAGTTCCTATAATCCAACAAAGGAATGTAGGATACAATGCATTCCCAAATCATGACTGACAAGATTCCATTGGGGATTTTCTTTCAAAAATACTGCCTTCTATCCATGAATTTTTGAAATGCTTCTTTCCCTCATCCTGAATAAGTCACTGACTTGTATAATAATCCAATGTAAGTTCCTTTATGTTTGCCAAGGGTCTTTGACCTAGCTTGTCTGTTTATGTAATTCTTGACAAAAGAAACCTAGTTTTCAATTATAATGTTCTGCTTCATGAATGAGGGCAAATTTGGAGCCCTTACTCTCAAATTATGATGTTTTTTTCCAGAATAGAGGCAGAATCATAACTATGTTACCATTTTAAAAAATCAAATCATGACTCAAAATGGTATGTTTGCAAAAAATAAATTATTTTAAAAACTTGATAACTTTGTCTGAGTAAAGAATTCTAGTCAAAGACAGTTCTCTTTAACTCCTCAAAAAAGTAAAAAATATACAAAATAAAATTAAAAAATAAAAGAATAGGAATCAAAATGAAAGTGGTTCTTTCAAAATAATTCTCAGAAAAAGAAGTTCAAAAAGATACACAAATAATCAGGATGATGTTAAAATTTAATTGTTTTTCAGTCTTCTACATTCAGTGATATCTGACATTTTATGACCCCATTTGGGGTTTTCTTGGCAAAGATACTAGAATGGTTTGCCATTTCCTTCTGCAGTTGATTTTACAGATGAGATACTAAGGCAAACAGGGTTAAATGACTTACCCAGGGTTACAGAGATAGTAAGTGTCTGAGGCCAAATTTGAACTCAGGTCTTCCTGACTCCAGGCACAGTGCTATATCTACTGCACCATTTAGCTTCCTTTAAAATGTAATAATTTTTTAAAAAAAATTATATGTATAATGTACAACCACTCTTTCACATGTAACCCTCTCTTTTTCTGTTCTTTATAAAATAATTTTTGAGTTCATGAATTTCTGTCAGTCTTAATAAAAAGAAAACAATTAAGACGTGATTTTCCAAAACAATGTTTTAAAAGTTAAAGAGGAGGGGGCAGCTAGGTGGTGCAGTGGATAAAGCACTGGCCCTGGATTTAGGAGTACCTGAGTTCAAATCTGGCCTCAGACACTTACTAGCTGTGTGACCCTGGGCAAGTCACTTAACCCCCACTGCCCTGCAAAAAAAAAAAAAAAATTAAAAAGGGGACAGCTAGGTGGTGCACTGGATAGAGCACCGGCCCTGGATTCAGCAGGACCTGAGTTCAAATCTGACTAGCTGTGTGACCCTGGGTAAGTCACTTAACCCCGATTGCCTCACCAAAAAAAAAAAAAAGTTAACGAGAATTTTTTGTTACATGATCAAACAAGTAAGGAATTAGACATTTTTATTAGTTCTCCCTAACTCTAAAAACCCCCTCAAAAGAAGAATCATGGGCCATTTGTAGAATCATTTCAGCTAAATCCATCCACAGAATAAGGAAGCAAGAAGGTCAATAAGGTAACAGCTTTAACAGCTTTTTCAAATTAACATAGGAAAACATTATTTTTCTTTTTGTGGCAGGGCAATGAGAGTTAAGTGACTTGCCCAGGGTCACACAGCTAGCACATGTCATGTGTCTGAGGCTGCATTTGAACTCAGGTCCTCCTGAATCCAGGGCCCAGTGCTTTATCCACTGTGCCACCTAGCTGTCCCTGAGAACATTGCTTTTTTTTTTTTTTTTTTTTTTTTTGGTGAGGCAATTGGGGTTAAGTGACTTGCCCTGGGTCACACAGCTAGTAAGTGTTAAGTTTTTGAAGCTGGATTTGAACTCAGACCCTCCTGAATCCAGGTACGGTGCTCTATCCACTGTGCCACCTAGTTGCCCTGAGAATATTACTTCTTAAAGCACTCAGCACTCCTCTTCCACCAACCTTCATACTCTTGCAGGGTTGATGAACTGAGTCACAAGTTTGTGCTTTGGGGCTGATAGATGTAGATTCCTACCTCATTAGAACAAGCTGCTTTCACTGACTCTGCCCAGCCTCCTAAAAAAGAGGGGAGACTTTCCCCTGCCTACGGTAGCCCTGAGCTGAGGGATCTCAAACTGTAGACATTCTGGCCATAATACCTTTCCATGCCTTCCAAAACTTACAAAAACTGGCAAATACTAATTTGGGCAAACCAGAAAATAAAAGTTAATGAAACTGATCAAAGGACAGCTAATGTGGCTGCATCAAAATCGAAGGAAAGAGGACTGAAATTCATAAAAGTCCAATCTTCTTCCCACAGATGCTTTTTGAGGAAAGACCCAAGACAGGTGAGAAGCATATACCCTAACGTGGAGAGAGGTCGAGCAAGAGTTTCAGTTTAGCTCTAGAGATATATTCACCATCAGTAGGGGAAGATCTGGAAAATGAGTAGAAGTAGAATTTTTTTTTTTTTAAAAGGGAAAACTGGGGGCAGCTAGATGGCGGAGTGGATAATGCACTGGCCCTGGATTCAGGAGGACCTGAGTTCAAATATGACCTCAGACACTTGGCACTTACTAGCTGTGTGACCCTGGGCAAGTCGCTTAACTCCCATTGCCCCACAAAAACAAACAAACCAAAAAAAAAAAGGGAAAACTACCTAAGCTTTCAGTATTAAGGAAACGAAATCAGATAAATGAGAGAAGATGTAAAAATTATGAAGAATAAGTACTAAAATCTCAAAAAAAATTATAAAATTATTTAAATAACTATTTCAAGGAAAAGAAAATTGATCCAATATCAAACAAAACATAGAACACCGGGTAATCTGATGAGAATATGGAAGCATGACATAATGTTTCAAAATGGTTCAAAAGGCTAGAAATTATAAGCCATGAAGTTCAAAGAGAACCAAAGTGAGAAATTATGGCCTGTACATCATAAATAATTAGGATAACAGAAAGTCTTGTCTATACTATGATATCATATGATACAAAATGTTGAATCTCTAAAGAAGTGAGAAAATAGTAGATTTGAAATGCAAATATACTAAAGTAATTGATAATCTGGAGGCAGAGAAAAGTCAATAACACTAAAGAACAAATTATCTTTATAAAAGCAAAAACCATTGATCTCAAAGATAGAATACATAGAAACAACTTAAAGATAAAAAGGGTGATAGATCAAACATCAATAGAAACAGATCTTTGACACATAGTGACTTAGAAAATGACAAATTAATGTTATTTCTGTTGTATTGTATTTTTGTTTATTTGGTTAAACATTTCCCAAATATATTTTAACCTGGTTTGGGTTCCACTCACAATATTGCCAGCGTGGTACATCCAGAAGCATATGAGAGATTAAAAAACCTGAATATTGTAACAAAAAAAAAATAAGACAAGAAAACTGCTCCCAAATGTTTGAATATGGAAAACAAAGCTAATTGAAAGATCCCCTTGAGGACTGGGGAGTGAGGAATAATAATAATAATAATAATAATAATAATAATAATAATAATAATAATAATAATAATAATAATAATACCTACTACGTTCCAGGCCCTGTGCTAAGGGCTTTACAATTATTATCTAATTTGATCCTTACAAAAAACCTGGGAAATAACTATTATTATCTTCACTTTACAGTTCACTAAACTGAGGCAAACTGGTTTGATAACTTGTCCAAGGTTACATAGCTCATAAGTGTATAAGGCCTGATTTACCCTCAGGTAAATCCAAGCCTATCTCTCTGTCCTGACGTTTCAAACTCCAAGGCATATGGTAGTTAAATTTAAGAACTCCAATGATAAGTAACAAATTATTTAAGTAGACAGGTAAAGGCATTCAAGTATAAAGAAAAGGAATTTGGGTTAAGACAATATTATTTTGGACTTATTTGAAATGATGGGGGGAGAAATAATATAAGGAAAGGAAAAATGAGGAATATTATTTTACATAAATGGAGTGTACAAAGAGGAGTTTATAATCACAAAAAGGGGCAGAGGCAGGTGACCATTGGTATTTGAACTTTACAATCATTTGAGATAGGTAAGGGAGGGAAGAATATACATACATAAACACTTGGGTATAAAAATACATCATACCCAATAGGGAAATAGTAAAAATGTTAAAGGGAAGGAGGTAACAAGAAGGAGAATAGATAAAGGGAAGCATTAGTCAGAAGCAAAACAAATAGTTAAAGAAGTGGTGTGGGAAAAGAGAAGGAAACATAAAATAGCATAACAAGGAGGGAAATATATTGTTAGTAATTATAACTGTAAATGTGAATGGGATGAACTCACATAACAATAGAAAAGGATAGCTGAATAGATTATAAATCAGAATCCAGCAATGCTTTGCTTAAAAAAACAACAACCACAACCCAAAAACAGCATCCTTGGAACAGAAAGATGCACACAGAGTTCAAATAAAGGGCTAGAGTAGAATCTATTATGCTTCAGCTGAAGTAATAATAACCTCAGTCAAAGCAAAATAGACCTAAGTAAAAGAAATAAATAGGAAAATAAAATTTTGCTAAAAAGTACCATAGGCTATGAGAATTAATATCAATACCATACACATATGCATGAAATGGCATAGCATAGAAATTCTTTTAAAAAATTAAATGAGCTACAGGAAGGAACAGACAGTAAAAGAATAATAGAGGGAGATTCAATTGCCCTATCTTAGAACTAAATACATCTAATAAGCAAAAATGAAATTAATTATCTGATGTTGTTTGTCCTTCGTTCTCAAAGAGGTCCATGATATCAAGTGATGTCATGAATCACAATGAATTGGATTTAAGTGAGGGAGGACTGTGCAAGTTTACTAACTTTACTCTCTTCTCCAGAACCATCTGGGTCCAGTGGCAAGATATATGTCTGGATGACTGGAGCTGGCCCCAGATGTTTAAAGCAGTTGGAGTTAAGTGACTTGCCCAGGGTCACACAGCTAGTAAGTATCTGAGGTGAGATTTAAACTCAGGTCCACCTGACCCCAGGGCCAGTTCTCTATCCATTGTACCACCTAGCTGTCCCAAATATCTGTATGGTATCTTAGGAAAGTTAGATATAATTGACCCTTGGAGAATATTGAATGATAATAGAAAGAAATACACCTGTTTCTCAGTTGTGCATGAAATTTTCACAAAAAGTTACCTTGCATTAGAGCACAACAACCTCACAAATACAGAAAATAAGTGTTAAATACATTTTAACTGACCATGATGCAATAAAATTGTATTCAATAAAGGAATTTTGATGTAAATATTAAAAATTAATTGGAAACTAAATAACTAAATCCTAAAGACTTCTTAGGCCAAAGATAAAACCATAGAAACAATAAAAATTTAATTAAAGATAATGACAGGGGCAGCTAGGTGGCTCAGTGGATAGAACACTGGTCCTGGATTCAGGAAGACCTGAGTTCAAATCTGGCCTCAGACACTTAACACTTACTAGCTGTGTGACCCTGGGCAAGTCACTTAACCCCAATTGCCTCACCAAAAAAAAAAAAAAGATAATGACAACAATAAGACAATGTGATTTAAAATGTATGGAATGCAGATAAATAAGTACTTAGGGGAAAATGTATATCTCCAAATACTTTCATCAATAAAAAAGAAAAAGAGTAGAACTGTGAATTGGACATATAACTAAAAATAAAACAGAAATTGGTTAAACAAAAAAGCAATTAAACATAAAAAAGAAATCCTGAAAATCAGAGGTGAAATTAACAAAATTTAAAGTAAAAGAAACAAAAACAAAAAAATATATAACTAAGATGTGTATTTAAAAAACACACACAAAAAATCGATATGCCCTTATCCAACTGAAGTACCAGCATCAAAAATGAAAATGACAAATAAATTTACAATATAAATAAATAAATGTTGACAAACATACAAATTGCCCTAACAAAATAGGATATAAAATATTTAAATTACCCTAACTTAGAAAGGGAAATTGAAGAAAACACAAATGAGTTCCTGAAGGGAAAAATAGTACAGGACCAGATGGATTTACAAGGGTATTTTCCTAAACAGTTAAAGAATAATTAATTCTAATACTACATAAACTGCTTGAAGAAATAGATAAAGTTAGGGTCTTGCCAAATTTCTTCTAAGACACAAACAAACCAGGTATAGTCAAAACAGAAAAAGAAACTAGAAAAGAATTTTCTTAATAAATATTGATGCAAAAACTTTGAATGAAATATTAGCAAGAAGACTACAGTACTATATAAAAAAAGAATATACATGGTGACCAAGCTGGATTTATACTAGGAACATAGCCTGATTCAGAATTAGGAAACCTGTAAACATAACTGACCATGTTAAAAACAAAAACAACAAAAATCATATAATAATCAATAGATGTAAGGAAGTCATTTGACAAAATACAATACTTTTTCTTACTAAAAACACTATAAAAAGCATAGAAACAAATGAAGCTTTATAAAAAGATATATAGTATCTATCTGAAATCAAGCTAGAGTTATCTGTAATGGGGATAAGCTAGAAGTCTTTCTAGTAAGATCAGAGATGAAGCAGCAATGTCCATCATCATTATTATTACTCAATATTGTTCTAGAAATATTGCCAAAATAGTGTGATTTTTAAAAATCAAAGGAATAAGCAAAACAAAATATAACTTTTTGAAGGTGATATGATGGTTTACTTAGAGTATGCTACAGAGTCAAATATAAATAAATATAAATAATACTTGGCAAAGTGGAAGGATATAAAATAAACCCACTATAATCATCAATATTTCTGCATATTTCCAATAAAACCCAGGAGGAAGAAATAGGAAGAGAAATTCCACTTAAAATAAGTAGAGGGGGGTGGGCAGCTAGGTGGCACGGTGGATAAATCACTGGCCCTGGATTCAGGAGTACCTGAGTTCAAATCCAGCCTCAGACACTTGACACTTACTAGCTGTGTGACCCTGGGCAAGTCACTTAACCCTCATTGCTCCACAAAAAAAAAATCCCAAAAAAACCAAAAAACACAAACACAAAAAACCCCCCAAAACAAAACAAAATAAGTAGATGGTATAAAATATTTGGGAGCCTACCTTCCAACATACACACAAGAAATATAAGCACACAAATGCAAAATACTTTTCATAAATTGACAATATCTAAAAAAAGAGATATGTAATATCTATCTGAAATGAAGAGCTAGAATTATCTGTAAAATCATTTTGGTGTTCAGGGAGAAATAGAAGTTGATCAATGGAAAAGTTTATGTATACAATACAAAGAAACACACCAGCACAGTGATTTGGTGTTTGTTAAATCCCCACATAGAAAGTGTTGGAGCAAGAATTCAGCATTTGACAAAACGGGTTGGGAAAACTGAAAGTCATCTGGAAGAAATTAGATGTAGACCAACATCTTTCACTATATACAAAGATAAGCTCCAAATAAATATATGCTATAGACATAAAAGATGGCATCATAAGCAAATCAGTAGAGCATTGAAGAAATTTCCTGTGAGATATATGGGTAGGGGAAGAGTTCATGTCCAAACAAGAGACAGAAATGTTCACAAGAGGTAAATTGAAGAATTTTTATTTTGTAAAAGTTAAATGTTTTTACACAAACAAAACCAATGTAACTATAATTAAAAGAGAAGCATGAAATTGGCAAAATATTTTTGCTGCAAGTTTCTCTGATAAAGGATTGATTTCTAAAATATATATTGGCAACTAAATCAAATTTAGAAGCGTAAATCTGAAACCATTCCCCAACTGAATAATGGTCAAAGGATATGAATAAGTACTTTTCAGAGGAAGAAAAATCCAAGCCATATAAAAAATGCTTTAAATCGCTAATAATTAGAGAAATGCAAATTTAAACAACACTGAGGTATCAACTCGTATACATCCATGTGAGTGGCTAAGATGACAAAAAAGGAAAATGATGGAAGGGCTGTAGGAAAATAGGTCCTTTAACACATTGTTGGTGGAACTGTGAATTGGTGTATATATACCTACATACATACACCTATATGTATTTATATATGTATGTGTATGTGCATGTGTATTTGTATATGAGTGTGTCTGTGTGTATGCTTATGTGTGTATGTATGTATGTGTGTACATGTATGTATCTGGCCACTGTACCCAGATGGCTCTGGAGGAGAGAGTGAGATTGGTGACCTTGAACAACCCTGCCTCACTTAAATCCAATTTACTGCAAGTCATGACACCACCTCCCGATGTCATGATTCTCTTTTAGAATGAAGGACAAACAACAAAAATACAAAGTCACCAGCCTCATTCTCTCCTCCAGAGTCATCTGAGCCCAGTGGCAAGATATCGATCACAATGACTGGACATGAATCCAGATGTTTGAAGCAATTGGGTTAATTGACTTGCCCAGAGTCACACAGCTAGTAATGTTAAGTGTCTGAGGATGGATTTGAACTCCATTCCTCCTGACTCCAGGATCAGTGCTCTATCCACTATGCAACAATGCCTCTGTAAGAAATGAAGGGGATGATTTTTTAAAAATCTGTGAAAACTTGTATGAATTGATACAAAGTAAAGTGAGCAGAATGAGGAGAAAAATTCATACCAAAAATATTGTAGACATAATCAACTTTGAAATGCTTAGTAATTCTGATCACTACAATGACCAACCACAATTACAAAAGACTCATGATAGACCATGCTACCTCCTAAAACTAAAAGATAAAGAACTGTTGAACTCAGATAACATTGAAGATTTTTTTTTCTTTTCTGACATGGCTAATGCAGGAATTTGTTTTTCATGACTATTCATATTCATAATGAGTTTTATTTTTTGTGTCTTTTCAATGAGTGAGGGAAGGAAAGGAGGGAAGGAGAGAATTTGGAACAGAAAATAAAAATAATTTTAGTTTTAAAAATTAAAATAATTTTTTAAAAGACCAACAATTTGCCCTATTCTAATGTTGTGATATCTCTCTCCATAATCTTTCAAATACCACTGAATATGTATGAGTTGTGTGTTTTTTTCCAGCATCACAGATATAGTTCATTGGTGCCAAATGACTTGAATAAATTAAGTAAAAGTAGGTATTCTAATTTGAAATCATCTTTACAAAACTATATGCTTCCTTACTTATTTTGGTACCAACTCCCTGTTAGTAATAAAAAAATAAAAAATAAAACAAATGCTGACATGAACAGATTCAAGATCAGAGTTAGAAGAGGATGTAAAAATGAAATAGTGGCAGGCTCTCATTACTGGTACGAAGAACTAAGTCCACTTCCCAGTTCTACAATAAACTAGTTATGGAAAGAAGTTCTTAGAGGTTCTGCCAGTAACAGGACACAATAGAAATATCCCACCTTTTAGGGGTTCCAATTTGTACCAGCTTTCAAGTTCTCCTGGGCTATAACAGAATCCTGAGTCTTAATAAAAAGACTTATCCTGCTGGATATATGCACATAACGTAAGTTGTGAATTGTGTTGAAAGGGCTGCACTCCTTTATCCACAAAGGGAAGAGAAGCTGTGGAGGCTAAGAAAACAGTTATTCATTTCTTAGAACTCTTCTGTTTGTAGCAGGCTATGGGCCATCTGATACCTGTGCAGATACCTGGGAGAGCTTAGGAATCTAGAACTACATTTTAGATAAAGGAATTATAGATTTAAGAAGTGGAAGGATCTAGAGGCCAGTGCGTTTACTCCTGCCATTTAAAAGATGTTTCTGTTCAGTAAAATGGAGCAATATTGTTCACTGGGCGACAATAACCTACTGTTGACCCTTCTAGGATAGCAATTATCAATGCCACCTGGTGGTTGAATCCAGAACTACACATAATACCAAGATGCATCCATTATGACAACCTACAAAAGATATAGAGTACAATTAACAAATAAGATATAGAGATCTTAAGTGTTACAATCTCAAAAAGATAAATCAAATCAACAATATATGGATTTCCAAAGGATATTAAATTTTATTTTCAAAAGCACACAAACCCAATCCAGATGGGTTAAGCAATTTTTTTTCAAATTTTCAAACAAAAACATTCTAAATAATAAAGAAATAACATACTCTAACAAGATCCCTGTATGATACAAATATCACCTTAACTAACCTAAAATATTAGTAACAACATAAAGAGACCTATATAACAAGCTCATGAATATTCCAGTAAAATGACTTGTAATATATAAAAAGTAATTGCTATGAATAAATAATGTAAATAATACAACTTTAGAAAAACTATTGACACAATCTCATCAACAACAAAAACGGCAAGACATATGCATGTAGATATAGAGAAAGATAGAGATAGAGAAACACACATATACATAAATATGCAGTTTAATACTGACAAAACATAGCAGCCTTTATGATTAGAAAGAAACTAACCCTAAAATGCACAGGGTTAGAAGACATAGGTTTTTAGTAAGATCAAAAATATTTTTAAGTGTTAGAGCCAGTATTACCTACAATAGTGAAAAAAATATAAGCTTTCTCATAAGTAGAAGACAAACCAAAGTGTGTCCCTCTCTTCACTTCAATTAAATCTAATTCAAGAATATCAATAATAGCAATAAAGTAACAGAGAGAAATCAGAGCTATAAACATCAGCACAGGGAAAATAAAATTATCCTTACTTGTTGATAACATGATTATTTTATTATAACCTTCAGGGAATCCAGGAATAAATTAATTGAGACAATTATTAGCTTTAATAAAGTATGAGGATATAAAATAAACCCACAAAATAATTTGCAATTATACATAGTAAGAACAAAACCTAGGACACAGTAATGGATATATTCCATTCAAAATGCAAAAAAATAGCTGAGGGACAATTCACTAAACATGCTGAGGACTTGCATGAATACAATTGCAAAAGTTGTCTTTACAGAAATAAAGGAAGATCTACAAAACTGAAGAGTATTATTAACACAGTATCAATCAATCAATCAACAAGCATTTATTAAGCATCTGCTATGTGTCAGGTAGTTTTCTAAACACTGGGGATACAAAGACAAAAATGGAAAAGCCTTTCTGTGTGTGTGTATATGTATGTGTGCAGAACAGATATAAAAGGAAAATAAGGGGCCTAGTAGTTTTAGTGATCAGGAAAGGCATCATGATAAAGGTAGTACTTGAGCTGAGTTTTGAAGGAAAACCAGGTATTATAAGAGATGGAGGTGAGAAAAAAAATAGCATTTCAGGTATGAAAGAATAGTCATTACAATGGCTTGATTGAAGATGGAATATCATGTAGGAGGTACAGTAAGTAGGCCAGTGTGATTATAACATGAAATGTTTGGATGGGGAGTAATATGAAAGAAAAATGGAAAGGTAGGGACAAGGCAGGTTGTGAAGAGCTTTATATGCCACATAGAGAAGTTTTATTTGATTGTACATGTGGTAAGGAACTTTTGCAGTTTATTGAATAGAAGGGTAGGATACACTTTAGGAAAATCACTTTGGCAGCTCAAGGAAGGAGAATGGATCAGAGTAAGGTGTGGAAAGAAGACATATGTAAGAGATGCTATGGTGAAAGAAATGACTGGATCTGGCAAATGATTGCATATCCTATGTGGGTTGGTGGGGTGAGTCAGAGTGAGGATTGACTGATGACACTGAGGTTACAGACCTGGGTGATTAGAAGGATGATTGAACACTTGACACCAAAAAAGAGTTTCAAAAGAGGAATGGAGATGAATATTTACAAAAATATAAAATACCCAGATTAGCTGAAAAGAAAGGTAGAAAATTGAAGCAATCCATTCTCATAAAGGGAAATTAAACAATGAAAAAATGAATTTTCAAAGGGGGAAAGCAGAGAGAGGGACAGATATTTTGATAGCCCTCACTGAATACCTCTCTCTAGAGCAAACTTGGGTAGTTGTTTTGTGGGTTTGGTTTTATTGATTTTGTGAAATATGAAAAATTTGAGAGACATAATTTCTGGATAATTAACCATTGAGTAATTAATAAAAGGATGCTCATTTGACTATCTCTCATAAAACAAAGATCCCTCATGGAACCTTTTCACTGTTTATATGCCTTTAGAATAATGGGTATTACTGAAGGTGGAAATCAATTCTGATTAGTTAACAAGTAATGAGAGAATGAAAATTACAATGAAGGGTGGCCTTATTCTAATGATAGTCTAAGGGACTTGACTCTAATCTCATCACTTGGACTTATCTCTGTCCAGAACATCCCCTGTCTAAAGCAATGTAGACAAAAGCAGGAATCTACTTCCACTCAGACCTGTCTGACTAAAACACAATGGGCTGGTATTTATCAATTAACCTAGATCAGAATGACTTTACCTTTTGGTTAGATCTGAGTTGTCCCATGTGGATGTCTTGCTCAATATTTCATCTTATCATCAGCTACACCATTCAAAGACTAAGTGATATCTAACTGGGTAAATAGAAAGGGAAAAAAAAATCTTAGTCCTGATTCAATAATTGGTTGTTACTATAAGAGAGAATCATCTCTCTCAATGGGATAACAAAAAGGTTAAAGAATTCCAGGAGTCTTGGTACCCAACAGAATTTGGGGCTAAAATGACTCAATAGTTAGTAAAAATTGTTTAATATTCTCTACACTACTCCCAAATACCTAATCTTATTAAGGGGATGAAGAGAAGAAGATCCAAAATGGTCATATTTGCTGGCATTTCTTTCTTTAAGAAATAATATTTAATTTTTCCCAATTACATGTTAAAATTTTTTATAATCTTTTTAAAATTTTGAGTTCCAAATTCTTTCCCTATGTTCCCTTTTCCCTTCACTGAGAAGGCAAGCAATTTGATATGTTATACATGTATAGCCATGCAAAGCATATTTCTGTTAGTCATGTTGTCAAAGAAAATGCCAAAAACAACCCTAAGCAAAATAAAGTTTTTAAAAAGTATGCTTTGATCTGCATCAGTTCTATCTCTGAATGATATTTTTCATCCTAAGTCCTTCAGAATTGTCCTAGATCACTGTATTTCTGAGAATAGCTAAGTTATTCACAGTTGATCGTAACACAATATTGCTATTGTTGTGTAAAATGTTCTCCTGGTTCTGCTCACTTCACTTTGCATCAGTTCATTTAAGTCTTTCTAGGTTTTTTCTAAAACCAGCCTATTTGTTAGCATTTCTATAGTTAGATGGGAGAATATAAGCTACTCTTTGGCAGAAACTGTTCCATATTTTGGAATGGTTGTATCCCTAACATGTAGTATCATATCTGGCATATAGTGGGTACTTCATAAATGCTTACTGAATTGAATTATATGCGGGGAATCTCTCCAGTGATGCAGATGAATACCATTTATACATGCCTGGGTACCTCTTAAAAATGCACTCCTATAAACTCACCAGTAGAAGTCCAGCCAAAGTTATGATTGTCTCCTTTGCTTTTTCTTGATGTCATTAGGATATCAATGGAGCATAGAGATGGTCTAACAGTTATCCTTTATTCTGGGGGACCACGCATATATTTTAAAGTATAGTACATACAAATATAGATACACATGCATGAATGCATACATAGATGCATGCATACATACGTGTATACATCCATACATAGTGCATGGATGGTCTCAGAGTAAAGACAACCTGGGTTCAAGTCCTGCTTCTGATATATACTGGCTATGGGCAAATCATTTAACTTCTCAATGCCCCATGCAAAACTTTATGACAACAAATTTCAGGGCACTTGCATGTTCCCCAAGCAATACAAACTGTTCTCTTCCTCCTGTTCAGCCCATGAACCTGCTATGTGAAAGAAAGAAGATCTTGGTTAAAAAACAAACAAACAACAACAAAAACTATCAGAGGGCAGGAGTAAGAAGTAACTTTTTTCTAGCTAAAGCAGAGAGGCTACTAGGACCCCTTGCAGAAATAAGGGAATTCAACTTGATGATCTCTAAGGTCCTCTTCAGCTCAATGACTTTATCATCTCTGCCTCCTCTAAACCACAGAAATGCTAATCTTGCTCATAGGATTTCTGGACCACAGATTTAGGTACTTTACCTAATCACACAGATCAGTATTATGTGAGGCAGAATTTGAACCCAGGCTTTCCTGACACTAAATCCTGTGCTCTATGGGCTACACGATGCTGTTAACGCCTATCATTGTTGCTGATTCCTTCAAAACCTCCTGTTTAGAAGGGAGTTATTGAATAATTTTTGTCTCCAAGTGATGTTTTTTGCCTTCTTAAAACCCAAGAGCCTGAGACAGGCAGTCTTCTCCATTCTATTCCCAACCTTTCATCTTGTCCCAAATAGTCAATTCATCAGGGAAGAAAACTGTCAATTCTAACATAAGAAAAACAGGCCTTTAAAAAAAAAAAAGAATGCTAATAATCTTAATTGCACACTCTACTTACTGTACTATTGTGGGAAGAAGGCAATTTGCATCATCTTCTCCGCCCCTCTTTCTTCCTCTTAGAACTATTGAAACCCTTTTCAAATCATTAATCCTGCCAAATATTGATTACAAAAAAAAATCTCTCCCAGCTGGAACAGCTATGAGCACCAAATCATAACATTTCCCAAGAGGGGAAAAAAAATCCTTTCCACTTTTACCTCTCTTCCAATTTCCTTCCTAATTTGCCTAATTTAGGTTCCTCATAATGTGCGTATTTGAAAGACATATAAAGTAATACAAATGCATTTTCATTATTAGGGCATAACAACAAAACCTTTATGTATAAGAAAGTGCTATACAAATATAAATTATTGTTATAATTCATAATTATAATCACCCCCAGTAACAGGTTGCCTCCTTGTCTTTTTTTTTCTTTTATATCCCCAGGCCAAAAAACTTGTAGAATTGTACAGATGCCCCTTGAATACTTTCTTCAAGAAAAGGATTTTAAGATACTGGAAGTGATAAGCACCAAATATAATCAACAAAAAATGAAATTGACTGTATTTTAATAGACTAGATATAACTTGTTAATGTGGGAATCCTTTATGAATCAGCTTTCTGTTCTCAATCAAATCAATGACTTGTTAGAGCAAAGAACAAAGTCAAGATAAGACTAGAAGAAATGATAAAATTGATAAAAGGATATGATGAGTAATTAAAATAATTCCAATCTGATATAGCTAAATAAATTATTAGTCCTGAGATAATGAGTGTTGGATGAAGGAAAGGGCATTAAGAACAATTATGATTATTTCTTAGAGCAATTTAATGTCTATTAATCAATAGCCATAACTGAAATAAAATGAACCTAAAAACCATCACTCGATGAACTTGCCAAGTTCAGAAATATGGCAAACAAGGACTCTACTGACTTAGAATATTAGCTCATTTGTAATACCTTATGGAAAAGGATAAGAGATGATTATCAACAGCATTGCCTTATAGATATCAAGAATTAGTGGAGAGAAAAATCATTTTGAAGAAAGCTTGTCAAGGGGCCAAACTAAGGAAAGACATCCTGAGGGCATAAAAGTATGAAACTGGAAAGACAGCAAATGGAAGAAACATGGAATCCATTATCCAAGACCTTTGTAACAAACCTTTGTAGTATGAAAGACAATGGAACCACCACATTTGCACTCTATCATCACATTCCCAGACATGCTAGAAGAGGAAGGAGAAGTGGCAGTGAAGAAAACCGAGGTAGGAAAAGTAGCTGGATTAGGCCACATTGTTGTTATTTGTCTTTTGTTCCCCAGGAGGGCCATGACATCAAGTGATATCACTCACGACTTTCACTAAATTGAATTTAAGTGAGGGAGGGCTGTGCAAGGTCACCAACCTCATTCTCTCCTCCAAAGTCATCTAGGTCCAGTCGTAAGATATATGTAAGAACGACTGGAAATGGCCCCAGATGTTTTAAGGCAATTGGGGTTAAGTGATTTGCCCAGGGTCACACAGCTAGTAAGTGTCTGAGGTGAGAGAACACTGAGCAAATGCAGGGCACTTAGGTGGCACATTATATACAGTGCTGGCCCTGGAATTAGGAAGCCATGAGTTCAAATGCTACACAGACACTTACTAGCTGGGTGACCCTGGGCAAGTTACTTAACTTCTGTCTGCCTCAGTTTCTTCATCTAAAAATGAGGATAATAATAGTACCTACCTCCTAGAGTTGTAAAGATAAAACAAAATAGTATTTGTAAAGCACTTTGCAAACCCAAAAGTACTATATAAATTTTACTTATTATGATTATCATCCTCATATGAACTAAGGCATCAGTTTTCAAAATATCTACACATAAGATACAGACAAAAAACTTAAATTTTATTTTCACCAAATAAAGGTGTCCAATAGAATGTCAATAACTATGAATCTATGTGCCTACTTTCCCAACAGTATAAACATTTTAAGAGAGTAAGCTTTACATGGATCACTGACAAATAGATTAAAAGACAAAAGCAGTCCTTTTACAAGCAGTATTCTATATTAGGCCACAACTTTACCTCTAAATGATAAGTGACTAATGTGGAAAGGACAAAATTTCATCAGAAGCACCTGAGTTCAAATCTCACCTCAGAGACTTAATAGCTGTGTGACCCTGGGCAGGTCACTTAGCCCCAGTTGCCTTAAAACCAGGGTCATCTCCACTTGTCTTGATGAATATTTTGCCACTGGACCCAGATGGCTCTGGAAGAGAGAGTGAGGTTGGTTATCTTGCACAGCTCTCCCTCACTTAAATCCAATTCAGTGCAAGTCATGACATCACCCTGATGTCATGGTCCTCTTTGGGAATGAAGGACAAACAACAACTATAAAATAGAATTTGAATTAACACATCAAAACATCACATGTAACAAATCCTCTCCCTCGTATATGTAAAAATTATATGAGATTCCTTGAAAGATATAAAAGAGTTTTGTTCAATAACCACCTGATCATTAATATTTCTGTTATTTGTCCTTCATATATATATGAATATATGAATATATACAATGGGGGAAGTGGATAGAAAACCAGTCTTAGATTTGGGAAGACCTGGGTTTAAGTGTGACCTCTGGAAAATATAGCTATGTGACTTTGGGCAAGTCATTTAACTTTTCCATGTTCTGGCCCTTCTCTAAGTCTATGTGCTTCAGGCAAGCTGCTGATCTTCTGTGGAGGCAATTTCCATACTGCTTATGTGAGTGTAATCACAAGTCTGGACCAAACCCCACCCATATCTTCTGATGTTGTTGTATGGGTGCTTATTATAACACATACCAGCCTCCAAAGACCTGAAACTGAAGCTTGCCCAATGGAAAATGGAGAGGCATGTGGCAAGTATAAGTAGACCAAAGCACATTACAAGTCAATGCTTATGCAAAAGAAACATTGTTAATTTAAGTCATTAGAGAAATCAGGGAAAAAGATGAAAGAGTGATATAGTAAGACAGAGGGATACCTGATGGTTAACTGATGGAAATCCGCTACCCTGCCCACACCACCCCAGTATATTTCAGATAGATTCTCAAGGAGGATGTAAGGAAGGATGGAGCAAAGAGTTTCACAGGAAAGGAAGGTATAATCTATACTGTGTTAGAGATTAACCACATTGTTTGAGCTCACAGGACAATTAGGTGTCTTTAGCACCCAGTAAGGTGCCTAGCAAATAGTGGGCATATAATATATTCTTGTTGAACTGAACTATTGAATGCATTTTAAAATTCACCTCTCCTTAGTGTCTCATATAATTCCTTGAATAATCACAACTTATAAACTATATAGGAGCCTGAGAAGGACCATTTTCTTTTCTTTCTTTTGTTTTTTTCAGGGCAATGAGGGTTAAGTGACTTAGCCAGGGTCACACAGCTAGTAAGTGCCAAGTGTTTGATGCTGAATTTGAACTCAGATCCTCCTGAATGCAAGGCTGGTGCCTTATCCACTGTGCCACCTAGCTGCCCCTGAGAAGGACCATTTTCAAAGACATGGTAACTCTTTGACTATACTAAAATAAGTGGTATTGTTTGAAATCGTCACATCAGACATCTCATTGTTCAGGAGTGTTTTAAATGCAAAAATGTGACATGAATTTTTTTGGAAAGTGTATACTGTTTTCTAAAATAGCAGGGGCTGGGGGGGGGGGGACTACATATGAAATATCAACAAAATTCCTAACAAGGAAAACTTCCTTGGAACTCCCTTTCTTCTTTTTCCATGCACTGATTTTAGAAATATCCTCAAATGACAGTCTTTTCATATTCTTCCTGGCATTATCATATCCTCCTGCTCTGCAGTGCTCCAGAGTTCATTATTGCACTGGGGCTGTCGTTATCATTTGGTGAGCCTCTCGGATTGTACAGGATATGAGATGAGGCACATTGGAATTACGCTGAGATAAGAACAAACAATATTTAGTGATTTTTTAATATCAAGTTATTCTGCATAACCTCAATTGCAATCTTTAAAAAGTTTTTAAAAAAATTTTTTTAAATCTCATCCTACAACATAGGAGCAGATTAACAGCTTTTCTTGTACTGTTAAAAAGAATTCTTCAAGAAGAAAATATTCAAGCAAAGTAAAACTCCACATGTGATTAAACATATTTCTGACTAAGGTTGGGGTCAGCAAAGACTGGAATGAATGGTTCAAAGAGTTTAATCAATGTCCAGATCAGAAGAGAAAGAATATCTGCCTTTAGGGCTCACATCAGGTCACACTTTCTTAGCTAAGAAGACTGAACCTATAAACACAGAAAACACAGTTTGAGCTAAAGTCCCCAAAGCCAAACCTTTCATAGAGCTTTGTTTTCTCTGCAGTGAATTCAGCATAAAAAAGATTTTGAAGAAGCTTAGGCTTGTTTTGAGACCTAAGGCTAAAAGGCCCAGGTGATGTGAACTCAAAGTCCCTAGGAATAGGGACTGAGACTGTGGTTTCATTAGCATAAGGAACTCTAAAGAGTAAATTCCCTCTACCAGTCCTTACAGGCTAGATCCACGTAGCTAGTGTCAATAGCAGTACCTGATCCAAGGGCTGTCTTGCATATAATTGATGTTTAATTAAAAAAAAATAAGTTAAATTATTGAGCTCAATAGACAGTAGCAGATCACTGAAATCATGTGAAACAGAAAGAAGCAGACATTGCACTGATTTGCGAGTTTGCATCTGGGAGCAGATTCAACCATACAGTGAAAATAAGTTATTGTAAGTGTTCCCCAAAGCAATATTGTTTGTAGGCATGGAATATTATTTTCCACATCTTTACCTATCCACAGAACAAATAAGACCCAGATATCTCCCAACATGACACCACAAAATCAGGCGTGAGGTAGAACACACCTCGACTTTCTCTTAGTCCAACATAATCTCCAAGATAATGTTGGCATTGAAATTCCAATGCATATTTCCCCAAACTTATCATTTTTGGATGCCATCCACAAACAATGATTTCTTGCTATCCCTATCTACACAGTGATCTGTTATCTTCTCGCCTGCTGGTATATGATTCGTGGCATTTCAGGAAATGACTTTTGCCACCATCAAATACCTCAGCCCTAGCTTTGGCATTTCCCCCAGCTTCACAAAGCTGTTTATTGCTTCACAGATACTTCTATCCTCCATAATCCTTAGTTAAACACATCTCCCATGCTCTCCTATTTACAGGTTATAGGAAGGGAAAGGGGAAAGAAGTCTTTGCTGATGATTCATAGCCCAGAGCCCTTTGATGGAATTAAGGCTGCTTCTAATTCTGATTCTATCCTCGAGTCCTAAACTGAAGAATATTTATTGAGATCTATTAACTTTAACTTCTACTTTAATTATAAGTCACAATTAATAAGAAAGGATGACCCTGAAGCTTCTTTTGTTCTCTCTGGCCAATGGTTTAAAAGGAGAAACAGTAAGACTCTAAAAATCAATGGCAGAGCTGGGGAATAGCTGGCCATTGCTGTGATCTCAAGGTGATACATTCAGATTGGAAGGGAGGCAGATATCAAGGCTAACTTTTCATGGTTAAAGATAGAAATAAATATCCCTTTCAGACTCTCAGTTCCTCAGTTTCATAGGGACTTCATGGTGTGCGTGTGGGTGTGTGTGTGGGTGGGTGGTTGTGGGGGAGGCTTTTTCTTTTTTTAAACATATTTGTTTATTCTTCCTTCCCTTTAAAATGGGTCCCCTTCCTCTTTAAAATGTATATGAGGATGTAGAAAGCATTTCTTCATGGGGCAGCTCTCCTAAATTATGCATTTTCTCAACTTTCTTCAATGCTCTTTCATGAAAGAACATATTGAAAAGCATATTCCACCTTATCAGAAAATGAAACCATCAAAACAAAGCCACTAAGAGAATAATAACATGTTTCTGTAGCACTTTAAGGTTTTTAAAGAATTTTCTTCACAAGCCCATGAAGTAGGTAGTAAAGGTATTAATATCCTCATTTTAGAGACTGGGGGAACTAAGGCTCAAAAAAGTTAAACTATTTTTGTGGTAAGATAATGGAATTTGGCAGACTGATTGGGATGGGCCACACCTGTCCTGTCCTGAGTGATGTATGCTGCTGATGTCAGCAGGAGAAACCACTATCCACAGGCACTTTGAAGGACCTCCAATTTTGGGGGGAGGGCGAGTAAACGCTCACTGAGGGGAGCTCAGTCTTTTTCCGGAGTCACTTCCCTTTCTGGTGGTGCAAGGTGAAGGAGAAGACCACTCAGGACAGGACAGGTGTGGCCCATCCCAATCAGTCTGCCAAATTCCATTATCTTACCACAATTTCCACCTAATTAATCTATTCCATGCTATCACAAAATCTCAGAGTTGGAAGAGACTTCAGAATTTAATCTGTGCCTAAGCTAGAATATGATTTTTGGCATAGCACTAAAGAAGCAATATATTCAGACTTTTCTTGAAGATCTCCTGTGAAAGAAAAATCACTGCCTCCTGGGGAAGGCTTTTTTTTTTTTTTAGTGAGGCAATTGGGGTTAAGTGACTTGCCCAGGGTCACATAGCTAGTAAGTGTTAAGTGTCTGAGGCTGGATTTGAACTCAGGTACTCCTGACTCCAGGGCCGGTGCTCTATCCACTGTGCTACCTAGCTGCCCCTGGGGAAGGCTTTTGACAGGATATAGTGATCAGAAAGTTTTTCCATACACTAATGGCCAAATAGCCATGTCTGCAACTTCTCCCCTCTGGAAGAAATCTTCTCCCATATGAGTCTTCTTCTATATAACTAACTGTCCTTCAAATACTTGGAAGTCAGTTATCAACTCCCTCTCCCTAATCTTGTGTTATTCAGGTTAAATGTCCCAGTGCCTTCAATATATCCTTCATATGCTGTGATCTTTATGCCATTTACTTTTCTAGCAGCCCTCCTCTTCAAGCTCCCCCACTTATCAATTGCATTCCAAAAATGTGACCTCCAAACTTGACATAGTAAATTAAATGTGAGTTGACCAGGACATCACCTCCCCGATCCTGGATTCTATGCCTCTAGTTATCTGTCTTAATGTAGACTGAGATTGCAATACAAAGTCCCCCCCACCCCCATAGAATCCTGTTACTCTTTTTGAGATTGCAATCTACTAAACCTCCAGGTATTTTTTCTGTACAAACTGATATCTAGCTACCTTCTCCCCCATTATTTACATTGCAACTCAAATGCCATTTCTTCAATGAAAACTTCCCTGATCTCCAAGTCAAAAATGGCATTTCTCCTTTTAGGATTTTCACCTTTACATGTGGGTATATCACCCAGAGTTCTGTCTTAGACACTCTTCTCTCCTCTCTACATTTTTCCTCCTAGTAATCTCTCTACTCTTCATTCCCCCTCACTTCATATAGTCAACCACGCAATTGCTAAGGTCCATGAAATCTATCTGCACAATATCCCTCCTATCTGTCTCCCTCCCTTTCCTCACATGGTCACCATCCTACTTCAGACCCTCATCATGTCTTTTCTGGACTACAGCCATGGTCTCCTAAAGGGTCTCCCTGCCTCAAGTCTCTCCTCTCTCCAGTCTTTCCTCCTCATGATTTCCCAACTGATATGCCTAAAGCAACAGTACAAACCCACCCTTCTAAGAAATCTGAAGAAGCTTTAGTGGCTCCTTGTTAGAATTTAAGTGAAGGGGCCGAATCTTACAATGCTTGTTACATACCTAAGCTTTGTTCCATTGAGCTGAATAGCACTTACTTTATGTATACTTTTTATTTACCTATCAAGAATCATTTAAAACTGTAATTAAGAAGTATATTTTCCAATCCCCCTTAACTCCTTAAAGGCAGGAACCCTTGACTCGTTTACACTTTGTATCTCTACCGTTCCTGGCACAGTGCTTTGCTCATGGTGGGAGTTTTGAAGAATACCAGGAGATCTAGCCTCAGATCCCAATATGAACATTTATTTAGCTATGTGATCAGCATAGCAGATTCTAGAGTTTCTTTTGCTTCTCTGTGTTGTGGATTCCCATGGCAGAGTGGGAAAGCCTATGGGCATCTCAGAACAATATCTTTGAATGCCAAAAAAAAAAAAATCCATCATTTGCTATGCTCAGTTTCAACTTCAGGAATCTCTTAGCTACTATAGGATAAACCGAAATTTCATTATCATGGAGACTGATTCATCTTTGATGCTCAACACATTCTCAGCACCCTCAGTTGCCTCTTCCCTCTGACTGGAGGGTTTGAGAGTAGGGCAATAAACTCTTCCCAAAATGTTTCTTTATAAAAACCTCAGGATTTTCCAGCATCAACTGTTTTGCTTTATTTGACTCCAGAAACAAGCCTTGTTTGATAACCTCCGGCCACATCCTCCTGTGGCCCTATTCAGCTTCCTTTTGGAATCCAATTCTTATTGTATTCCCCAATTGGATTATAAGCTCCTTGAGGTCAGGAATTGTTTTTCTTGCCAGTCACATAGTCAGTGCTTTATGAATGCTATTGACTATTAACTGAAGGAAACCAATTATAATGGAAAATAAAGGGTAGGAATGGTCATCTATACAGCAGGTGGCACAGTGGATAGAACCCTGAATCTGGAGTCAGGATGACCTGAGGTCAAATTCAAATTTAGAAGTATTGGCCATGTGACTCTGAGCAAGTCACAACCTCTGCCTGCCTCAGTTTCCTCATTTATAAACCTCACAGGGCTGTTGTGAGGATGAAGTGAGATAATATTTATAAAGCACTTTGCAAACCTCAAAGGGCAATATCAATGCTATTACCACTATGGTCACTGATGACGTTGTGCACAAATGCCCCTTAAGGTGTCTAAAATTCTACATTCATGTTTCTGACCCATGTTAAGTTCTTTCTGGATCTCTCTAAAATCCAGGCAAATGGTAGACTCTCTAATCTATCCCTCTTTTTATAGAGAAAAAGGGGTTCCAGATAACAAGGGTCTGAACTAATAAACTAATCTAAAACAGCCTGATACAGCTCAAGCCAATTATTCCAGCCTCAGTGTATGCCCATCAAGTAGATATCCTCACCTTCAATGAGGTGCTAGTTGATATATCTATAACTTTCATCAGAAATACTGTATAAAGGGGCAGCTGGGTGGCTCAATGGATAGAACACCGGCCCTGGATTCAGGAGGACCTGAGTTCAAATCCGGCTTAGACATGACACTTAATAGCTGTGTCACCCTGGATAAATCACTTAACCCCAACTGCCTCCCCCCCAAAAAAAAAGAAAAGAAAAAAGAAATACTGTATAAAGTCCCAAACACTCACCATCCTGTATGTTCATTGAATTAATTAGGAAACTTATCTGATTCATTCTCTACATGTATATGTGTTATTATTTTCATTAATAATTATTAGGTCCAAAAGCATTTGTTAAGCACTCATTATGTAAATGCTTGGCACTGTGCTAAAGATTAGGGATACAAAGACAAGTAAGTCAGTCCTTGTCCTCAAGGAGCTTACATTTTAATGGAGGAAAACAATCTATACAGGGGAGCTGCAAGAGGGAAAGGAGACATATAAATGGCTGCATGGCAGAGAGTGGGCCAGGAAATGGCATGGAGACCTGGCTCCTATCAAGATGAAGCAGACAGTCACCTATAAAAGCTGAGTGCATTAGGGATAACATCTGAGTTACCAGTAAAGAGGAGGTAGACAGATAATTTGATTAGAAAAGACATGTGTTATATCTTATTAGTATGTAGTTTGTAAATGATGATAATGGTTTTTAAATTGAATGTTTGTTGTGGAATTACACACTCTTAGGTCATTGTTCTATATTACATACAGGGGCAGCTAGGTAGCAGAATGGATAAAGCACCGGCCTTGGATTCAGGAGGACCTGAGTTCAAATATGGCCTCAGACACTTGACACTTACTAGCTGTGTGACCCTGGGCAAGTCACTTAACCCCCATTGCCCCTCAAAATAAATAAATAAATAAAATATTACATAAAAATGCCTCAGTGGACAAGTCCCATAACTCAGATAACCTCAACTGACACCTGAGCAGCCTCCCTCCTCTACCCAGCCCCAAGAACACTCTCCACAAAAGTCCATGCAATCTGAAATGCACCAATTACCAATTAATTATATTCTCTGTATATGCACTTTCAAAACACACTCTTGGTTGGGGCAACAATAGATTGTTTTAATTATTTTATCTGATTACTTTCTTCCCGGACAGAATGGACCCAGATCAGCAGTGGGCATCTGTTGGTGGCAGTATGGTAAATTGCTAATTTTCTGGAAAATGTTTTAGAAAGGTGAGCTGGACGATCAAGGAAAGAGCCTTTGCCTACTTCCTCATCTTGCCTGGGGCTGACCCTGGCCTCACTTTAAAGCATTCATAGATGAGCTATAGGAAGAGAACATGATGACCAGTTTAATAGAAGGAAATGGGGCTGGGATGGGGAGGAGTGAACAGCTGTAGCTTTGTGGTCTTTAGTAGGACAAATCATAATTAGAAGCTCTGTCTACTAGGCAGGAGGAAAAGCCTGAGTATAGAATAAATAGATCTATTTATAGTCTTTCTCTGAGGAATGGAGTGTTCTAAAGACTATGTCTCATTAATAATCATCAAAATGTCCTATGAGAAACAAAGACAAATTTTAGTCCCATTTTATGGATGGGAAATTCAAAGTCACTGAATGATGAAGCAATTTGCACAAGGTCAGTAAGTGTCTCCATGGCAGATTTAACAATGTGCTCAACCATATTTTTTGCAAGTAACATAGAGAAAAGGTGGTTCTATGTCTCATTAAGTCTCTGGTTACTTTCCTTTACAGGCCCCCAATTTCTAATAAAGGATGAGAGAAAAAGTATATAGTTAAGGAAAGGACTTTACTTTGCAACATGGCAACCAGATGTGTACTAGGAAATATAAGCATTATCAGGAGTAAGGTAAAAAATCAGGGGAGGAAAAAGAAATAGGGACTTTCAGAACATGGGGGCAGGGTTGGGCTCTAGCCACTGGTCACTAATGCAATGTCCACTATGGCAGCCCAAATACTAAAGGTAAGAGAGAAAAAGGAAGGGTAAAGTACCAGCACCCATTGTTCAGCTCCACACTTGATAACCACTGAAAGAAAATACATTATTTCATTTAAAATGTCATAATTTGATATCACCAACCTACAGAAAAAGGAAAAGGGTCAATAATCCCTAAAATAACAATTATTATTGTTAATATTCAATGATTTAGGATACCTAGATTCTAGTCCTAACTCTGCCACTAACTAGTTGTATGGTAGTTTCTTTTTTCTGTAAAATAAATTGGACTCATCAACGGATATGAACAGGAAGTTTTCAGATAAAGAAATCAAAGTTATCTATTGTAATATGAAAAAAATTCTCCATATCACTATTGATTAAAGAAATGCAAATTAAAACAAGCCTGAGGTACCCCCTAACACTTATCAGATTGGCTAATATGACAAAAAGGGAAAATAAATGTTGGAGAAGCTGTGGAAAAATTGGAACACTAATTGGAACTCCAATGATGGAATTGTGAACTGATCCAACTATTTTGGAGAGCAATTTGGAACTATGCCAAAAGTGCTATGGGACTGTGCATACCCTTTGATCCAGTAATACCACTACTAGGTCAACATCCCAAAGAGATCATAAAAAAGGAACAAGGACCCACATGTACAAAAATATTTACAGCATCTCTCTTTGTGGTATCAAAGTATTGGAAATCAAAGGAATGCCTATCAATTGGGGAATGGCTGAACAAGTTGTGGTATATGAATGTAATGGAATACTATTGTGCTATAAGCAATGAAGAGCAGGCAGATTTCAGAAAACCCTGGAAAGACTTAAGTGGATTGATCCTGAGTGAAGTGAGGAGAACCAGGAGAACATTGTACACAGTAACAGCACCATTGTGTGATGACCAACTTTGATAGACTTAGCTCTTCTCAGAAATACAATGATCTAAAACAATTCCAAAGGACTCCTGATGAAAAATGCTCTCCACATCCAGAACAAAAAGAACTGTAGAATCTGAATTCAGATTGAACCATACTGTTTCCTTTTTTTTGAGGTTTTTACCTTTTATTCTGATTCTTCTTTCACAACATGACTAATTCAGAAATGTGTTTAATGTGATTGTACATGTATAACCTTTATCAGATTGCTTTCTGTCTTGGGGAGGAGGGAGAGAAGGAAGGGATAAAAATTTGGAACTCAAAATGTTATAAATACAAAGGTTGAGGGGCAGCTAGGTGGCACAGTGGATCAAGCACCGGCCCTGGATTCAGGAGGACCTGAGTTCAAATCCCACCTCTGACACTTAACACTTTTGCCCTGCAAAAAAAAAAACCACCAAAACAAACAAACAAAACAACAATAACAACAACAACAAAACAAAACCAAAGGTTGAAAACCATCTTTACTTGTAACTGGAAAATAATAAAATACTTTTATGATTTTAAAAAATGATTTGGACTAGGTGATTTCCAGGATTACTTCCATGTCTGTCATTTGTAGTATTCATATTGCAGAAATGTATATAGAAATACTATCCTCATTTCTTCCATTTAAGTAACTATTTCATTTACATTGATACCATATTCTTTTCTGTGAATTTTTTTTGGTCTTAATTTATGAAGTCATCAGTTTAGGAAACCCCTTAGGGTAATTAATTGTCAGGGGCTCTGGCAGGTTAAGGGAATCACACTGGGTCACATCCCTAGTATGTGTCAGGCAGAACTAGAACTCTTATCTTCTTGACAATGTAAATTGCAGCTTGAAATACCCCTTGGAACTTCAAGAAACAAGACTTGAGATTTTCACCTGTTATTAATTTCCTCCTTATAGTGAACCATGTTTAGGCTGGTGCTCTGCACCAGTCAAGGAGCCTTCCATCCTCAGAGTGGAGTGGAGAAGTCTGACTAAGGACCTGACTGAGAAACTGCCCCACTCCAAATTTCCTGAATCTGATCAGCATAGAATAATGTGTTGTTTGAAGTTTCTTGACACTTCAGAATATCATATATTCCCATTTTCAAATACAAGTGCAGAATGTGGCCTCTTGGGAGAGAAAAAGTGAATGGGTGATTGTTTCTATTTGGGATTACCTGTGCACCTGCTTCTCTCCATTAGCAAGGGATGTTTAGAGCTAGTTAGAGAAATGAAACAATGTCCTGGAAGCATTTGTGTAGCCTAGGCAAAGAATGACAGTTCTATCCATCCATTCCCAAATGTGTGTTACCCTCCATAGGCTGTGTGCTTTTATTGCAACAAATATGACTGAAGTTATCACAGAATGAATTCCTGTGTGCCAGGGAAAGTGGGATTTTCTGCAGCTAAAAATTAGCTCATTTAAAACACGACATATTAAAAGTTATCTCCTATCATGTCTTTCCTGTATGTTGTGCACTCTAGAGTGCTGTGCATCTTCCCTAGCCCTAATCCCAGCTCTGGTTATATGAAACATGCCAGGATTGCCCTCCCAAGTGTATGTCCTAAAAAGAATCATAGTATACCATAGAGGCACAAAGTAATTTAATTTGTTTTTTGAAATGTATTCAATTTTCCTTCTTTTCTTATCAGGTTATTATTTTAATATTCTTATTTTGATTATATATTAATTCAACTATATTGCCTTTGATAGAAGGGGAGGATTAGTTTGCTTTACATTTGGAAGTAGCAAGCAGATGGGCTCACACACAATTTACCAGTGGTTCTGCAAACTCTTGCTGAGACCATATGATATTTCTCGTCCTGGCCAAACACATGAAATACCACTATTTAATTTCATATATAAGGTGCATTGCTGGCTGCCCAGGTTGCCAGCTGGAGGTTATTGACTCTGCCATACTGAAAAATAGGCTGCCAATGTAAAGTATAGGAGCATAACCTGATTTGGAATCACTCCTCAAGAACCTCTGATTCCCAGGTAGTAATTCTAGTGCAAAGAGCATTTCAAGAATTGTTGTGATTAAATAGGAGTTCAGTTTTGCAGGCCCCCAGATAGCAGAAGACTGCAGATGGACTGTAGATGGAATGCCTCACAAGCTCTCAAGACCCCTATATAATTGAGCCAAGATGAACAATACATCTTCAAAATCTTTTTGCTGACCTTTGTTTTCAGAAATGTTCTGAGATGGATGGGAGGGCATTTAATTCCCTTCTAAGTGCTGCAAACGATGGAATAAATATTTTTTAAGTCTTCTCTCAATAACAAGTACCAGAATAGGAGAAACTTTTTTGTTGGCTTCCTGGAAGTGAGCAGAATCAAGATTACATATCATATATGGTAAGAGAGAAAAAAGACCTTTGGAAAGAATTAAGGAAAAGAAGGAATCAAGAGGCAAGCCAAGCCTCTAGTTACCCAGGCACAGTCCTGGACAAGAGCCTTAACTACAGGAAAGGATGAAAAGAATGACAAGGTCTCAGCCCTCCAGTGGAGCTGGGATTGCTTGTTAGTAATTTAAAAAAACTAATTGTTAGTAATGGTGCTAGCCATGGCCAGTGGGCTCCCTCTTCTTTCTATCCCATTTCCTGTGGAACAGTCATAAGTTGCCTAAGTAAAAAATTCCCTTCCCATGCTACCAACTCTCAACCTGTCATCCCCAACCCCTTGATTCCTATTAGACTTATATCCCTATCTGCCCTGCCTTCTGATTCAGTTATGGTCTCTGGAACCCTCACTCTCTCCTTAACAGTGTGATAAAATAATAGGATTTGGCAGACAGGGGCCCCACTTGAAGATTGATTTAGAGTTGATTGAATTGGGTGAGACTGAGAAACTGACTGAGAACCTACTTAAGATTGATAAAATCAAGACCGTGCCTGGCCGACACTGAGTGGAGTGCTGTTCTCAGAGGCTGTGGAAGATGCCATCAATAGGAGACCACTCTTAACCAATCAACTTGAAGGACCTTCCCTTTTGGGGAGGGAGACAGGAAGTAGGAAGTTGAGGCTGGCTTGCTGGATCTCTCTTTTCATCAGGAACTGGCTTGGTGGCGGGTAGACAGAGAAAAGGAAGGTCCCCCTTTTTGTCCAGGATTTTGGTGTGGTCGGGGACTTCACGTGGACTGCTAGGAAAAGCAAGGGTTTCTCTCTGGCTATACTGAATAGATCTAAACTAGGGTTTCCCTTCTCTCTCTTCACTAACTTCTAATACACTTTAATAAATCCTTAAAAGCCTAAATTCTTACTGAATTTATCAGTAAATCTTAGCCAGTTTCCCCCCTAAAACTGGGGTGGGGGCAGATTAGGACCCACATTTAGATTTTAAACATCACAACAGGAATCTCTTTGTTTCAGACCTCTTCATAATCTTCCTTCCATCTTCTTAGAATCATGGAAACCTGACTCTTCAATAAATAACTGTATCCTAATCTTTATTTCTAGTATTGAAAGAATGTTATTGCATGTCCCTACACACACTGGGCCAAAAAGACAGGTACACATACTTCTAGCTCAGTGCTGCTTTCATATATTTCCTTTATCATCATCGCTCAACAGCCCTTTTTCCCTGTGATTCACTCAATCTGCCTATAACAAGTTGTAGACCCTGTCGGATTCTGTATAATGGTCTGCAGGTCATCCCCACTGACCCCTCAAGGAGTTTAGCTTCTTGCTGAAAGTCCTACCCTTTGCTCCATCCTCTCTCCTTATAGTTGTGGGGTTCAATTTCCCTGTTGATGTCCCATTAAACACCCAGGCTTTTTATCAGCTTCCTTACCTGCCTTGATCTGCTTTAGCCACACAATGGAGCAATCATGCACTTTCTCTCATGGTGATCTCAACAATTGCCATGGCTGAATTTGTCATAATATAGAAGAAGTATCAAATTTACATATTTGGAGTTTATCTTGCTCCTGAGTTTCAATCCTTCAATACTAACTGCCTTTTGGATGTGTGTAACTAGAAGGTCCTGAGGCATCTCAAACTCATCACATTCAAAACAGAATTTCTTTTTCCTCCTAAATGGATACTGCCTCCAAATATTCTAAATATTTTGAGGGCCTCAAAATCATCCAATTACCTCTGGTTCATAATTTCAGTTATCTGCAATTCTTCTATCTTCCTCAACTCCCATAAGCAATTTATTTTGTCTTTTCTATTCTCCGTCTACAACTTCTCTTATATCCATTCTCTTCTTCCTACACATCCACTACCCTCATTCAGAACACTCATTACCTTTCATTTAGAATATTCAAATATTTTCCTGTTTCCTGTTTTCTGCTTCTAGCCTATCCCCTCCAATTTATTTCCACACAGCTGCCGCAATACCATTTCTGAAGCCTAAGCTTGGCTATATTTAACTCCTTTGCTTGAAAAGATATAGTGACTTCCTATTGTATCTCTGATATAACCTCTTTTAAAAAAATTTTGAAACCTTTCAGAATCTTGCTTCAGATTATTTTCAAGACACACCCATTTATTTATCTAAAGCTGTGCTGCTAAATATTTAGCAATTGAATTTCTGAAAGAAAAAAAAACAAACAACAAATTTAATCTGCATTATTAACATTTTCTCCATCACTTTCTTAAATCTAGACAACCAACAAAAAATGGAGTCCAGATTTGCTCATTTTTGAGGTGTAAATAAATGCCCGTATTGAAAAATTTTCAACCAGAACCTGTAGAAGCTCTCTCCTGCAAACTCCTGTTGTGCCAAACTGGTGATTCCTATATATAACATTTCACCTTTCCTTCTTTGTACCTTTGTACAGGTCAATATCTATAGCTGGAATTTTCTCCCTCCTCATCTGCATAGTAAAATTCATGTACATTTTACTTATGTGTTTCCTGGATGATTTTCTTCTCTTTCTCTTTAACTGACCCTGTTGTAGTTGTTTGTTTCTTGATGTAGTAGTGAGACTACAGAATTGCCCTTCCTTGGAGAAGGAATAAGGTTTTGATGCAAGTAATGCTGTCCCTGCTTTCATTATTTTGAAGTTCTCTACTGAAGTGGCCTTAGATGTAATTGTAATAACCTGATTTAAGAGTTCTAGGGGAAATTGGGGAATGGAGATAGAATTGGAAAACTGGAATGTTTTCCTTTGATTTCCATGATACAGTAGGGGCAAGAGGAATAAATGAAAAACAAGAAAATGGGAGATGTACCAATTGGGAACTTGGGGAAAGAGAAACCATATAATACTGACTCACTCTAACCTAACATTGAGTTGCACAAAGGGATTGATTTGAAAAGCTTCTATGATCCTATATTAGAATTACGCCTCTCGCAACAGGGTTACACCATGTATTGGATGGCAAAACAACTAGTCAATTGAGTGGGGAAAAATTCAACAAAACAAAAAAATAAACCAATACCCAGAATTTCTCTACACAGCCCCTCCATCTATGCTATATTTGGGGGAGAAAGGCTCATTTGCACCTTTTTTCTATTGGATACTCTCCATCAGTGTCCCAGTTGTTATATACTCTTGAAATGTGTCATTGGTCCTCCCACAAAATGTTTTAGTATATCATAGATTATAAGTTCCTTGAGGGCAAACACACTATTTTATACTACTAGTACTGTGTTCTGTACAAATTGTAAAGAAGAAAATACCAGGCTCTGTGCTAAGTACTTTAAAATATTATCCCATTTGATTCTTATAACAACCCTGAAAAAAAGGTATTATTATTATTAACTATTCTTATTCTGTAGTGAAGGAACTTGAGGTAAATAGAGACCAAGTGATTTTCCCGGGATCACACAGCTAGTAATTGTCTACGGTTACATTTGAATTTATGTCTTTTTGAGTTCATTCCCAGTACCCTATGCACTGTATCACCTAGCAACTTAGCTGTAATTCTTCAAGAAATATTCACTGACAAATTCTTAGCCTCTTTCCTTTTATTTCTTCATGTCCTTTTAACCACAGTCATGAAGAAAAGGGCTAATAGTAATTACATCATTCTTGCTAGAGTCCCTTCTTTTTAAAAATTTCTTATGGATATTAAGTCATTTATTTCCACAAATACTCCAGGAAGTAAGTGAAATGTTTGTACCACCCTGTCTCTAGCTATGAATCACAGTTAAAAGGCAAGTGGTTTGACCAGATGACATGATAAATTACTGATAGGATGTCACACCTGCTTAGCAACCTGGATCATTAAAAGAGAGGATATTTAATGAGGAAAATGTGTTAAAAACATGTTGGGACTATGTCAGATGGACAACCTACTATTCTTTCAAATCCTGATATCACTGGGGGCAAATATCTTGTAATGATCATATGAGTTATTGTACACGAATTAACTTTGACAATGTTAAATATCAACCAGATTTATGACATTATTTTTTGTAAGTTGAACATCATGGGGAATATGAACAAGTGATTTAGAAAAGATATTAAAATAAATATTTACAGTCATGAAACCAGTTTTATTTAACATTAGTGAATTCATGTCTTTAAAGATTCATGTCTTTAATGGGATAGCTGTCATTTTGCTTGAGAATTTCTTTGATTATGGAGTCAGTCCTTTCATGTCTGACTGGTTCACACCTTTATCTAGTGAGAGAACACAGGATTTAGCATCAGAAGGTCCAACTTTGAGTACCATCTCAGTCCTTTACTAGGTGAGTTTAGGTAAGTCATAAGAGCTCTCTGAGTCTCAGTTTCTTAATCTATGTGATGAGGATAGCATTTAGTTCATAGCGTTGTCTGACCAAGTAACAAATGGCAGAGCTTAAAACAATGCCTCTAGCACTTAGCACAGTGCCTGGCATATAGTAGGCACATAATGAATGTTTATCGATTGATTGATATTTTATGTGTTAGTTGAGTTCACTTTCTCTTCATACCCTGGGAACTGACTGCCGAATAAGATATTGAATATTTCAGCATCAAGTAGCTGGATCAGCATAGCCAAGGAAGCATCAATGACCGTGAGCATCCTCTAACAACTTGAAACAACCAACAGCTTCTTAGAACCTTCTATTGCTCCCTCTCTCTCCCCCCAGTCAATGGCTCTGCTCTAGTCCTCTTATCCCTAATTGTAGATGATGACCATTCATACATGCCTTCTTCCTTTTGTGTTATAGCCTTTGGCAAGTCAATGGTATAAAGTTCAATAGAGTCTTTTAGAATTTCCTAACTGCTTACTTCCTTGTAATTCAACATATTTTCTTCTACTTCTTTTTTTCCTGGCTTTTTTTTTTAGCCCTGGGAGTCAAATTGTTCTGAATACATTGACCAATGTAATTCTACAATATCATTGCTATTTCTTCTTTTCTATTCTGTTCTCATTTCCTTCCTTGGCTTTTCTTTGTATCTCATTGTGCTTATGTTTACCCTCTGTATTTTTGAAATGTACTTCATTTCTACTTGATAATTCCACTCATTCATTTTACTAATTAAAAATTAATTTTATTTATGCCTTTAATCTTTAAATAACTAATTTCAGGATTTGCCCCCTCACCTTGCCTGAACTGTCCTTTTTTAACAATGGAAACACATTTCAGGAAAACCAGTAAATTTCAGCAACACCAGTGACTACAGTTGATGATGTAGACATACTCCTGAACCCCACTTCTCGCCCAAGTGACTATACTGCATACTACTGTAACAATTGGAATGATGCCACCTGCTGGAGCCTTACTGTACAAAAGCTCCACCATGATGAGAAGGCACCTGAGGGCAAAACATGTGGCTTTTCTTTGGCATCAGGAAGTGATGTTTGCTGGTGGGAGGAAGAGGGGACAAGGCTGGCGCTCTCTTTCGTCAGGACGCTGGTAGAGAGTGAAGCTTTCCTACAGTAAGTCTCCAGCAGGTGGGGTCATTCCAATCTTTACATTACCATACATTCTTCAAAAGCAGCATTGGTGGTTGTAAATGTTCAAAATTTGGCTTCTTGATCTTCAAGATTTCATCCAGATTTAAGGTCACAACATTTTAGGTAAAGCTGGAATAATCTTATGTCCTGGCAAGGTAGGACTGGAGGTAAAGTAGAATTTGGATGGATATAGAAATGGAGAATCTTAATTTTCAGGGGCATGGAACGTTCCCTAATTTCCTTAAAAACTTCAGTTCCTGACTCATACTCTTCTACATCACTTTTAATTATACTATTGAAACTTTGAATACCTACTTCTTCCCAGTTCCTCAAACTCTTCTATTCTAATGAACTCTATCTCACTTTCACTTCAGCCATGAACTGATGTAGCTTAACCTTGTACCTCACTAGCACTTAGAGCTACATAGTATGGTGTAGCATTGAGAATGCTGGACAGGGGCAGCTAGGTGGTGCAGTGGGTAAAGCACCAGCCCTGGATTCAGGAGGGCCTGAGTTCAAATCCGGCCTCAGACACTTGACATTAGTAGCTGTGTGACCTTGGGCAAGTCACTTAACCCCAATTGCCTCACTGGAAAAAAAAATTAAAAAGAGAGAATGCTGGACAAAGATTTAGGAAGACCTGAGTTCAAAACTCTCCCCTGACACTATTGGGAGTGTCACTTAACCTCTCAGAGCTTTAGTTTTCTCATCTATAAAATAAGTGTAGTACCTGTAGTACCTACTCACAATGTTGCTTAAAGGTTCAAATTATCATTGAAATAAAGTATCAAGTTAACTAGAATTTATTAAGCACCTATTATATGCCAGGCACTGTGTTAAAAATTGGAGATACAAAAAAAGGGAAAAGACAGCCTCTACTCTCAAGTCTAATGAGGAAGACAACATGCAAACAATAATGTAGAAATATGTTAGTCATGGGATAAATTGGAAATAGCCAACAGAGGTAAAACACTAGTATTAAGTAGAACCCAGAAAGGCTCCTTGGAGAACATACCATTCTAGATAGAAAAGTGCTTTACAAACTAAAATACACTGCAAACATTTTAAAATGCTAGGATTCCTTTGTTTGTTTGTTTGTGGTTTATGTGTGGGGATTCATTTGTTTATTATGATCTCATGTTCTACCTCTTCTACCTCCTTATTTCCACTGGGCCTGTTCCTTTAAGATTCAGTTCAGATTTCTATCTTCTCATCTTTTTGATCCCTGCATCCAACACCTAGTCTTCTACCTCCCTGAGCTACTATGCATTTAATATGTATGTACCTACATGGGCATGTATGTCTACTTCCAAGAAAATGCATGCTCCTTGCATTTGGATGTTTATATTCCAAAGTCCAGTATAGCTCCTGACAGAGAATAGGTACTTAATGAATGCAGTGGATAGAGCACCAGCCCTGGATTCAGGAGGACCTGAGTTTAAATACAGACTCAGACACTTAACACTTACTAGCTGTGTGACCTTGGGCATGTCACTTAACTCTCATTGCCCCACCAAAAAAAAAAAAGGATAAGGTACATAAAATTGAAGAGGAATCATGTTGAAAGATAGTTATCAAAATATTTTCTAAAAATAAAGTTCGCCAATCCCAGGTTTAAAATCCCTGCCTAGGTTATTAAAAGCCCTGCTAAGTATGATTCTAGAAAGGTAGTGGAGAGCAGGAGGGATGACACAAGAATAAAGAAGGAAAATAATATGATTTAAAAGAAAAAATATATATAAAGAAAGAGAATGGAGTCTGCAGATTATAATCCAGTGGCCTTGATTTGGGAGCTTGACTTTCATTTCTGGGAAAACTTTATAACATTGTATTAGAAAGATGTTTAGTGAACAACTAGGAAATTAAGTACTGATTACAAAAGTCAATATACTTTTCATGAAGAAGAAGTAATATAGGTTAACCCCATTTTCTTTTTTTTCTTTAAAAATTTTATTCCCCCCTTACATGTAAAAACAATTTTAATGCTGATTTTTAAAACTTTGTGTTCCAAATCCTCTTCCTCCCTCCCTTCCTCACAACCCCCACTTAATAATGCAAGCAACTCAATATAAGTTATACATGTGTAGTCATATAAAACATTTCCACATTATGCTGTGATAGAAAAAGAAAAAAAATGAAAAAAATGAAAAACATTATATGCTTCAATCTCTATTCAGAAACCATCAGTTCTTTTTTTCTGGAGAAGGATCACATTTTTCATAAGTCCTCCAGAGTTGTCTTGGATCACTGAACTGTTGAGAATAGCCAAGTCATTCACAGTTTATCATCTTACAGTATTGATGTTACTTTGCATACAGTACATCTCACTTTGTATCATGTAAGTCTTTCCAGGTTTTTCTCTGCTCATCATTTCCTACAGAATTGTTTATTGATTTCTCTTGAAGTCATTTGGTTCCATTTGCTCAGTCCTAATTCCATCATAATCTTATCCCACAATTTGATCAGCCATTCCCCAATTGATAGGCATCTCCTCAATTTCAAATTCTTTGCACAAGAAGAGGGCTGCTATAAATATTTTTTGTATATATGGGTCTTTTAATTTTGTGTTTTTTATCTCTTTTTGGATACTGACCTAGTAGTGATATTAGTAGGACAAAGAGCATGCAAGATTTTATAGTCCTTTGGCCATAGTTCCAAATTACTCCACAAAATGTTTGAATCAGTTTACAACTCCAGCAACAGTGCACTAATGTCTCATTTTCTCCATTTGCCCTACAATGTTTTTCATTTTCCTCTGCTGTCCTATTATCTAATACAATACATATGAGATAGAACTCTGGAATTGTTTTGACTTTCATCCTTCTAATCAATAGTGAGTTAGAGACTTTTGTTTTCATATGGCTATAGATAGCTTTGATTATTTCATCTGAAAAAGTTCATATCTGTTGATCATTTACCAATCAGGGAATGGTTCTTATTTTAACAACCTTGACTCAGTTCTTTATGTGTTTTAGAAATGAAGCCTTATCAGACAAACTTGCTTCAAAATTTTTTCAGTTACTATTGCTAACTGAATTTCTCTCCATCCTACTCCCTGCTAATGTCATTTACTCTATTTTCCATTTCCTTTCACCCTTTCCCTCCTCAAAGGTGTTTTGCTTCTTACTGTCTCCTCCCCCAATCTGCCATCCCTTCTATCACCTCCCCCCACCCTTATTCCCTTCCCCTTCGACTTTCCTGCAGGATAAGATAGATTACTATACCCAATAGAATGTGTATGTTATTCCCTCTTTGAGTCAATTTTGATGTGAGAAAAGTTCACTCACTCCCCGGCACCTCATCATGTTCCCCTCTACTGTATATGCTTTTTCTTGCTTCTTTTATGTGAGATACTCTACCCCATTTCACTTCTCCTTTTCCCTTTATCCAAGTACATTCCTCTCTCACCCCTTAATTTTATTTTTAAAGATATCATCTCTTCATATTCAACTCACATCTGTGCCCTCTGTCTAAATATAATACATTCCATTTGCCCTAATAATGAAAAAGTTCTTATGAGTTACTAGTATCACTTCTCATGTAGGAATGTAAACAGTTTAAACTTTTAATATCCCTTATAAATTTCTTTTTCCTGTTTACCTTTTTATGTTTCTCTAGAGTCTTGTATTTGAAAGTCAAATTTTCTATTCAGTTTAGGTCTTTTCATCAAGAATGCCTAAAAACCCTCTCTTTCATTGAATTCCCATTTTTCACCTGGAGGATTATACACAGTTTTGCTGGATAGGTGATTCTTGGTTGTAATGGCAATTTCTTGGCCCTCATTAATATACTATTCAAAGCCCTCTGATCATTTAATGTAGAAGCTGATAAATCTTGTGTCATCCTGACTGTGGTTCCACAATGCTTGAATTGTTTCTTTCTGGCTGCTTGCACTATGTTTTCCTTGACCTAGGAATTTTGGAATTCAACTACAATATTCACGGAGTTTTAATTTTAGGATCTCTTTCAAGAAGTGATTGGTGGATTCTTTCAATTTTTATTTTACCTTCAGGTTCTAAAACATCGGGACAATTTTCCCTGACATTTTCTTAGAAGATGATGCCTACGCTCTTTTTTTGATCATGGCTTTCAGGTAGTCCAATAATTTTTAAGTTATCTCTCCTGCATCTATTTTCCAGGTCAGCTGTTTTTCCAATGAGATATTTCACACTGCCTTCTATTTTTTCATTATTTTGGTTTTGCATCATTTATTGATTTCTCATGAAGTCATTTGTTTCCATTTGCTCAGTCCTAATTTTTAAGGAATTATTTTCCTCAGAGAGCTTTTGTACCTGCTTTTCCATTTGGCCAATTCAGATTTTCAAGGCATTCTTTTCCTCATTGGGTTTTTGTACCTCTTTTATCATTTGGTCTAGTCTGTCTTTAAGATGTTATTTTCTTCAATATTTTTTGTGTCTCCTTTACCAAGCTTTTGATATTTTTTCATGATTTTCTTGCACCTCTCTCATTTCTTTTTCCATTTTTTCCTCTACCTCTCTTAATTTATGTTCAAAGTCCTTTTTGAGTATTTCTATGGCCTGGGACCAATTAATATTTTTCTTGGAAGTTTTGTATGTAGGAGCTTTGACTTTGTTATCTTATTCTGAGGGTGTATTTTGATCTTCCTTGTCACCATAGAAACTCATTTTCCAAGCCCATTTCTTGACTTTTACCTCTTTGTTAAAGTGGGGCACTGCTTCCAGGGTAGAAAGCACACTGTCCCAAGTTTCTAGGAATTTGTAAGTATTTAGTTTTTCCAAGGTGGTATGATTTAAGGAGAGGTATATTTACTACTCTCTTCTCTTGTGCTCTGGTCTGAAAGCAACCACAGGCATACTTTTCTGCACTAGAATTATAAAGGGAATCCCCCTCCAGTGTGGCTTCAAGCTCTTGTGTGCTTGTGCTCCTCCCCAACCTGGGACCACCACTCACGACTGTGACCTGGATCTGAGTATGGGCAAAACAGCAGAATCCTGCCTGACTGCTATGAAAGAAATCCCTGTATTCTTTTTCTGGCCAATTGTTCAATCTCCTTACCATATGTGGGCTGAATTCCAGAAGCAGTTGCTTCCTCTGCTGATTCAGAAGCTCCCAAGGCCTACTTTTGGTTTGCTGTGGCTGTAGCTGGGTCTTTGCTGTGGCTGGGTGTGCACTGATGTGGTCTGTGCTGGGCTGTGCTCCACTCTCACCCTGGTACAACAGATCTTTCCTGCCAATCTTCTAAGTTGGTTTTGGCTGTAAAATTCTTTCACCTCGTCTTTTTGTTGTTTCTGCTGCTCCAGGAATTGTCTTATGGCATTATTTGAAGGTATTTGAAGGGGTCTTGGTTAGAGCTCAGGCAAGTCACTAGCTTTCCTCTGCCATCTTGACTCCACCCTCTCTACTCTCATTTTCTTTTTGAAAAAGGTTAACAAATTGTTGACTTTCAGAAGTCTTAATATGTTATTCTACTATTATAGAAAAACTTATCTGTGAAAGTATGAATAGAGGACTTCTGTGCCAAGATGGTGGAGTGAGGAAGGAATCCTTTGGAGATATCCCCAATTCCCCCTCCAAATCAGTAGAAAAAATGCTTCAGAATCATTTCAGGATCAGGGAAGCAGCCTACCAGCCTGGCAGGAAAGGTCTGTCTTACCTGTTTCAGAGGGAAGTTAGGTGAAGCTTCAAAGAAAAATATAAATTGGTCTCAGGCCCAAAAATAATTCCTGGAAGTGCTTATAAAATACTTTCAAAAGCAAATTAGAGAAGTAGAAGAACAATTAGGGAAAGAAATAAGAGTAATGCAATGAGAACCATGAAAAAGATACACAAAAATTTACTGAGGAAAATAACTCCCTAAAAAACAGAATTAGCCAAATGGAAAAGGAAGTACAAAAAAGTTACTGAAAAAATAAAATAAAAGCAAATGACAATAATGAGACAACACATAAAATTTTACAGGATGAAACAAAAATGGTACTTAAGGGAAAGTTTATATCTCTAATTGCTTACATCAATAAGATAGAAAAAATGGACGAACCATTGGTAATTTCAATCAAAAGAAGAAAAGAAGTAAACTAAATTACTAGTATCAAAAATGAAAGGGGGAACTCACCACCAATGAAGAGAAAATTAATACTATTGTTAGGAATTATTTTGCCCACTTATATGCCATTAAATTTGACAATTTAAATGAAATGGATGAATACAAAAAATAAGTTACCCAGATTAACAGAAGAAGAAATAAAGTACTTAAATAACACAATTTTAGAAAATGAAATTGAGCAAGCCATCAATGAACTTCATAAGAAAAAATCCCCAATATCAGATGGATTTACAAGTAAGTTCTAGCAAACATTTAAATAACAATTCTAATGCTATATAAATTATTTGAGAAAATAAGTGAAGTACTCCTACCAAATTCCTTTTATGAGGCACATATGGTGCTGATACCCAAAGCAGAAAGAGCTGAAATAGAGAAAGAAAATTATAGACCAATTTCCCTAATGAATATTGATGAAAATATTTTAAATAAAATAGTAGCAAAAAAATCAGAAGGATCATACACTATGACCATGTGAGATTTATATCAGGAATACAGGGCTTGTTCAATATTAGGAAAACTATCAGCATAATTGACCACATCAATAACAAAATTAACAGAAATCATGATTATGTCAATAGATGCAGAAAAGTCCTTTGACAAAATACAGCACCCATTCCTATTAAAAGCACTAGAGAGCATAGGAATAAATGGAGCCTAAAATGATATGAAATGATATATCTAAAACCATCAGTGAGCATTATATGTAATTGGGATAAGCTAGAAGCCTTCCCAATATAATCAGGGGTAAAGTAATGGATTCCATTATCACCTCTCTTATTTAATATTGTATTAGAAATGTGATATATTGCAAAAAGAGAATAAAAAGAAATTAAAGAAATTAGAATGGATAATGAGGAAACAAAACTATGGCTCTTTGCAGATGATATGATATTATACCTAGAAAATTCTAGAGAATCAACTAAAAAAATACATGAAATTATTAACAACTTTAGCAAAGTCGCAAAATACAAAATAAACCCACATAAATTATCAGTATTTCTATATATTACCAACAAAGTCTGGCAACAACAGATAGAAAGAGAAATTCTATTTAAAATACTTGTGGACAATATAAAATACTTGGGAGTCTACCTCCCAGTTCAAGCCCAAGAACTATATAATGAGAAATATAAAACACTTTTCACACAAATAAATAAGATCTAAACAAATGGAAAAATATTAATTTCTCATGGATAGGCCAAACCTATATAATAAAAATGAAAACACTACCTAAGTTAATTTATTTATTTAGTGCTATGCCAATCAAACTATCAATACTATTTTATAAATCTAGAAAAAAAAAATAACACAATTCATCTGGATAAACAAAAGCTCAAGGATATCAAGGGAATCAGTGGAAAAAATAGGAAAGAAGGTGGTCTAGCAGTACCAGATCTTAAACTGTATTAGAAAGCAGGAACTATAAAAACAATCTGAAAACTGGTTAAGAAATTGAGAGGTGGATCAGTGAAATAAAATAGGTAAAATTACCCTAATAGTAAATGATTATAGTTATCTAGTATATGATAAACCCGAAGATCCACGCATTTAGAACAAAAACTCATTATTTGAAAAAACTGCTGGGAAAACTGGAAAACAGTATTGTTGAAACTAGGTATAGACCAACGTGTCACAAAGTATACTAAAACACAGTCAAAATGGGACATGATTCACACATAAAGGGTGATACCATAACCAAATTGAGAGAACATGGAATCATTTATCTGTCAGATTTATGGACAGAGGAAGGATTTAGGACCAAAGAATATATACAGAGTAAAACAAAATGCAAAATATATAATTTTTGTTATATAAAATGAAAATTTGCATAAACAAAACTAATGTAACCAAGATTATAAGTGAAGCAGAAAACTGGGAATTTTTGAAATAAGTATCTCTAATAAAGGCCTCATTTCTCAAATAGAGAGAACTGAGTCAATTTTTTTTTTACATTTGAGAATTTAATTCATTTAGAAATAATAACAAACATGTTAATTAAAAGTATTGTTTATGAAAAATAACTTTTTAAAACCAAAATAAAATGGAAGAGTGGTGTTGTTTTACATACTTTTACAAATCTCTTTAACATCTGATTTATAAAAATACATGTCAGGGCAGCTAGGTGGCACAGTGGATGAAGCACCAGCCCTGGATTCAGCAGGACCTGAATTCAATCTGGCCTCAGACACTTGACACTTACTAGCTGTGTGATGCTGGGCAAGTCACTGTGACAATTGGAGTGACGCCACCTGCTGGAGACTTACTGTAAGAAAGCTCCACCATGAGGAGAAGGCACCTGAGGGCAAACCACGTGGCTTGGAAAGTCAGTTCCTTGGCGTCAGGAAGCAAAGTTTGCTCATGGGTACTCTCGATCAAAGCTATCAGCCAATTAGCTTGGAGCTGTGTGAGCATGTGGATGGGATATCCCTGGTTTGACAGGAGGCTTGTGGAATGAAGAATGTGCAAGGCTCACTCTCTCTCTTTTTCACCAGGACCTTAGGGGGGAATGGAGCAGGAGATGCTAGCTCCCTGAGACAGATAGCTGAATCTAGACCTCTTTCTCTCTCTTCTCACCAAATTCTTATGCTCTTCAATAAATTCTTAAAAATCTAAACTCTTGCTAAAGCTTTGAATTTATTGTTGACCACTCATTAGATTTTTTAGACAGTATAGCTAGAATTTTAGCCACATTACAAATAGCAACTTTACATCACTTAAACCTCATTGCCCTTAAAAAACAAAAAGAAAGAAAGAAAAAAGAAAAAAATAAAAGAAGAAAAAAATGCATGTCATTCCCTAATTGATAAATGGTCAAAGGATAGAATAGGTAGTTTTCAGACAAAGAAATCAAAACTATCTATAATTATATAAAATGCTCTAGAACACTATTGATCAGAGAAATGCAAATTAAAACAATTCTGAGGTATTGCATCACACCTATAAGAGAGGCAAAACAAAAGGAAAATATTGGATGTTGGAGGGGATGTGAGAAAACTGGGATGCTAATCAACTGTTTTTGGAGTTGTGAAAAGATCTAACCATTCTGGAGAGCAATTTGGAACTATGCCCAAAGGGCTATAGAACTGTGTGTACCTTTTTGACCCAGCAGTAACATTGCTAGGTTTATATCCTAAAGGCATCTCCAAAAAGATAAAAATGACCTATTTGTAAAAAAATATTTCTGGCAGCTCTTTTTGTGGTAGCTAAGAATTGGAAGTCAAAGAAATGCCCATCAATTGGGGAATGGCTAAACAAACTGGTATATGATGATGATGGAATATTATTGTGCTGTAAGAAATGACAAGCAGGATGGTTTCAGAAAGGCCTGGAAAGACTTGTATGAGCTGATATATAATGAAGTGAGCAGAACCATGATAAGGTTGTACACAGTGACAACAATATTGTTTGATGAAGAACTGTGAATGACTTAACTTTTCTCAGCAATACAATGATCCAAGACAACCCCAAAGGACTAATGATGAAGCATATTATCCATCTCCAAAGAAAGAACTAATATTGATTGAACACAAACTGAAGCATGCTATTTTTCACTTTCATTTTTTCTTTTATTCAAGTTTTCTTATACAAAATGACTAATATGGTAATGTTTTACATAATTGCACCTGTATAACCCAAATCTGATTGCTTATTGCCTCTAGGATGGAGGAGGGGAGGAAGAAAGGGATAAAATTTGGAACTCAAAACTATAAATAAAATTGTTTTTTATTTTAAACAATGAAAGTAAGAATGCATCTCACCCTACCTAAATCTATGTTCTAGAACATGTTTGTGGCCTCCTATACTTGCCTGCTGATCCATCTCATAACTTCATGATACATATATTAAAAAGTGAACAAAAGTCCTGCATGAATGTTAATCTGCCTGCTACACAAAAATAGCATATTTTAACATTTAGAGGCTGGCCTTAGAGTCAAATCAGATTTTCACACAATTGAAATATCTCTCTTTCTCTGTCTCTCTGTCTCTCTGTCTCTCTGTCTCTCTCTCTGTCTCTCTCTGTCTCTCTCTGTCTCTCTCTGTCTCTCTCTCTCTCTATATATATATATGAGTGTATATGTATGCATAACATACACACATATAAATAAAAATGTTTATTTTGCTGATTTTTTAATTGAATCAAACATGAGGCTTCTTATCCTAATTTTCAGTGAATTATAGTTCTATAAATAATGGCCATCTGTGTTAAAGGATGGAGTCCTTGACTCAAAAAATCAATAACAGCGAAAGTTTCACAAACCCCAGCTGAGGCCTGAGAGATGGACCAATATTTTTACATAGTTAGCAACCTGGGCTCTCCTGTGCTCCCTCTTCCCCCAACTCCTTTTGCCCCTTTAGCTAGTCATAATGCTCAAAGACTTTAAGATTTGGAACTGGATGCAGCCAGTAATATATTTTGTTTCCATCAATACTTTCTACAGAACTCCTATGAAGCAAAAGAAACTGGTATGGCAACCCAAGCACATATCAAATATCTGGCATAGCATGTACATGAAGGAAAAATATGTGAAGCCATCTTTTCTTCTGTATCTCAGAACCTGATATGAGGAAGCTGGTGCTAAATGGCACACATAGTTGGCATGGGTCCTGAGCTGCAGACCCAAATCAAGATGTTAACTTCTTAGATGTGCCTAGAAGAATCATACCACCTTATATTCCTACCCCTTTTGGAACTTAACATTCACACCCAATTGGGAAAGAGATCCCAAAAAGAAAACCTCCAGGAATATTATAGCCAAATTCCAGAACTCCCAGGTCAAGGAGAAAATATTGCAAGCAGCTAGAAAAAAGGAATTCAAATATTATGGAGCTCCAATAAGGAAAAAGCAAGATCTAGAAGCTTCCACATTAAAGGACCAGAGGGCATGGAATATGATATTCCAGAGGGCAAAGGAACTGGGACTACAGCCTAAAATCATGTACTCAGCAAAACTAAGCATAAGTTTTCAGAGGAAAAAATGGATCTTCAACGAAAAAGAGGACTTTCAGACATTTCTGATGAAAAGACCTGAACTGAATAGAAAATTTGATTTTCAAATACAAGACCCTGTAGAATAATAAAAAGGTAAACAGGGAAAAGAAATCATGAGGGACATTAAAAGATTAAACTGTTTACAGTCATAAATGAGAAAATAATACTTCCGACTCATAAGAACTTTTTCAGCAAGGAATATACAGAGGACACGGGTCTGAAATGAATATGAAGGGATGGTATTTGTAAAGCATTTATTTCTTGTATATCCTTGATCTTTGTGGAGTAAACAAGGTGGGTTGTCTGATGTCTGGGGCCAGGTTAGGACTTTGGGCCTCCTGGGCCCAGGACTGGTGCTTTGTCCACTGTTCCATCTAGCTAACCCATGATGACATCTTAAAAATAAGGATGAGGGATAGGAGGAATAGACAGGGGGAGGGGGAATGGGAGAGGTGGAATGGGGAGAATTAACTCATAGGAAAGAAATAAGAAAAAAGCCTATGGAGGGGAGGGGAAGATGGGGAGTGAGTGAACATCACTATCATCAGAATTGGCCCAAAGAGGAAATAACATACATACTCAAGCAGGTATGGTAATATATTTTTGCCCTGAGAAAAAATGGGAAGAGAAGGAGATGGGGGGGGGGGAGAAGAAGAGGGGAAGGAGGGAAGGGAAGCTTGGGGGGCAGAGCTGTAAAAAGCAAAACACTTTAGAGGAAGGTAAAGATGTTCAGCATAACACCACGTGTATGACATATAGAGAATTGCTTGATTTCATAGGGAGAGTTGAGAAGGGAGGGAGGGAGGGAGAAAAATTTAGGAAACAGAATTAGTTCAAAGGCCATAACCTCATCAGAGCATGCTCAAGGAGGGAATAACACACACATCCAATAGGGAAGAGTAATCTATTTAATCCTTCAGGAAAGTAGGAAGGGAAGAGGATAAAGAGGGAAGGGTAAATGAAGGGAGGGTAGAGCAGGGGAGGAGGCAGTCAGTAGCAAAACACTTATGAGGATTGGGGCAAAATAAGGTAGACAATAGAATAAATATCATTGGAAGGGAATGGGATAGAGGGAAATAGTTATGTTGATTGACTACAATATCAAAATGTATGGTACCTCTTCTGCTGGGGTATTATGAAGAAAATTCTCTGTCAAATTCAAAATACTATATAGAAATTGTGATGAACAGGAAGCTATCAGAAAAACCTGGAAAGACAAACATGAACTGAAGCAGAGAGAAATGTACTATATACAAAATAACAGCATTAGTATAAGATGATCTGCTGGGAAGCATGTGGTTATTTTCAGCAAGGCAATGATGCAATATAACTCTGAAGAACCTAGGAAAATTGCAGTACATCTACAGAAAAAGAACTGATGTTATCTGAAAACAGACTGAAACACATTTTTTTTTTGACAATTCCTTAATCTGAAGTTTTGTTTTTATCTGTTTCCACTCACAACCTAAATAAGGCATAATTGTTTGCCATGACTGCTCATGTATAATTTATGTTGAATTGTTTGAATTCTTGGGGTGGTCATTGGAGGGGAGGGAGGAAGAGAAGTTGGAGCACAAAGTTTAAAAAAAAATTGATGTCAAAATTTGCTTTTACATATAATTTGGAAAATAAAAGTCTAAAAAAAATTAATAAAACAAAACAAAAAACCCCAAAAGTGTTGGAAGTAGGTTAGAGTAATGGATTGAAAAATTTTTGGTTTTGGGACCCTTTTACATTCTTAAAAAATATTGAGGACTCCCTCATAGAATTTTTATTTATCTTGCTTATATCTATTTAACATGATAGAAATTAAACATATTGATATTATTATGAAAATAATTTTGACCTAATGGACCCATTGAAAAGGTATCAGAGCATACTTTGCAAAACCCTGGGATAGAGAATATAATTACCTCTCATATATATATGTGTATGTGTGCGTGTGTGTGTGTGTAATATGCCTTGGCATTCAATACCCCCTTCCATATGACTCCAATATCACTTTATAGTCTTATTTCAAATTTCTTCTTTTTACGCATGGTAGTTTCCAACTAGACTGGACTACTAACTGTTCACAGAATATTAAATTTCATGTCCTATGATGGTACATTCTCAGAAGCCATCTCTCATGCACTGTCCTCATTTGGGCTCTGCAGATCCTTTTCTTCCTTCAAGGCTTTCTTCATGTTCCTCCTCTTCTGAGAAAACTCCCATGATCCCTGTGCTTGCAAGTACACATGATTTCCTCAAATTACATTATGGTTATTTATCTCTATACAAGCTCTCTCTCCCTAGATCTTTCAGGGGCTTGGTTGTGTGTGTGTGTGTGTGTGTGTACATACACACATAGTATTGTTGAATTTAATTATATTGAAATTTGTCAAATCTGTTCTTATTTCTTCTCTGTGCAGAAGGGAATTGAAACAGGGCAGATAGTAAAGGAACTGGTTTAAAGTTTAGGCATAAAGGAGAGAGGCACCAAGGAACAGAGAAAATAAACAAAGAGACAGCAAGCAGAAGAAAGGATTTGGACAGAGGGAATCAGAGGGAAAAGCATAAGGATGATAAAGGAGAGGAGGGAGAGTGGAAGGCAAAAGGAAAATGAAAAACAATAAGGAGGTCTTCCATAAAACATCTGGATGATTCTAACTATATAGGTCTGACCAGCATGGATTCAAGTTAGCCTGCAGGATTGCTTATTTTATTGGTTGACAGATTGAATATCTGTGTATGTGTGTGTTTATACGCATACACACATCTGTATATGTGAACTTATTTATTTAGGCATGTTTATACACATACATATACATATACTTATAGCCGGGTTAATCATCTTGAACCCAGAGGTCTTTTTCACCACTCTCTGATTCTCTGATTTGAATGCATCTTGGATGCAGAGGAAATTAATTACCTTACATTTCCATTTACTTGCCTATGTCATTTTTATTTTGCTCTTGGCTGTTGCCTTGGCACCCTTGCCTCTGAGACAAAGAAAGAAACATCCTCTCATTGAAAATTGCCTCAGAAAGCCTGAATGTAGAGAACATTAATCATTATGATCTACCTTAGAAAGAACATTGTGTGGCTTCTTCCTCCAAACTGAAGAAGAGAAGCAGCTACCACACCCCTAAACAGAGTTCTCTGCTTCTGGGAGGCCAACTGGAGGTAAAGGTTGCCCTTCAGGACCATTTCTTTTTCTTTTAATAACAGGTGATAAAAATGCATGTTTAAAATATAACACTGTTTCCCATATCTCTTTCCTCCTTTTCTCTTGGGCTTAGCCAAAAGCATAAGACAGGTAATTATTTCCTCATTATTGATGGAGTTGGAAAGTCTTGATGAAAGTCTATTCAGAGATTTAAATATATTACTTTGGTGTTTCTTCCTCATTATATTCAACACAGCTTTTTTTTTTTTAAAATGATAGACACTGTATAAAGCATTATTGTTTATCAAATTCATCTGTCCACCAATTTCTTTTTAGCAACCCATTCATTATGTTCATTTGTTATATTCTCGGTACTGCTGCCTCATTTGTAGCAGAGCTGGGGCCAGAAGCATTGCAGAATGTCAACCAGCCACAGACACTGATGCTGTTCCCTGTCTGCACATGATACAAACAGGGCCATGTTGACCCATAGCCTTGATAGACATCTGCATTTCCTCTTGTTCCAAGTGATTTCAGGACCCTGACCGCATAAAGTTGTCTGGAAGGTATCTTCCACTGAAATGGTTGTTCCTCAGGTCATACTGCCCTATAATCATCAGGAGGGAAAGGAAATGATAAAATACCACTATTTCCTTTAGCTTTTTGATAGAAAAACAGGATTCAGGAACAGAGTAGGAAAAAAAATCAATTCAATTTAGTTCAGTTCAATAAATCCATAGGAAATGCCTAACTACGTCTAAATGACTATCCTGGGTGGCTGAGGGGGACTGTAGACAGAACCTCATCCCTGATCTCTTGCCACGTCTCCTGGGTTACTACTACCAGGAACAGCATCCTGTAGACCAAACTTCCAGAAATCATACCCCTTCCCAGAGAAGTTAATCCACTTGAGTTTAGGCACAGTGCACTTGGGTTTGTCATCCTGATTGGTGAGCAAGTAGAAATTCACCTAATCTACTATATCTTCCTAGCCATAGAACATGCTTCATGGCCATCCACTCCAAATAGCATGCCATTTACCCTGCCATGTTCTTATCCTGTTCCTCTCCTCCTCTCCCCCTCTTTCTACTTTTTACTCTGACAAAGAACAATAAAAAATACCATCATTAACCTGGGGAAAGAAAGCATGACCCAGTAGATAAGAGAATCTTCTTTAAGCCAAGAACGTCTAGGTTCAAGTTTTACTTTTGACCTATACAGGCTATGCTACTTTAGGGAAATTAATTAATACCTCAGGAATCTAGGCAATGTGAAAAGATCCTAAGTTACAAAAAAAAAAAGTGCCAACCTCTACAAATAGAGGGCTTTCCTTATTTGGGCCCCCTATATCAATAGCTCTATCCCTTGTTCCTATCCTTACCTTACCTACTGGAAAGGGAGTGACCATTGACTGCCCTATGGCTCCATTTATCATTCCTGTGACTTCCCAGAACAAGATTCCCTTCCCAAGCTGTTGTCGTCCTATGTGTTTTTCCCCACTCCATTAGAATGTAAGATCTCTGAGAGTGACTGTCTCACTAGGCATTTGTATCTTTAATACCACAAGATACTGAAGCTTAGCACATAGTAGTTCATTCATTCATTCATTCATTCATTCATTCATTCATTGGCTAGCCCAAACAGTCCTTGTTTTGAATCTAGTAAGGCAAAGAACACAAACATGAATAACTTAATATGTCATATGATAGAAAGAGAAGAAGACCTGGAGTCTGGATTTGAATCCTGCCTCAGACAATTCTAGTCATGTGACCACTGGTAAGATATTTAATTTCTCAGTTTCTTACCTCAATTTCTTCACCTATAAAATGATGATGATGATAATGTTTTCACTTCACAAGGATGTTGTAGAGATAATGCTTTCTACAACTTAATTTTTATTCATATTACTACCTTGTATTTATTTACATTTATTTTTTTACATTTATTTAGTATGTAGTTACATTTACATATGCTCCTATGTATTATTTCATTCTTTTTGTTTGTATCCCTAGGACAGAGCACAGTGCCTGGTAAATAATTAATAATAATAATAATAGTAATAGTAATAATAATAATAATATTTATATATTGCTTACTATGTTTTAATAGGTACTTAATAAATACATGTTGATGGAAAGAAAATAGAACCTGTTAAATACAAGAGTAGTAGAAACACAGTTTTGTGACAACAGCTCAGAGGTTGGTGGTCATATACATTTATTTATTGTAAATGATGAATAGTGATGGAAAAAATAGTAATGAAATCGATGCAGTGCTTTGAGGCCACAAAACACTTTCCCTTACTGCAGGGGCTGAAGGGCTGAATAAGATAATGTGCATAAGTCACCTAAACAGGTGAGGCAGTGGCCCATAGCAGGAGTCAACATTTACTCTAAAGAATGACCCCAGGGGGCAGCTAGGTGGCCCTGTATTCAGGAAGACCTGAGTTCAAATCTGGCCTCAGATACTTGACACTTACTAGCTCTGTGACCCTGGGCAAGTCACTTAACCCTCATTGCCCCACAGAAAGAAAGAAAGAAAGAAAGAAAGAAAGAAAGAAAGAAAGAAAGAAAGAAAGAAAGAAAGAAAGGAAGAAAGGAAGGAAAGAAGAAAGAAAGGAAGGAAGAAAGAAAGAAAGAAATGAAGAAAGATCCCTGATAGCAAAATCACAAAATAGAATACAGGCTGGAAGAAACTAAATGAAAAAGGCTGAGTCACTCGATATGGGTGAAAGATCCTGGCTGCAGCCCAGCCCATGGGTACCTTTGTCTTCTCCTGACTTTCCAGAGCAGCAACCTTCCTGAGAATTCTATGAGATTCACTTGCTAAAGGCTGTAATACAAAAGGAAGAAGGCAATCATCTCCCACTCGTGTGTGAAGGAAAGAGTATCTTAGTAGACTTAGTAGTTAAGTGATCTCCATAGGGTCAGGTCAGAAAATGTTCAAAGGATCTTAATGGACAGACTTTTAGAAAATGAAAAATATAGTCTCAGTGTTTAAGGCCAGGAAGAAAGTAAATTTCAAAGGCTGTGGTGCTCTCAACATCTGCAGGGATATGTAGAACTGGAGAATTAATAGAATGGCATCAATTTGAAGGCACTCTCAGATCTTCCCCCACCATAAGTGTCCCCAATCCAAACTCTCTCAAACCTGATGTAGAGAACTCCAAACACTGAACTAACTAAAGGTCATTTTCTGTCCCCCCAGGCTTTTGATTCTTTGTTCTTTCCCTGTTACACTTTTAGTTTCTTCAACAGTTTAGTGATACTCTTTTTTCTACACTTTCTACTATCAACACTTACTTTGAGGAATGTGTCATCAATTTGGGTCTCTTCTCTCTTTCTGTACTCTCTACCTTGGTGATCTCACCTACTCACGTGGTCCCAATTATGCCCTTTATGTGGGTTACTCCAAAATATACAGGATATCCCAAATGTCTTAGTGCAGTTTCAAGTTATTTAAGCTACATTAAAGCTTAAACCTGCATGAAGAATTTTGGGGACATCCTATATAATTGTAGCTGTAAATAGATATCGATTTATATATAGATGATATAAATTTAGACATGGATAGATATGTAGAGATATGGATAGAGATAATGAAATTAGAGTCCCTATTTCTCCAGTAAGCTCCAGTCCTCATTTCCAAATGTCTGTAGGATACTTATCTCCACCTAGATGACTCATTGCCACTTCAAACTCAATAGATCCAAAACTCAACTAATCATCTTGCTCTACAATTAGACCCCTTTCTTAATTTCTTTACTTCTGCTGTGAGTACCACCAACTTCTCAGTCATCCAGGGTTGAAACCTCATTGTAATCTTTGAGACTTCTTTTACCACCTGCATTCAATCAGCTGCAACTTCCATTACTTATACTTTCTCAATATCTCTTACCTCTCTTACCTGGGTACTAACATAGTTAAGGCCTTCAGAACTGATTCCCTAGTCTATTGTAATCTCCAAATTGGTCTTTTGCTCTCTCCACTTTTATTCATACTTCTCAGAGCAGCCAAAGCAATCTTTTTCATTCAGAGGTTTGATCATTTAACTCCCAGGCTTAAAAACATTCCATGATTCCTTATTGCCTATAGAATAGAATACAGTAAAAGTCCTTGGCTTAGTATTCCCTCCAAAAGATTGGCCTTCCAACCTCTGGGTGGCAGACATCAGGTCCATATGCACTCAGAAGAAAGACAGGAAAAGAGAAGAGTAATGAAGGATCATTGACTTAGGTTTGCAACCAGAATAGGTTTTTAGCAAGGTTAAGAGTTGCCCCAATTTGCCTTGTGTATGATTCACCGGTATTGCCATGGATTCAGAGTCTAGCATTTGTCATCTCATAACTTTAGCTTCTCTGCCATTTCTACATCAGCTACAGATTCTGCTCTCACAATTCATTGTCTTCTTGCAAGACCAAAAGTGGGGAGAGGTGGCTTATGAGTCATATTAGCCCTCTCTGCCAATCCCATGGTAAGAGTAAAACTCTCTGGGGATTGAAGAGAAGGCTGATCTATTTCTGCCCCCAAACCAGTAGGAATCACTCTAGCATTCTGTTCTCCTTGGTGATCCTTTAGAGTTATGGCCAACATCATGCTTACATGTCTTCTCCTTCACTCCTTAGACTATAAAGCATAACACTGCCTACTCCTTGAAAGTATTCTCATATAACAACCTCTAGTTCTCTAACCACCCTAATTAGCCACCTACTGACACACTCCAGCATGTTAAAGCCCTTCCTAAAATGCATTTCTCTAAATAGAAAACATTATGTCACATGTCATCAGGCAAGGATAGAATACAGTAGTGCTAAAATCTGCAAAAGTCTGGACACTATTTTTCTGTAATACAGCTAAGGATACTATTACATATATATTTTTTTCTTTTTCTTTTCTTTTTTTTTTTTTTTTAGTTTCCTTGTCACACTATTGACCTATATGGAGCTTGAAATCTAATACAACTCCCAGATCTTTTACACATGAAATATTTTCTAGCAACAACTCTCTCATCTAATACTCATGACTTATTGAACCCATATTTTAGACTTTATTTTTATCACCATCAAATTTCATCTTATGAGATCTGGCCCTTCAATCTAGTCTGTCAAGACCCTTTTATATTCTGACTGTGTCGTCCACTGAGTTAACCATACCTCCCATTTTCATAGGGATAGGGAACAGACCTCTGATTTCTTTGGTATAGGGAACTTCAACTGAGGAAATGCTCTCTATAAATGCCAGCTGGCATTTTCTTTATAATTTATTATTGCCCTTTTGTTTAGGTCACAAAGCCAGTGTGTTTTAGAAGCATTACTAAAACCGGAGTCTTGCTGACTTTGCCACTGAATTTTATGTTATCTCAAATTTTGCAATTATGCCATCTATATTGTAATTCAAGTCATTGATAAAAATTGGGGCAAATTTTAGAGCCAATTATAGATTCTTGGGGTACTTCACCAGAGACCTCCCACCCACTTAACATCAAATGATAAATGACTACTTGTTTTTCAATCTGGTTATCTGATTAGACTCAAGTCCACCTGATTGTGCCTTCACTCAGTCCATATTTCACCTTTCTCTCAGACTTTGACATTTTGTTGAAACTTAGGCATACTACTAGATCTATGGCACTGCTCCTATCTACAAATCTAGTAACTTTGTCAAAAAAGGAAATGACATCAATCTGACATGACATTTTCTTAATGAAGTCATGTAGACAGTTAACACTTTTAATAGCCAATACTATTTCCCCCCAAAACTCTGACATATCATATCTCTGAAAATATATTCCAGAATTCTTCCAGGGAATCAGTCAAGTTCCTTGTGTTAGAGTTGAAGGCTACTTCAAACTCACATTCTCATTGCTGTCCATTTGTCTGTCTCTTTGCTGTCTTTCTGCAATGTAAAATGTTCATAACCTTTGACTCAAGCATTTTCTACTTATATATATATGTATGTATGTATGTATACACACATGCACACACACATACACACACATATATGTATGTATGTATATATATGAGTGTGTGTGTGTTACCCCCAAAATTCCTAAGCTAATTATCAGTGATAACAAAAAAAAAAGTTTTAAATAAAACATATGACAGATGTCTTACTGAATTGGTTGAGAAAAATAAGGAATAGGAATGTAATGGACTATTTCTTCCCCATGAGGTATGATAGATATGAAGAATTTTAATGGGAAAATTTATATTAAATAATACACAGTAATGAGAAGAAAACATGTGTATATGGCCAGTGACTATGATGTAGGAGACAAAAAGGGGTTAACAGAAAAACCTAAGATCCAAGCTCTAATCCAGATATTAGGTCTAAAAGAGATTCAGATCCCAGTTAATGGATAACTTACAAGTCAGGATGCTAGGTTATTGTACCCACAGTGATCCATACCTATAATGGGAACAGAGGGAGCTAGGCCATGAGGACCTTAAATAAAATGACAGGCTATAGAAATCCTAATGAAAAATGAAGATGTTTTGAAACTAGCTATGGGAACCAGAAAGAGACATGCACAAAAAAGGCCATATTTGTCCCCAGATTCACCTTATGACATGTAAACCCTCAAAACACCCCTCCACTGAAAAAGGTACCCACCTCAGGGGTTGGCTTAGGACCCCAGGAACTCCAAATTAGGATAAGCCCTCCCCTGTACCTCCCAAAGGTGGTGATTATTATAATGAGACTGATAATCAATTTATCCATACTATAAATATAACTGTCTTTCTTTTCCTTATTTGAGAGATACCTTTCCACTTTTCTGGTTTTCTCCCTGTGGTTACCCATAGTATTGCAATAAAACTTGCGAAACTGATTCACTGAGTCTTGTAATTCTTTTGGGATGACATGATCAATTTGACCCCAAATTCCATCCCACATCAACTATAATGAAAATAAACTTATCAAGATGCCAGAAAACTGGTAAAATAACTAATTGTCAGTGGTAGTATCACATTGTCAAAGTTAAAATATACATTTTTCTTTTCTGTCAATAATGTTTATTTGAGTATTTGTTGGGAAGCATCTATTGTGTTGAAAAATAGATGTTATCAATATACCTAAAATGTAAGTCGACTTGTTCCTGGGGTTTTGCCTATGAAGTCCATATCTTTTTCACCACCCCCCCACACCCCCACCCAACATCTCACTGTGGACATTTTGTTAAAGCTAATGTTCTTCTCATTTATAAGAGTAGTCTTCAGAGGAAAGATGGTGTGGTTACTTGCTTAGGCTGAGTAGGTGACTCCCTGCCTTTGACCCAAGAAAACTTTGGGTCCTTAGAAGATAAAGCATCCAGTAAAGGGAATGGAATTTCCCCTCTTCCCTCCACACTTCTGGCTTCAAGTCAACTTTTTCCAATGTGAAAGCCACAAGTTCCTGGGAGAGATAATGATGAAAATTTGGTCTCAGAGCAACTAAATTTGGAATAGAATTTTATTATAAATATAGTATTTATTATGGATGTAGTATTTATTAAACATTCATTATATGCCAGGCACTAGGTTAGCTGCTGGGGATACATGTAACAAAGAATAAAAGAAATCCTACTCACAATGAGCTTACATTCTAATGGTATAGACAAGTACACATAAAAATGTACAAAGCATTAACATAAAGTAAATAAATACAAATATATGTAAACTAGTTCAATGCAGAGTTCATTCAGAGGGAGGGATTTGTAGTTGAAGGATCAGAAAAGAGTAGATTTCAGAAGATGGTACTTGAGCTGAATCTTAAAATATTTGAGCTCAATTAGCTACTTAACACCTGAAGGGAGGAGTGAGTTTAGGTATATAAAATGAAAATGATAACAAAAGGGGTTTAGAAGTACGAACATTCTTGTGAACTTAATTCGATATTGACAGATGATAGAGAGAAAGCATTTCAATAGTCAGGGAATGCCAAGGAATGAGAAAGAAAATGAGCAAATACTTGGACAAAGGAAAGCATGGGGCAGGTATGGTAGATAGTATTTGGTCCAGGTTGGTGTTATGGGTCTGAGGTAACTCAAGTTTTCTTCTGGAGAAGCCAAACTAAAAGACGGACACACCTTAGAAGTATTGGGAGATAAGTGACAGAGATAACTCCAGAACGACCTCTACCCCTCATCCAAGCCTTTCTCATTCCACCCCTCATTGAAGTTTCTCCCACCCCACCCTTAATAAGGGACTTCCCATTGATCACCCCACCTAACCTCTATAAAATCATTGTTCCTAGTCTGGTTGCAGGAGGAAAAAGTTCTAAACTTTCTTCCTGGCTAGGTCCCCTTGTACTGAATAAAACTGTTCTTTTATCTGTAATCAGAGGTTGTGTGAGAGTGTAATTCTTTACAGAGAAACCTAAGGACTCCCACCAACTATTTTCTGGTGACATTGCCTAGATTGTTTATGTATAGAAAAATGAAAAAAATGGGTGGTGTCAAATTGTGGAAGGCAATGAATCTCAAAGAAGTTTACTTAGTAGGTAATTGAGAGCCATCAAGTACAAGTGACATGACTAAGTTTATCTATAATCTTTATTAATTTGATTAATTTGAAGATGGCCTGAAGGATGGGTTAGAGAGAGAAAAAGGCCAGTTAGACTGCTACTGCAGTAGTCTATGCAATTGAGAATGTTTGGGTGGTGCTAGCAACAATGGAGTGGAGGGGACAGATTCAACAGTATCAAATGAGACAAAGGTCTAGGTATATAAAATTGGAGAAATTGACATTTTTTTCATTGAGTAGGAACTTGAAGTAGGTAACTTCTAAAGTTGTTTCTAACCTAATATACTTTGATTATATAAGAAAAAAACAACTTTCCCCCAGAATGTATTCCTTGTTCTCTCTGTCTCTCTGTGTCTGTGTCTGTCTCTGTCTGTCTGTCTGTCTGTCTGTCTGTCTCTGTCTGTGTCTCTCTCTCTCTGTCTCTCTCTCTCTCTCTCTGAGGCTATTTGGGGAAGAAAAAGAAAAAAAGTAGTGACAAGGAGTCTAAACTAATACTCATTTGAAAAACAAATTTAGATTTGTTTGTTAGATTCTCTTGAGCAAAAGGTTGCTGGTGTGTTCTTTTTAATGCTGAAGAGAAAAATCATTATTATGCCAAACTGCCCTCATACAAATGGAGATTATACTGGTTAGAAAGTTGTTGGGTTTTTTGTTTGTTTGTTTGTATTTTGGCAGGGCAATGAGGGTTAAGTGACTTGCCCAGGATCACATAGCTAGTAAGTGTCAAGTGTCTGAGGCCAGATTTGAACTCAGATCTTTCTGAATCCAGGGCCAGTGCTTTATCCACTGCAACACCTAGCTGCCCCCTGGTGAGAAAGTTTTAATGCTGTTTTTCTTTGTTTCTTTGACCACAGATATTTTCTACTGGAAATAAGATAATCAATAAACAATGAATACATATAGGTGAATCCCTGCAATTAGATCTCCCCAACAAATCCTCAGCAGACCATCTCTGCATATATAGGCTACATTGTCTATCTTCAGTTAAAATACTTTATTATCAGCAGCCCAGTTTTCAGCATGATACTTCCAAAGCACATCATGCCAGACCTGACTCACCCTGTATTATGCTGATTAGAAATTAGATTGGGAGATTAAACATATTTCCTTTTATCAGGAATCATGAATGTAGAAGTATATTCACAGCAGGTTTTCATAGCAGTGCCAGGTTCTATGGAAGGCTATAGGATTTCAGTCTTTTTGAAAAGTCCAGACCACACAGAGTATTGTCTTGTTCTCATAAAAATAATTGTTTTCTCATTGTACAAGACTAACCCTAATAGAATTCCATTGTACTTGCTGCACATACACTATCTTTTAAATTCAACATGCAATTCCTTGGGGGTCTAGTGAATCCTTGCATGCAAATGTGACTGAGCATTGCTGCCAGTCCTGAGGAATGTTTGCCTCAATAAGGTAATATACAAATTAGGAAAGGAATCACTTCCATGTAAGGACTGCTGTCATTTATAAGATTGTGCTTCTGAAGCAAACCTTTCTCTAGAAGAGTCAGAGAAGCCAAGAAACCTTGAATGATCTCTTGGCTGTGTCATCTTCTAGGAGAAAAAAATGAAGGAGGAAAGTGAAATAATTACCTTGTTGGTGGTTTTCCTTTCCCAGATGCTGATGTTCATGACTTATGGACCCAAGCAATACACTTGATAGAGTTTTTCCTTAATAAATATGTTCTTCTTGTTGTTCACTTATTTCAGTTGTGTCCAGCTCCTTCTGACCCCATTTGGGGTTTTCTTAGCAAAGATACTGGAATGGTTTGCCATTTCCATCTCCAGCTCATTTTACAAATGAGGAAACTGAGGCAAACAGGGTTTAGTGACTTGCCTAGAGTCACACAGCTAGTAAGTGTCGAAGGCCACATTTGAAATCATTGTCTTCCTGATTCCAGGCCTGGCGCTCTATCCACTGTGCTACCTAGATACCCTGAATATGTTCTGGTATTCTGTTATTTGTCTTCATGAAGGAGCCAGTCTAGGAGAATATGTAATAGAATGTAAGTTCCTTGGAGGTAAGTGCTCTGGTTTTTGTTTGTTTGTTTTTCAGGGGGTTTTGTTGTTATTGTTGGTTTGTCTCTTTAATATTGCTAATGACTAGTAAAATGCCTTGGGCATAGAAGGTGCTTAAAAGGAGATCTGCAGTGTTGATATTAATTAATAAGCACTCTCTGAATAGCCATTCAGCCACTTTTGAATCTATTTCATGGTATTATCTATTCTGCATCTCTCCATCTTCTCAACAACAACAATAGCAGTAATAAAATCTAGGCAAACTATATCAGCAAAAATTCCCCATATCTACTAGTTTAATAATCCCAGCAAAGAAAGAAATGATATTATTTTGGCATAATCTCTTCTTGAAACCACACTAACTTTTGTGATGACTAATTCCCTTTCTAGAGGTTTCCCAGCCATTTCTTAAATGAGCCAAGAATTGGCCAATTGAGCCAAGAATCAAAGTCAAGATCAATGACCTATAATTTACAGACTTTTCTCTTCCCCTTTTTAAAAAAAATGGAGACATTTACATTGTATTGAATTGCTTTTAAATCTAGCACTGCTAATTTTGGGACATATGGTCTGCACGTGAATTTTCAGAAGAATGCTTTTAATTTCCTTGGTTTTAATTGGCTCCCAGAATTGTTATTGCAGACTTCCTGTTGCTTTCACTTTTCTTCAATATTTGCCATCAAATTTGAGATACAGGTATAATGGATCAAAATAGTCTAAAAACTGCATAATAACATTCATGGAAGAACTCTATCTCATTCTTTAATAGGAAGTCATGATTTCTCAAGTGGACAGAAGGCCACCAAACTAGAGCTTTGATGATATTTTTTTCTTAATTCCTTGCCTACTCCTGCACTTTCTGATACAATGTTTTCATTGTTGTTTTGTTTGTTTTATTAGATTTTTTGGCTGCCTGCCCAGAAAGGACTACATTCAGTAGCAGTCCTGTGCAAAAGAAAAGTCTCAAAATTGTTACCTGCTCATGGGATGCAATTTTTAGTGCATTCAAAAATAAGTTTGTCCAAAATTTTTCTCCCAATGGTCTGCCAGCACTGGATCATTAGAATACCATTAGGCTGAAGCTCTGTTTACCCAAAAAGCTTCTGTGAAAATGCTAATATCTTTCTTAGAAGACATAATATTGTTTTGGTATCTACTACAAGCACATTGGAATGGATTATTTTATAAGTTTTTAAGTTTATACTGGCATAGGGCAAAACCTTAGGAGAACAGAAGAATACAAGGAAAATATTGCAGGTTTTCTCTTTTGTAAGAGAAGCAAAAAGGGCATATAGGAGACTAGCATACTAAATCCTAGTGTGTTTTCTGGGCAGCATAAGCTCTGGAGGCTGTAATGGGGTCCTATGTAGCCCAGGAGAAGGAAGTGTAACCTGAGAAACAGGATAAAAAAGATGGGGAGTATTAAAATAATAGAGGAAAGAGTAGAAGAGCTCCATTAGTTTGCATCAGAAGGGAAGTTCATAGGGAAAATGTCTCTCATCCCTCCCTATGAGGACTGTTTGATGTCCAGGGACTTACATTATTACACTTGCCTGACTATTAAAGAGAAGTATAAACGCTATTGCTATGTCAGGATGATATGGGCTGAATTTAGGTTCAAATTGATCATGAGTAGTCCCAAAAGAATAACAGGACTCAGTGAATCAGTTTCCCAAGTTTTATTGCAATAATGTAAATGACCACAGGGAGAGAACCAGAAAAGTGGAAAGGTATCTCTCCAATAAGGAAAGAAAAGAGAGTTATATTTATAGTATGGATAAATTGATTATCAGTCTCATTATAATAATCTCCATTTTAGGAAGGTACAGGGGGAGGGCTTGTCCTACTCATTATAATAATCTCCACCTTGGGGTGGTACTGGGCAGGGTTTATCCTAATTTGGAGTTCCTGGGGTCCTAAGCCAACCCCCGAGGTGGGTACCTTTTTCAGGGGAGGTGTGTTTTGGGGGTTTACATGTCATAAGGTGAATCTGGGAACAAATTTGGCCTTCTCTGCACATGTCTCTTTCTGATTCCCATGGCTAGTTTCAAAACATCTTCATTTTTCTTTTACTTCTAGTCTAAATTTCTATAGCCTGTCATTTTTTCATTTATTATAGTCTCACGTCTTCATGGCCTCTCCCCCTCTGTTCCCATTATGGGTACTGATTTATGTGGGTAAGAGAACCTAGCATCTTGACTTGTAAGTTATCCATTAACTGGGGTCTGAATCTCTCTTAGAGTTTGTATCTGAATTAGAGCTTGGGTCTTAGGTTTTTCTGTTAACCCCTTTTTTGCCTCCTACACCAAGAGCATAATTATTACATTCCCTTATCTTTATAGTGAGTTGGCTTGGTATAGCTCACTTAGAAAAAGCAGAACCTGTTCTTATTTCAAAGCCTGGCTTCTGATATGTTTTTTTAATTTTTGATTGCTTATGCTTTATTTTCATAAAATTGGGTAATTTTAGAGCTCCCAGGGACCTTGGCAAACTATCTTGTCAATCAAGTAACCAACTAATTGATATTAAGTGCCATGTACTGAAATAGGTGTTGATCTGCCCTTTTTCTGTCTTTTAAAAAATTTTTATTTTTAGCATATTGGTATATTTCTTAACTAATCCATTGCTTCTGAATTTTTTGGTCTCCTTTTCTGTCAGTCATATCTGACATGGATGGCACCACTTGGAACTCCTGCTGTCTATTTTCTGTTTACCTTGTTTGTGTGAATCCCACCTACCTGAGGGCAGGTAGTTCTTCAGCTGATACTGTGGGAGAAGCTGAAGTAACTTCTCACTCTCTATTTTTAGCTAGGCATCCTTAGCTTTAGATTTGGGCTTTAGGAATTTTCCCCATAATAATTGCTTATGAAAGTTTAAACTAACATCACTAAGATAGTTTTGAAAGAACTCTGGGATGAGAAAACAAACAAATAAAACCATTTCCCCCAAACTGCTTGAACATAGAGATTTGCAATAATTAAAGCAGTCTTTCTAGTTGGGGCAGCAGAGTGGTTTGATTCTACAATCCAACGCCAATAACTTTAAGTCATGTACTGAGAGAATGCTACTGTGTATGTATGCTGTGTAAATTGAAAGCAGGCTAAATCTGAGCACAACCCCCCGAAGTCACCACTGGGCTGCTTGCCCAGTTCTGTATGAGTAGAGGAAAGTAATACTGGCCCTGTTACCTTGTGTCTCTCCAGGTCCTTTTTATTGTTCTGTGGTTTAATTAAAGGAAGGAAATGTATCATTGTAGCCACTTTTTAAATGACTTTTCCTCAATCTAATCAGACCTCTTTAATAGTCTCACAGAGCATATGCCATTTTTAGTTAAACTAGCAGATAATGTAAGAGGGGAATCTACTTTTATTGTAGGTCATGTCATACCATTCAGACTTTCTTCAATTCAATTTGTGAGCAGGTGATTATAATGAAGTTAGGGTAGTCACTGTGAAAAATTATCATCTTTGGAGTCTGAAGGCAGGAGCTAAACCTTTGAAGGGACTGTTAGAAACTGGAGGTAAAACAGGATACTCTTCCTAATGATCTTAGAACTTGAGTATCTGAAGACAAAGAGGGAATTCTTAACTAGAAACTCCAACTGGAGTCCACAACATAGGCAGTTTGATGAAACAGAGGCTGTTAGTTATGATACGGTAGTTGAGAAAGGAGAATAGTCACTGGGAATAGGAATTGATGGAGAAAAGGACAAAAAAAAAAGTAGAAATAGGAATGGCAGTGGGGAAAGGATAGCCAGTTGTTATATTGCCTATAAAAAAGTAGATTTGGAGATAAATCATCTGGGCTTTGAATATCTTTTAGTTAGAATGGTGTGTTGGGGTAGCCAAAGTAAAATGTTTAGGGGTGTCAGGTGCTGATTTTGAGTCAGTCTTTTTTCTAGTTGTTTCATCATTTTTTAAGCACTGCTGTAGCCATTTCAAAGGATTTGATAAAGGAGCTTGTAAAAAAGGAGGGTGTCAAATTCTGTCATTGCCCAGAATGCTTAGAAGTACCAAAAGTCAGTCATGTTCCAGTGAGGTAGAATTTGAGCCTGCTTTGAAGGGCTGGCCAGCTGATTTCTTTGAACTTGTTAATTTTAAAATATTCTGAATGGCATTCTTTCTAAAAGATAGAAGGAAACAAGGAAGGAGTAAAGGAGTTAAAAAAATGAAAACAAAAATAAAACAAAACAAAAACTGTTTTAAAAAAGCTTCACTTGATGTGCCTAGGGCTTTATTTCTACCTTTCCTTGTAGGGTTTGTTTTTCCAGGTACTTTCGAGTCCTAATGGTACCTAGTAGCCATGGATGTATAGGCAAGGCTGAATTCTCTGGCCTGAGAACTGTTTCTTTTTTTCATTTCATACATCATTTACATTGTTCTGCAGTGATTATACAATGTCAGCACATAACCTCAGGATGAAGAAAAGATGAAAGGAAAATATGAGCATCTGTGGGCTATAGTGGTAAAGTGGGAGGTGCCACCATTACCATTAAGGCTGAAAACATATTGGGTCACATACTCATTGTTTCTACTGATACAGAGAAATAGCCTTAGATTTGGAAGTTCCTCTCTTATGTCTTGTGGGTCCATTTTTCAGGGACCTAACCAGGGGAACATGGAAGATTTTTGTTTGTTTTTGTTTTCAGGCAAGTTATTTTCCTTCATTCCAACAAATTTTGCAGAACCTAATCCTAGAGGAGAACTTGTGTTTACAGGAAACCAAATGAAGGCAGGCTGTGAATTGAGCAATGAACAATTACAGCCAATAATTTTGTTTAGTGAATTTAAATATTTTGACATTTTGAATTCCTCAGGTTAAATGATGTTACTCTTCTCTGTACCACTTCCACATACATGCTGCTGAAAAAAGTTCACATTAAATGATGTCTCCTAAATCCATTGGGGTAAGATGGGCCAAATAAAATTCAAAGTCCCTTTTAAAATTTATATTTTGAACCTACAAATTATAGGGCACTGTTTTCAGTCATGAAAACAATTCAAATAAAGAGGATAGTCCTGAAATAAATAAATTATATAGTTTCTAGGAACTATTGAATGCTATTTTCATAGGTTTACAGGATTATACATTAGGAATAAGGAGGATTGGGGCAGGTAGGTGATGCAGTGGATAAAGTACCTGCACTGGATTCAGGAGGACCTGAATTCAAATCTGGCCTTAGACACTTGACACTTACTAGGTATGTGACCCTGGGCAAGTCACTTAAACCTCATTGCCCTGAAAAAAAAAGAATAAGGAGGATTATAGAAGTGATGTTGCTTTAAATCTTTTGTAAGTCATGGCCCACAACCCCAAGTTCTGAGATGGACTCGGTTCTGTCTTGGTGTCTTGGTACTATATGATAGGGTTGGAGGTAGGGAGCCAAACTAAGCCAAAAAGAGTATCTGAAACTTAATCCCTGAAGGAATTGATCATCTTTGCTTTTCTACTATCCCCTATTCTGTACACAGTAGGAGATCAATGGATTGAAGTTTTTCTCAAAGGGTTCAATTCAGTTCAATGTATTAAGTATCTACCATATACTAGGATAACAGGCAAGACCCTTTATCCATCATGCCCTGTACCTACCTATGTATTAACCTTGTATTAAACCAAACCTTCTTCTTCTTTTGTTCTTTTAACTTAGCTGGTAAAACCATGGTGATAACAAAGGTGGAGTCACATATTTGTTGCCTAAAAGGGCCAGTGAGCATTAATTATATCTCTAATACCAACAAGCTAGCTCACTAACTGGCTAATTAAAAAAGCTGTAGTTGCTTTGATTATAAGGAAAAAGTTGTAATGGTGTTATTTATTTGATGATGATAGGTACTGTAAGGGCCAAATTTTAATTGGGGAGTGTTAGTTAGGTGGCTTGCCATAATATTGGGGTAAGGAAGGAGATCAAGAGCCTCTTTCAAAAAAAATGAAACAGGGTTAATTAACAAGAATGAATTTAAAACACAAGTAAGATTAGTAGAACTAGAGATAAGGGAAAAAGAGAAAAGGGGAAGGAAAATAATGCAACCTGGAATCACACCAACCGGACTCAGCTGTTCCCAAAGAGCAAAACCACTGCGCCCCATCTCTCTCCCTTTCAAATGCCACAGTGGAGAATCTCCTCCCTTCTCCTTCCCAGAAAACCCTGGGCAATCCACACACACAGCCCCAAGCTAATTGGCTGGCAGCCCTGATTGACAGTCACATGACTGCCCTAACTGGGCTTCCAGTCATTATAATTTGGCCAGGCCCATATAGGTGTTGGCACGTGGTGATAACGTGAGCTGCAGTGCCATGATGACACCTAAAGCCAATGGGTGGAGCAACGTGCCAGCACGAAGGCAGCCTCGCCAGCAAGGGTGCACCATGGGGCTTCTACTTTTAGTCAAAGATGGGATCATAGAAACCTCAAATCACAATTAATTCTTTACACTACCAAATAGGAATTAGGTTTGAAGATTTTAGAAATATAAGAATTCTATTTATGTTACATGGGATTAGATGGAGCAAATCTGAGTTCCTATTTCTAAGTATATTTATACTTTTTTTTTTTTGGTGAGGCAATTGGGGTTAAGTGACTTGCCCAGGGTCACACAGCTAGTAATTAAGTGTCTGAGGCCAGATTTGAACTCAGGATCTCCTGAATCTAGGGCTGGTGCTCTATCCACTGTGCCACCTAGCTGCCCCGTATATTTATACTTTTGAGGTCATGTGTGAAATAACTTGCAACTAGGTGGAGCTGGAGAGCATGTATTGTTGTTGTTTGTCCTGTGTTATAGAAGAAGGACCATGACATTGGGGTGATGTCATGACTTGCAGTCAATTGGATTTAAGTAAGGGAGGACTGTGCAAGGTCACTAGCCTCACTCTCTTCTCTACAGCCACCTGGGTCCAGTGGCAAGATATATTATAAGGATGACTGGAGGTGGTCCAGAATGTTTAAGGCAATAGGTATTAAGTGACTTGCCCAGAGTCACACAGCTATTAAGTGTCTGAGGTAAGATTTGAACTTAGGTCCTCCTGACTCCAGGGCCAGAGTTTTATCTACTGTTCCACCCAGCTGCCCCTTCAAGAGCATGTATAGCAGAAGACAGAGAACTGAGACAATATTTATGTAGAATTCTCCCTCCTTTATATATCTGAGATTGAGTTAGTGTTGCCTCAGGGATGTAAAATATTAGAAACCTGAAAATAATTTGCCCTCGACAAATATGTGGAAACCTAGCATGCCACTTACTATCCCATTCAGAAGAGGTTCTCAAAAAGTGATTTGAGGCATGCCATACCCACTTTAAGTCACTGAAGTTCATAGGAAAATTACAATTCATCTGGTACACAGTATATTTTGATGAAATCCAGCTGTCTGAATGATGTCAGGAGTGGAAAATAGGTGGTAAGTTGATAGAATGGAACACTTTCCCAGGTTCTAAGCTCCGGGATTCAACTGATTAATGTTAAAAGGTGGTCAAAACATATAAACAGATTATTTTCAAGAAGAAATAGAAATGATTAATAATCACTTAAAAAGATGATTAAATGAATTAATAATCAAAGATAGAAAACTAAAGTAATTTGAGCTACTATGTCATACCCATCAAAGTGGAAAATATAATTTAAAACAATGAAACAATATTGGCAGATTGCCAGAGGGAAAGGTATACTCATTCATTGCTGGTAGAATTGCAAATTAATAAAAATCTTTTTGACAAGGAATTTGGCAGCACACAGACAAGGTTATAAAATAATGATATCCTTTGACCCAATAATTAAATTATTGGGAATATCTCCTGAGAATGCTATCCAAAACCACTAGTAAAGGAGCTATCTAGTAATATATGTGTATAAATATATATATATATATATATATATATATATATATATATATATATATATATATATATATATATAAATAATGTGATCTTTAATTGTGAGGAAATAACTTCTATGTCTACCAACAGGTAAATTGATAAATAAATTGAGGTATTTTTGTGTAAAGGAATACTGTATGCAAATAAGATAAGGTTGGCAAGATAGTAGGGAGTGAAGTGAACAAGCATGTCTTAGTATCAGGAATGTTTTCAAGGAAATGTAAGATCAAAAAAAGAAGATATATGGGTCACTGGGAAAAGATGAAGGATGATAGGCAGCTTTAGTGTTAAATATAATATCAGAAATAATTGAGCAAGGGGCCTTGCATAACAGAAAGCCACAGGATGAGGGGCATGGATGGGTTGGAAGGTTGGAATTCCATCATGGGAAGGAATTTCAAATTGATTAAATTAATGATCCATTTGAGTTAATATTTAAATATATGCACATGAGTGTATATAAACACAAATATAAATGCTATACTAGATAGTTATATTTAGGTATACTTATGTCATTCATAGCATTCTTATCTCTTTTGTTCTAGTCTCTCTATTGATGACTATCCATTCCCATAGGTTGAACTATAGCCTTCATATCATTCCCAAATTTCTGTCCTAAGCCATGACAATTTCCTTGAAATCAAATTCATTCTCTCCTATAAGTGTCACCAACACTGCAAACTCATCTGGACTTATCTCCACTTGTGTTCCTCTACTGTTACCCCCCTCGCCATCTTCCCAACTATTCTCTTTTTATTGATCATGACATTATTTCCCAGGCTTAAAACCTCTTCTTCCCCCTCCCTGCCTCCTTCACATGCATTCAGTTGTCAAAGTTAGGTGGCATAGCAGATAGAATACTGGCTATGAAGTCAGAAAGACCTTAGTTCAAATCCTATTTGTGCCACTTACAAGCTTTGGGACCTTGGGCAAGTTACTTAATCTCTACCTCTGTTTACTCAGCGTAAAATGAGGATAATAATAGCACCTACCTCACTAGGTATTTGTGAGGATCAAAGGAGATATATTCATAAAGTGCTCAGCACAGTGGCTGGCACAGAGTAGGTGCTATATTAATTCTCTTCTGTTGTAGTGGGTGAAAGGTGAAATGACCGAGGGGAAAAAAATCCCATCTTCTGAGCATATCAATTTATTAAACAAAGCATACCAATTGCCCAGAAAACTGTCTCAGAGCTCTTTAGCTTAGGACTGGTCCCTGAAAACAGGGGGAGATAGACTTTTACCCATTAAAAATAATTAAACAAATAAGACCAATTAATTAAAAAGAAACAATACATTAGGTATTCTGATTTCTAATTAGTGGAAAGATATGTGATTTTCCAAATTGGGAGAGGGAGAGCAAACAAGTGCAATTTCCAGAATTCAATAAAAGGACATGTCCCACTTCTCAAAGTGTCTATAGATAATCAAAGGAGTATGGAAACAATAACTGAGTGATCAGTATGGGGCCAGTTTTCAGATGAGACATGTGGATTGCTTGAGCTGTACAATTGTGAGAAAACACCTTGCATCAATCTTTGGATCTGACAGAGTTTCTGGTCAGCATGACCTAACTTAGTTAAAGGTCTCTAAGCAGCAAGAGAGGCGGTCCAGTTTCCCAACCATGCAGGACTGGGTTCAAACAATGCAATGGTTTTCTCCCAATTCCCACAGTTGAATAAAGTTTTCACATGAAACCAGATTTCAATGAGACCCATAACTGAATAGAAATGGAATGGAGCTAGCCCTAGAATTGAATTATAAGATGGAGTCAGTGTGGTTCACTCAATTCCCACAATTGAGCATTTGGGGTCCTAATGCCCTTAATTCCCTCACTGTCTAATAGAGACAGCCAGATGGCCCATCGGATTGATTGTTGGAACTAGTCAGGAAGACTTGAGTTCAAATCCAACTTTAGACACTTCCTAGCTATGTGACCTTGGGCAAGTAACCCTTGTCTGCCCCAGTTTCCTCATCTGTAAAATGGGTATAAAAATAGAACCTATTTCCATGATTGTGAGGATTAAATGAGATAATATTTGTAGAGTGTTTTGTGAACCTTAAAGAGTTAAATTATTATTACTCTGGGTATCAGCCCCTTGACCCAACTTCAGATCCTCACTATTTTTTCCTTGAATTAATTAATTAATTAATTTGTTTATTCATCCATTCATTCATCCATCCATCCATCCATTCATAAATAAATAAATTTGATTATTTATTTATTTGTTTTGGTGGGGCAGTTGGGGTTAAGTGGCTTGCCCAGGGTCACACAACTAATAAGTGTCAAGTGTCTTAGGCTGGACCTGAACTCAGGTCCTCTTGAATCCAGGGTTGGTGCTCTATCCACTGTGCCACCTAGCTGCCCCCTTGAATTACTTTAATAGCTTATTATCTCATATCCCAGTCTCCAAAATCTTACTTTTTAATCTAACCTTCAAAAGTACTGCCAAAATAACCTTCCTAATGCAGATGGCTGATTAAATTACTAAAAACAACTATTACTAGGTCTTTCTGGCTACAGGATAAAATACATCTTTAGCCTAATATTCAATGCCTTCCATAACCCGACTTACCAATGTTTACATGCCCTGCTCCCTTTTTAAAACTTGACTCAACTTCACACACTATTCTAGCCACAGGGGACATAATTCCTTCCTTAGTCTTGTCCTGTCCCCTCTCTCTTTTGTGCAGTCATGCATGCCATCATCTCACTCTACAATGGGAGGTTTCTGAATCTCCATTTATTTAAGTCTGCCCTTCCCTGTAGGAATCAGTGATCTCTTCCTCTAGGAATTATTCATTCATTAATTCATTCAATAAACACTTATTATGTACCTAAAAGGTGCAGAGTACTATGTTTAGTACAAGGGGATATACATGCATCAGATTTTAATTTGAGTCATTCAGTATTTACTTACACATTTCTTACTCCTAGCTCTCAGTAAACTGGAAGCACTTTGAGGGCATGGACTCTGCTATCTTTTCACTCATCTTTTTATCTCCCTTACTATTTAGCCCATTTGTGACTTGTCTATGCAATAAGTACTTAATAAACTAAGCTTACTTAATTTGATTGCATGCTGAGAAGAAACTAGCGTTAGTCACATGGAAGGTGGGAGAAGTGAGGATGATGTGTGAGACTTTTTTTTGAGCATCTTTTTAATTCCCACAACCTATATTCTTATAATTTATTATGAATAATCCAAGCAGTTAAGAACTCATCGCTATGCTAAAGAAAGGAAATAGTCTCTCTGGAAGCAAATCCAAGATATTACAATAGGAATAAACCTAGCAGTATTTTGTTGGGGAAATGAAATGCAAATTACTCAATGACATAAGCAGGTCTTTACATTACACTGACCTGGTTTTGCTGATTAACATATAAGGTCCCCATATAGACCCATAAGAGTAGAAATCTGCTATTTAAGATAAAATATTTTGGGACTGTAATTGATATTGTTTTGAGTTTTGAATTCAGGTCTAGTTGTCTGATGGATCATTGACTCAATAATCTACCACTCAAGAGAATGACACAAGTTACTAAGAGGTAATGTGTGCTACAGGTGGAGCTATCTGGGGAAAATCTGAGAAGACTATCTTGGTCTTGCCTAAGGTAGGATCCTTCTGTCTCAGTTTCCCCATTGTGTTCCTGATAAACAGGAAATGTTTCTCGCCTGGCTATTCCTGAATGTATCTGGCTATAAGTTGAAATTATTATTGCATGACTGGTTGTGACTCTTATCTGGAATCAAACGGAGCTAAGAATGTTTTATGCTTGCTGTTATGATCCTGTCTCTGGTTTTTCTTTTAGAGCAGATTTCTATAATCAGAGCAAGTAGTCAGTAGAAGATATGAGCATAATACAAGTATGTAAGATCTTACTGTTTTCAGCCTAAATATGTGGTCATTTGATATGCCAAACAATGAGGTACATTAATACTCAGGCTTGCCATCTGCCTGCTAATGCTTACATGGTATTATGATAAGGCTATATTAAGTGGGTATCTATCTTCCTTTTTGGTTTAGAAGAAACTGAAATTCCTCCCCATTGCAAATGCATTTTGATGAGAGGGGGAATGGTAACTAGGAGGATTTATTCGGGTTAAAGACTATTGACCTCAAAGAATTCTCCTGTGAAGCTTGGAAAGGAGATTTTGAGCCTACCTGAGTTAGTAAACCTGCCCAGTCAGGTTTCTATTATGCACGGCCAAGGGCACTACTGGATGGGTAGGAGCCTTTCCCAGAACAGAAAAGTCAGGATGTAACAAAAGCCCTTCTCGATGAAATAATTCTTAGGTTTGGCCTTCCTAAATCACTCTACAGTAATAATGGCTCTGCCTTCATCTCTCCTATTACTCAGATGATTGACCCTTACTCTGTGAAGAAGCAAAGATTGATAGGGTCCTTGCACTCCCCTGAATCAAACAGTGGGAAAAAGGACACATATTGCTGTGAACTGATGGAGGATCTTGTTTCTCTCCCACTGTCACACACCTTTTTACCCTCCTTATTTTTACTTTTTAACTTTTTTTTTTAATTTTTATTTTTACTTTTTAACACTTCTTGTTTCTATTGTTCCTACACTGCCTGCTGTCTCAGGGACTGAACTATCCCACCAATTGTCACTTCATCCTCTTGACTCTCCCATACCTTTTGAATTATGCACTCACTGCCACCTGAACAGATAATACCCTGATTCAATTAGGAAAAGCAGTAGTTAAGGCATGCCCTTTGAACTGCTGGGTATGTAAGAAAATACCCACAGAGCGAAGAGAACTTTTGGCCCCTTCCTTATGGCCTTAATGCCTCCAGGCCATATCCCATGCCTGTAGTTTCATGAAGGTTTGATTCCACCCCTGTAATAGCAAGCCCACTGTGGAATACTTTGAATAATGCCCCCTGTTTCCTTACTGCTCAACCTTTTACTTTTCCTCCATTCCACCAGATCTGACACACTGATATGATACTAATTGAAGACAGGTGGGTCACTTATGGCCCCTTTCAATAGGTGATTCAATGAGGGCTGGAATAATGACCCTTTAATAATCAAATACTATTCTAATTGTACCTATTGATACAATTTCAACATCTCCAACCTGGGAATAGTTTCAAGAATTTTTCCACTTTAATGTGTCCCTCTTGATACCCCAGCTCATGGTCCATATTAAATACCCTATTGCAGGCAGGCTTCAGACCTGGTATGCTTATCTTCTGTGACAATTCCTCTGAATGGGGGGCTAATTAAGTTACTGGATTATTAAGGTCAATAAAGAGATTTATCTGTGCTCCTCCAGGATATATGTTTATTCGTGGTCATTATACAACACCCCTGACATCTCGGGCAGAGACACCATTCTTTGTAGGATGGTCTTCTGAGGAAGCTTTTATGTCTTGTGGTCCTAACCACTTCCTTCCTCAGCCCTTACATCAAGTATTCTTAGTGCACCTTGAGTTTTATAGATACTCATGCATCCCTAAATCAGAATCCTCTGAGCCCTCTCCCTCCTGAGGAAAGGCATAGGGAAAAGGGTGGTATTGGGACAATTTCCTGTGGTGGATCTGTAAAACTGTGGCATTTGACATTCTTTTGGTGGGGTACCTAGAACATGAGGCAATTGTGAGAAAATTATTAATAATAGGGGCTTGGCGGACTCCCAGAGGCGCCTGCTGAGAGAGCTTGGCCTGACCTTTCTTAAGGCCAGCCCATAGTCAAGAAGTTACCTCATTCAAAACCACACCCACCTGAAAGCCTTGTTCCCACCAGAGGATCTCTTCTCTGGGCACAACTGTGCCAAACCTCAAATCCAGTGAACCAATAGATTTGAATGATGCTAGACAATTAGCTTTGAGCAATGTGTATGGGAGGGCCCTTCTCCTGCCCACAGCAAGCTTACACAGACACTCTCTTTGGCCCAGGAACTTGGTGAGAGCAGACACAGCCCATTAGGGTTCTCTGTTTTCTCTTTTCTCTCTCTTCTCTTTCCTAGCTAGGCTTTTCTATCTTTCAGAGCCATGTGCACTCTCTTGACTAATATTTAATATACTTTAATAAATGCTTAATTCACCGAAATGGGTGCAGTAGCTTCTAATTTCTAAGTAAAAAATATATGATAAACCCCAGCTAATTTTCCCTACACTTGGGACAGTAATAGGGTGACCACATATAGTTTTACTCAGGACACAGTCCTGACTAATCTGACCTTAGCAATTGAAAAGATTTCTGCCAAAACTACTTTGGGCCTTAAGTACCTCCAAGGGTCCCTAGATTCTTTGAATAATGTAATGGACAATAGGATAGTCTTAGACTATTTACTTGCTGCCAAAGCTGGGATATGAATGGTTCAGAATACTTGGTGCTGCCTGTGCATCAATAACTCCACCAAAGTGGAGCTACACATCCATGAGTTACATAATGCATCTAAATGGATGGCAGACACTCACAGCCATTTGTTCTCCAGCTTTCCATCCTGGACTTCATGGTTGTTTTTACTACTTGCTCCTTTCATAACTATAATTTTGATCATTCATGCATCTTGCTGTGTGGACCTTGTATTTGTAATACTGTCACTTCTTTAGTTGCTTCTAGGATTGAAGCTTTCACTGAAACTACAGAGATGTCCCTGCAACCCTTGGACTGTGTCCATAAGATTTTTTGCTCCCTCTCTCCTTAATCAACAGGGACATCTCTATGCCCCATTTTTCAGCCTTGAAGAAACTACAGAAGATGGACCTTCACCCTTTTCTCCCCAGAAATAAGAGAGGAGGAATGTAGTGAGACTGCAAGAAACCTAAAGATTCAAACCCTGAAGGCAGTGTTTCTGATAAAGGCTTAATTTCTCAAATTCATAGAGAACTGAGTCAAATGCATAAGAATACAAGTCATTCCCCAATTGATAAATGGTCAAGGTACATGAACAGGTATTTTTCAGATGAAGAAATCAAAGCTATCTATAGTCATATAAAAATGTTCTCAATCACTATTGATTAGAGAAATGCAAATTAAACAACTCTGAGGTGCCAACTCACACCTATCAGATTAGCTAACATGAGAGAAAAGGAAAACGATAAAGACTGGAAAAGATGTGGCACAAATGGAATACTAATGCATTATTGGTGGAGCTGCAAACTGATCTAACCATTCTGGAGAGCAATTTGGAACTATGCCCAAAGGCTATAAAACTGTACATTAGCTTTGATCCAGCAATACCACTCCTAGAGATAATTAAAAAGGGGGGGAAAACCTATATGCACAAAAATATTATAGCAGCTCTTTTTGTGATGGCAAAGACTTGGAAATTGAAGGGATGCCCATCAATTGTGTTATGGCTGAACAAGTTGTGGCATATAATTGGGATGGAATTGTATTGTGCTATAAGAAATGATGAGCAGGATGCTTTGGAAAACTTAAATGAACTAATGCTAGGTGAAATTAGCAGAAGCAGGAAAACATTGTAAGAACAACATTGAATGATGATCAACTCATGATGAGAATGCTATCCATATCCAGAGGAAGAACCATAGAGTCTGATGAAGTTCAAAGCATATTATTTTAACTTTTGTTTGTTTGTTTTGTGTGTGCATGTGTGGTTTTCCCCTTTTGTTCTGATTCTTTTTCTGCATGACTAATGTGGAAATATATTCAACATGATTGCAAAAGAAAAAAACGAGTCCTTTGCTTCAGTGATTTTTGGGGGGGGAGGGCAATGAGGGTTAAGTTACTTGCCCAGGGTCACACAACTAATAAGTGTCAAGTGTCTGAATCCAGATTTGAACTCAGGTCCTCCTGAATCCAGGGCCGGTGTTTTATCCAATGCCAACTAGCTGCCCCCTTCAGTGAATTTTTGTATCTATTTTTACATTTTCCCAATTTTTCCAAATGAGTTATTCTCTTCAGTGGATTTTTGTGCCTCTTTTACCATTCAGTCTATTCTGGGTTTTTGTTTGTTTGTTCGTTTGTTTTTTGGTGAGGAAATTGGGGTTAAGTGACTTGCCTAGGGTCACACAGCTAGTAAGTGTTAAGTGTCCTCCTGGTTCCAGGGCCAGTGCTTTATCCACTGCACCAACTAGCTGCCCGTATTCTGTTTTCAAGGTATTTTTTTCTTCAGTTTTTTAAAAAAATATTTCCTTTACCAAACTGTTGACTCTTTTTCATGATTTCCTTCATTGATTTAATTTCTTTTACCATTTTTTCCTCTAGCTCTTTTATTTTTTATAATCCTTTTTGATCACTTCCCGGTCCTAAGACAAATTCTCCTTTACCTTTGAGGTTTTGCATGTATCTCCTTTGATTTCATTGTCTTTTTCTGAGTTTGTGTTATGATCTTCCCTGTCACCATAGTAACTTTCTATAGTTAGGCTCCCCACCTCCCCCTTATTTCTCATGCCTCTTTCTTGACTTTAACTTTCTGTTACAGTTGGGCTCTGCTTCCAGGGTTGAGGGAGCACTATTCAACACTTCATATTTTTAATGCTGCTGCTTTCAGGGGGTCTCTGAATTTTCAATTTTTCCCATTTATGGAGAGTTGTGATCACTGCTCTCCTAGCCTGTGCTCTAGTCTGTGTGCAACAAAAAATACTCTTTTTCCACCCTGGAATTGCAACCAGGGCCCCAGATCATATTAGTGTTGCTCCTCACCCTCGGACTGCAACCTGGAAACACATAAAGGCAGCACAACTGAGTCCTGCTTCCAGTTCCAGCAAAAGATCCCTTTAATCTTCTTCTGACTAGTTATTCAATTGTCTCACTGTCAGTGAGCTGAGTTTAGAAAATCACAACCACCATTGCTAATTCAGTTGCCTCCAAGGCTTGTTACTGGCTCCACTGAGTGGGGTCTGTGCTGGCATCCATGTACTATACTCTCAACCCAGTAAGAGAGACTTTTCCTGCCAACCTCCCAAATTATTTTGGGCTAGCAAATTATTTCTTCTCATTTTTAATTGGTTCTGTTACTTCAAATTCCCTTCTGGGGCACTATTTTAACATCATTTGGAAGAGAATTTGGGAGAACTCAGGTAAGTCCCTGCCTTTAGTCTCCCATATCAACTCCACCTCATTAATTGCCCCAAAGAAGCTTACATTCTATTACATAGGAAAACGTATAAACTTATTCAAAATATATGTGGCTGAACAAGTTGTGGTCGTATTTGTGATAGAATGTTATTGTGCTATAAGAAATGACTAGCAGGAAAGTTCCAGAAAAATCTAGGAAGACATATAATCTGATGCAGAATGACGTGAGCAAAACCAGGAGAACATTGTACATGGTAACAGCAATTTTGTCTGAAGATCAACTGTGAGTGACCTGGCTATTTTATCAATGCTACAACCTAAGACAATTCTGAAGGACTTATGATGAAAAATCCAATCTATCTCCAAAGAGAAAACAGATGCAATCTGAGTGGAGACTGAAGCATAATTTTTTCACTTTCTTTATTTTTTATATTTTGCATGATTTCACGTGTATAAGTGATATAACATCACTTGTATATATACATAAGTGATTTTCCTTATGTGCTTATCTGACTATGAGCAAATATATAATTTTTTATGAGGATCAAATGAGATAATATTTGTGAAACCCTTAGCTTGGTGCCTGGCACATAGTATAGACTTGAATACATGCTTATTTTTCCCTCTCCTTCCTTCCTTTCTTGATTCCTTCTTTGCTTCTTTCCTTCATTCCTTCCTTCCTTCCTTCTTTATGACTTCCCTTCTCTCCCAATACTAGTAGCTTCTTATTGCTTCTGTGTTAAATATAAATTTCTCTCTTTTGCTGTTAAAGCCCTTCACAAGCTGATTCCAAACTATCTTTCCAGTATTGTTGTACATAATTTCCTTCCCTATGCTTGGTGATCTAGCCAAACCAGTATTTTTTTTTGCTCCCCACATACAACACTCTATCTTTTATCTTCAGTTCTTTACACTGGCCATCCCTCATACATGGTGTGCACTCCCTTTTTATATCTAACTTATAGAGCCTCTTTCTTCCTTTAAGATGAACCTCAGACACCATCTTTTACATGAAGTCTTTCCTGATAAGCCCTACTGTTACTCTCCTCCCTTTCAAACTATCTTATGCTTAACTACTAAATATGTGCTTATGTATATATGTTTATGGGAACCTCATTTGTACAGTGGACAGAATGACAGGCCTAGAGTCAGAAAGACTCATTTTCCTGAGTTCAAATCTGACCTCAGACATGTATGTGTGTGACCCCTGGGCAAGTCACTTAAGCCTGTTTGCCTCAGTTAATCATCTGTAAAATGAACTGGAGAAGGAAATTTTAAGAAAATCCCAAATGGGGAGGGGGGGGGTGGTGCTCATAAAACAACACACGCACATACACACATATACATATAAAACTATATTTATGGTATGTATATATTTTTACATACTTAATATCTCCCCATTAGAATGTACCTTTCCTGCAAGCAGAAATTGTTTCATCCTTTGTACTTGTATCCCAAGTATAGCCATATTGCAAAGGGATGAGAGAGGAGAAAAAAGGAAATGAATGACTTCCGGGTCACATGTGCAACAAGATAGTATATTAAACATTGTCTCTGATCCCCTTGACCTCTCAAGCCTTCCCAAATAAGAAATTATGGGCCAAAGATAAAGCAAACTGAGCTGTTTCCATGGACTAAGACACTCAGAATACAAAAGAAGGTTAGAAAAAAACAACCCTAGGAATGAACCCTCACTGACTCTGAGCTCACTTAGCACCCCTCCTCCACCTCCCATGATGCCCAGATTGAGGTTATACTAGCAGACCAAAGGACATGACACAGTCTTACATTAAAATCCACCCCTGTGTGGTTCCAACTAGACCACAATAACATTCATGCAACCAACAGCTGGGCTGGGCCTGGGCCTGTCAGGAGCTGAGATTTGGTGGTGGGGGGGTGGCTCCATGGAGTGCAGTACCATTACTATTTGTAGTCAGAGAGAGGTGTCAGTGAATGATAATATGAAGGTGGGAAGGTGGGGAACAGAAAGTCACATGGCCCCAACTTCTGGTCACATGCTTTTGTCCTCCCAACCAGCAATGGAGGAGGGGAGATTCCCCGGCAGGACAGGCAGCAGTAGGGACCTGGGATCTACCAAGTAACATCAATGAAAAAATGATTGGAGAGAAGTTCACACCATAAACCTTCCTTCTGGACAGACTGTGGCACAGACTTTACAGCCAGCAGAAGGGGTTCTGTACTTCATGGAAGAAAGGATTGCTTGGGTACTTGAAGATAAAGACAGGTTTAAACTTAGTCATACATATGTGAACAACAAATGTCAGAAAATTAGTTCAGAAAAAAAAGCAAACTAAAATCTGTGGTGAGCCATTCCTACATGCAGGAGACACAACCAACTTCCATTTTTCCAATGAAAGCATAGATACAAAGGAGTGAGATGTTGTGAAAAACCTCCTTCAGTGCTTGCTACCCAAATTCAAGTGGAAAGCCAATCAAATATTAGACAAAAAAATGGAATTTTTCAAGAAAATCCTGGGTTGTTTTTTTTTTTTTTTCAGCTTCATAAAAACCTAGTGGTGAATTAGGTGAACAGCATTGAGGAATTCTGGGCCAATTGTTTAAGCATGGATGCTGTGAATAGCCCTGCAGCATCCATTCACAAGCAGAATGTGGGCATTTCTGCAGCACTTCTGGCTAATGTCTGCCCCCAGGCAGATGGCTGCAATGGCTTAAGGTATAACAACTTCTGATATCATTGAGTCCATATTTAGGACTTGCCCATCAATAAAAATGAAATCTGCAGAAAACATACCACATAACATGACAAATAAAGAGTTCTGGACATGATATTTTCAATCCTATTATTTTTGTGGAGATCAGCTTAACATAGGGTCAAAAGATCTTTTTGTAGAATGTGCCAAAATTGATGAAAAGGGTTTAAAAACAGGGTGGGGGTGCTAGGTGGGGCAGTGGATAAAGCACTGGCCTTGGATTCAGGAGGATCTGAGTTCAAATCCGGCCTTAGACACTTGACACTTACTAGCTGTGTGACCCTGGGCAAGTCACTTAACCCTCATTGCTCCAGAGAGAGAGAGAGAGAGAGAGAGAGAGAGAGAGAGAGAGAGAGAGAGAGAGAGAGAGAGAGAGAGAGAGAAGGGGGGAAATTGTACCAACAAAAAGGGTTTAAAAACAATGATATCACTAGAAGTGAAAAACCCCCTCCTAGATTTGACTACAATGGAGTATAAATCATGAGATGAAGACTATGGGGTTTCCTGGGTGCCATCTACTTCCAACTCTTCAAAATTCAGAAAGGAGAATAGCAATGCCATGAACATCAAGCGTATTTGACCATCATAGTGCTATGGTCCTAGCAGCAAGTCTCAGGAAACAAGAAGTGCAAAATAATCACAACAAGCATGAAGAACAGTACAAATGGGAACTCTCAGGATTCAGACTTCTTCTAGCCACCAGTCAAAAGGGTAGTGTTACAGGAATCCATTGAAATGAAGACTTGAGGTAGGAGATAATAGCTTAGAAACAATTTCCCTAAGCCTGAAGAAGTCAGATAGGTATTATCATGGCCCAATTATAATTCAGTGTCTCCCATACGCAACAATTCAGGATATATCAATTCTTTTTGGAGTTTTAAGCAAGAGGTTGAAACTTATACACCCAAACTAACTCAGGTTCTTTCAAGTTGTGTTGTAAGTAGTACTATCACAGACCAATCCCCTGCAGGAGCCCATTAAGTCAATAAAAAGATGGTGCAAAATGATATTCAGTTGAAATGAAACACTTATATGTACCTGTGGGGGAGCTTCTTAGGCATTTCTGGTTCTGTTTTCCAGTTGACACACCATTTCTAGAAGAAAAAAGTAGCAAGGATGAAGACTAAGTTGTACAATTCCAAGCTACTAAGCTCTGCCCATTCCAAGAAAAAAAATTAAAGACATTATTTAAACACAAATGTGTGAGTCACGTAGAGATGGCAACAGTCTCTGTGTCTAATGAAGAAGACGTGAAGGAGACTAGGTTTTTGGAGGCTTTGGCTCCTGGGATACTCTCTGCAGCAATATGAACACACACTGAGCAGCTTGCACATCACCCAGATGATGCTGTGCCAACATCTTCAGCCACTGGACTTGGGAGCTGATGCTATTGAACTTGTACATCCTGAAGTAAAAGGAGCTATGGTTAATCTTGAAAACTGGGAGGCAAATGAAGGGAGAACCAAAGTGAAGTTACTCAAACTGCTTTTGACACATGCTGAGCTATTTTCAGAAACAAGTAACTTTAAAAAGTGTGAACTGATAAACTGATAAAATCTGAATTTGTTTGGTCTAACTTTTGTTTTTAAGCATATGTAATAGAGTAGAAATTAGTTATTTTATTTTTCTTCTACTGGATCCCCTTCATTTTACTGGATTTTATTTGTGCTTTACTGAAATAGGTTAAAAAACAAAAAGAAGAGAGAAGCTATCGCTCTAACCCTCAGGAGACAGTTGTGGTAAAAGGTATCTTCTTTCCTGTGTTTCCTATGGAAATGAGAAGCAATAGAATTGTACTGAGCACTTATTTGTGGTGTGAGGTTCTGGAATGACACATGGGGAACAATTTTGCAGAAAATTTTCAATTCTTTAATGCAATTTTTTTCAAGAAAAAATGGAGCTGCATGTTTTTGCTTGAGTACACATATGTATGGCTAAGTTTTTTTTTTTTTTTTTTTAAAGATGGCATGTGTTTTGAGGAAATAAGCTGGGTTTTTTTTGTTGTTGTTTTTTTTTTTTTTTTTTAGTGAGGCAATTGAGGTTAAGTGATTTGCCCAGGGCCACACAGCTAGTAAGTGTTAAGTGTCTGAGGCCTGATTTGAACTCAGGTACTTCTGACTCCAGGGCCAGTGCTCTATCCCCTGCGCCACCTAGCTGCCCCTGGAAATAAGCTGTTTTTAAAGAGTTTAAACATCTTAGAAGTGAAGAGAACTACAAAAATCCTTTATTTGTTTTCACCTCTAAAAGAAAGAAAAAGTGTATCTCAAGTTTGTTTTTCTCTAGTCTACCTGACATACAATTTTTGGTGAATTGATAATCATTGCATAGAGTAGAAAGCATGTGAATGGAAAACAAAAAGTTACATATGATATTGTATCTGGAATCGTTATCATGCTTTGTCCCTAATAGGATCAAGTCACTGTTTTTCTAAGACTTAATTGTCTTTTATATTAAAAATTATGCCAAAAAGAAAGCCATTTTATACATATTGTTTAACTCACCTGCCCCATCCCCCCCTACACACACAGCCACCCCTACACTCCAGTACCTCCTCTCTCTTTGAAGTTCCTTGGGGACTCCAGTTCCAGGTTGTGGAATATCCTTGGGTCTGTCATGGGGTGCAGAGCACCCCAGAAGTTCTCTGGGGCACATCAAGGAATCTTCTCCTTGAGAAACTAAACCAGAGGACAGATATGCCTAGAAAGATAAGCTAGCTTTGATCTCCACACTCTGGTCTCCCTTAACCCTGGGGAGATAAATTTGGGTGTGGCTGTGGCCTTTGTGTCCTGAAGAGTGATCTGTAGCCACCCCTCACCCAAATTCCTCCAGTCACTGCCAGTGGGGGATGGTCCTCCCTCACTAAAGGAATTTTCCACAGGCAGATGGTCCACTCCCATCAGTCCTCTATAAAAGTACCTACCAGCCTCCTGCTCGAGGAGATTGGTACCTCTGAGCCACATGCTTTGTGCCTATCTCCCCATAAGAAGTCCAAGGATTTCTGTCATGGTTTCCCTTCCCTCCCCCCTTCCCTTCCCTTGCTCCTAAATAAACTACCACCTTATTCTAACTACTTTTGTGTGCAAGAGGGTGTAATTTTTAAAGAGGAATTCCTAAGAACCCCAACCCCTAACCCAAACCCGTGCTCCATTTCCCCCCATTACAGGCCTTGGCAGCTTGGTCATATCCCTTTAGGAACAAAAGCATGCCAGGGGCTGTAATCCTGAAGCACCAATGCTGCAATGTTCTGAACTATCGCTAGTTCTGAATTGCCTGTACTAGGCAAAGCAGTCTGTGAACTGTCAGTGTGGTACCAGAGAACTAAGGAAAAGAAAAAGTGGGACAGGTAACACTCTGTATAGAGGGAGCTGTATAGCACTCCACCAAACCTGGGGAAAGAGCAAAAGTTCCAGGTAGTCTCATTTCTGACCGCCCAGAAGTTGGCTGAGGCAGAGACCTAGGCTGGTAAATAATGAATTGTCCAGTATGAAAGGAAGCTGAGATACATCAAGATCTAGCCCCATGAAAACCACAATCAAAAAGGTTGGAGTTAGAGGTAAGAAATAAAGAAAATAAGGGGAAAGGAAGAAAACCGAAAGAACCAAAGATTACAGGAAGAAGAAATCTCAAAGGTTTTGAACATAAAAAGATAAATCAAAAGGAAAAACAATAATAGAAGGAAATATGGCCTTCAGAACTAGCAAATGAATTCAAGCATATATGAATATATATTGCAAAACAAAAGAAAATGGTCCAATACTCCTTATGAGACAGAGTACCCTGTGAAATTTGTGGAGAACATGAAATCACAACACATTATTCCTAAGAAGTTTAAAAGATAAATGAGAATCCTTAGAGCATAATTTATGGCCTGTACATAAAAAATAGTAAGCAGAATAGAAAAATTTGAATCTACAATGGCAAGCCTCTCCAAAAGACAAGAGAGAACAATAGATTGGGAATGCAACTACATGGAAGTGAAAGACAATATGAAAGAAGAGAAGCAAAAACCAAGAGCATGAAAAGAAAATACGTTCATTATACACATATAGATCTTGAAGATATGATATATAAAGGTACTCTAGATTTCACAGAAGATAACAAGACAAAAAACCTTAACACCATAATGAAGGAAATAATAGAAAAGAACTACCTAGAACTTCTAAACATAGAAACTGAAATCCCAATCAAAAGAACTCATAGATCACTTCCAGAAAAAAAAAAAAAAACCAACAACAAACCCAAGGCTGCAAATTAGGAGACGTGTAGTGATGAAATGATGAAATCTAACTATTCAATTCAGAAACAACATGTTCTGTAAGCCATCAGGAGTTACAAAGGAGAGGATACAAAGGAGAGGATATTTGAATAATGCAAGACTTTTCTGAACCCCTTAGGAAAAGGAGAAAGAAATGGAATAATGTGATCTGAAGAGCATTGGAGCTCAGGATGCAGGCTAGGGAGACCTGTATTGACAAAAGATGGATGTGTAATAACAAAGAAGTATATGCAACAGTTTTAGAAAGAAAACTAGGACTGAAGAAATTATTTGCATATTGAACACCCCAAACAATAGACATGCAAGAGGAATGATTAAATGCAGACAGCAAAAGCAATAGAGTGGAAAAAGAAAGACCAGTCAGAGACTTCTTTCTAAATATACACAAGGAAACAGATAAATGAGTAAATCCAGAAGAGGAACAGTGAAGAGGCAAGCAAGGGGCATTTATAGACAAAATCTGAAGACAGAACCTGCTTACAAACAAATGCTTCTTTTCTGTAATTACATTACAATATGGGAGGGCATATGAAAGAGAAGGAGAAAAGATGGGGAGTAAGCTAAGCACTGGGGTCGAATTAAGGGCCAGCAAGGAGAGGAAGGTGACCTTTGTGGTTTCAGAAACAGAACACCCCTTAGGAGAGTAGGGGAGTAGGAAGGGAGAAAGATTGAAAAGGAGAGGAAAGGAAGGGGGTTTTACTTTGGAAGTGGGAGGAGCTTCCATGGATATTGTTAATATGAATATATGGATCACCTGGATTTGACGGGGGTGCCTTATTATCTAAAAGTATTTTTAAGGAAACCCTGGGTTAATAGTAGCAAAAAATGTCCTTCAACTGAACTCCAAACTGAACCAAGAAAGTTGGCAGATAAAAGTGCTTACCTGGTAACTTCTTTTCCCTCAGGATAGTAAGTCCCTGTCTTATGGGGACATCTCTGCCTCCTCATCCTTGCCAAACCCTCTTTTTGGAATCCTATAGTCTTATCATGATGCCTCTGTTACATCCATTCTTTTTATAGTTTTTGCTTTTGGGTTGATCTGTAACTGACAACGCCCTGTAACCCATGGACAAAAAAAAAGACAAAACAACACAACAAAGCACTAAAAAACAAAAAAACAAAACCCACCTTATATACCCTCAGAAAGAGGGAATCCCTGAGCTCCCTTCTGAGGAGGGGAGTCTCCAGAATGATCATGCTATATTTCTTCTTGGGACAAAAATAAATTGTTATTATGTTTTTTCTGTCTGTCTCTGATCTGGTTTTTAGCCATGTTCTCTAATCTGGTTTTGGTAGGAGATTTATGTTTTCTCTCATCTGGGTTTTTGTAGAAGGACAGGTATGGAAACAAATTGTAGGAAATATTATAAGATATTATAATTTCTCTCATCTGTTTATTTTGTAGGAGAGATTAAAAAATAATTTCTCTGATCTATTTGTAGGAGTCAGGAAAATTAAACTACATATTTTAATTTTCAACAATATTAATGCTCCCTATAGTTAAAGGTTGATGAAGACCTTACATTGGATGAGGTCTGGTGGATTTGGTGCCTGAAAAGTCTACTTGTCTTGAAATGAGAAGAGTTGGAACACTTGGAAGTATCTGGCAATTGGAGAAGTGGGAGAGTATGGACCCAGGAAGGTAATTTCCAGGAAATGATTAATTTTTTTTTTTTTAAAAAAAAAGGTCAATAAGAGATGGCATAGATCTAGAAGGAGGGAGTGAAGGGAACGAAGAGTTCTCCACCATGAGGAAATGTCTTCCCTAATACCTGTGATAATTGGTACTGTTTTGAGAATGAGACACAATTGAAAAAGGGAATCTGTGGGGTAAGTTCTACAAGACAGTGGCAGAAAGTGACTAGAGGCCAGAACTTAGAACAGATACGTAGGAAGTTTTACAGAGAAAAGAGAGACAGCAGGGGGCATAAATCACAGAATGAAGCTCTAGAGTAAACAAAAAGGGGAGATGGATAATGAAGAGTGAAAGATTTTATTTTTAAAGGGGCAGGAAAATATGAAAAAAAAATCTAATGAATAGGACTAGGTGAAGGGGAGGAGAGGAAAGGGGAACCTACTTGATTAACTGACAGGAAAAAAGAGGAAAAATAAATTTAAAACTGCAGAAAAGCAGGAAAGAGTAACATAAACAAAACTCTAAAGCAAAAGGGGTAACAAACAAGAGGTGAGGATTAGGGTTGAGGGGAAGGGAGCCAATAGGAACATGGTTATTTAAAAAACAAAGATTAAGGTAAAGTAACCAAAGGAATATAATATTGTGTTTATAGTAGAAGAGGGGAAAACATAATAGGAAAAAAAAACAATTTTAGACATAGATGGAGGAAAATATAAACTTGAATCTTGTAACTCTATGTGAATTCAACAATCCAATTAAACAAATGAAAATTAAAGACTGATTAATTAGATAATAAAATAAAGCCCTCGATCTGTTATAAGAAACATTTAAAAACTCAAATACATAAAATAAAATTAATATTACGAAAAACACTATATATTATATTGTCATGGGGCACATCAAGGAATCTTCTCCTTGAGAAACTAAACCAGAGGACAGATAAGCCTAGAGAGATAAGTGGAACCAGATAGGACTGAGTTAACTCCTGGATTTCCACCTTTCATTCTAGTCTCCCTTACCCCTGGGGAGATAACTTTGGGTGTGCCTACTTCCTTTGTGTCCTGAAGAGAGAGATGGCTTGAGAGATGCATAGCTGCCCCTCACCCAATTCCTCCAGTTGCTACCAGTGGGGGATGGTCCTCCACCTCTCACCCAATCCCTCCAGCCACCACCAGTGGGGGATTGTCTTCCCTCACTAAAGGAACTTTCTACAGTCAAATGACCACCCCCCCCCCCAGTCCTCTATAAAAGTACCTGCCAGTCTCCTGCTCGAGGAGATTGGTATCTCAGAGCCACATGCTTTGTGCCATGCCTCTCTCCTCATGAGAAGTCCAAGGATTTCTTTCATGGTGAGATTAGGTAAATTTGTAGTGAATCTAGATAGTTTGGTTGTATGATTTCCACCAGAGCTTTTAACAGTTTGTGGGTAGGGGTAATAGAGGTAGATGGTAGAAGTAATGCAGATTTGAGGTTTTGCAAGGCATGAGTGGTAAGAGGATAGAGAGAGATTTGAGAGATGGTTAACTATAAGAGAGAAGAGGAAAGTCAGATTCCATCAAGTTCTGTGCTTTAGGTCCCAAGTGGGTGGGTGGTAACATAAAACCTGCTTTGTTCAAGGGGGCTATTCCTTACATGAACAAATAGATTTTATGATTGCATCCCTACTGGTCTGGCTAAATTTAATGTGTCCTAGCTCTTCTTTTCTGGGTTATGGTAATAACAGGTAGAGTTCTAGGACTCCTGTAATGTGATCAGCTTTCATAATTCTCTGACTCTAGAAAGCACTTTTACCTGAGATTGGTACCTGCCATCCCTGCTCAATTACTATATTAAATCTATTTCACTTCCTTTACAGTAGGTTGGGAACAAAGCAGAGCCCCTACTACTCTCAGTGCTAAAAGAAATCTATGCATCCAATTAGCAAAATTACTAGAAATTGAGGTTTGGGGGGTTTTGCCTATAAAAGTGAGGGACGGTAACACTGGTAATTTCCAGTAATTTTCGGAGGATAATAGTAAGACAAAATGACAACATACTTTTGAAATACAAATGTCTCATGCACCCTTGATACCCCAAAAAATATCCATCATGTTCTATCTTGCATAATAAAAATTGTACCTTGGGGTACAATTCTTGACGTTTACATGTAAAAGACAATAATAGACTATAGCCCCTGATAAACAAATGAAATATTGCACAGCTTAAATTGGGGAAAAAACTAGTTAAGTCTTAATTTTCACTCATGTTACAATTTCAAATTATGGGATTTTCTAAAGGAAATATTAATTTTAATACTTTTATTTGTGAAGGGATCTAAAGTTGTCCTCTAATGCCTCACCATGGAATGGAGGTGACCCTGATTTCTTGAATACTGTGCCAGAGAGCATAAGGTCTGGCAGGTTCCAGCCTGTTGGAGAAGAGTCAAGTTCAGGCCCACTGACAGACAGACTGTATGTCTATTGTCTGAGGACCAGGTTGTCTCAATTCAGAGAGGTTTATCACAGTCTTGGCTGAAAGGTGATGAACTTTTGTCTATAGCAACTCTCCAAGACTACCTACCAAGTCCTAGAATGACTGGGATTTGAGTTGGCAGAGAAAGCGTCCACACTTAATAAAATTGCAGATTATTGAAGTATTGATGAATTCTAAGTTGAAGTTGCCTTAGAAAGTGTTGCATAGGAGAGTGGGACCTCTGGCACTTGCTTTAATGAATAGATTTAAATTTATTTGTAATTACCATACAAATTCTTTAAAGGCAAATTGATTCATCTAAAGTGCTTGAGAATATTCTTTTTTAAAGCTGTTTGAGCATAACTCCTGCCGTGTTACTTAAAGTAAATTTAATCACAAAACTCTTTGCATTGATAACTTATTGGTATGCATCAGCCCAGTTCTTTCCAAAATTATTACAAATTATTAATGAGTATGGGGTTCCTAATCTCTTTTGTGTCATGGACTCCTTTGAAGACTAGTGAAATCTATTGACCCCTTCTCAGAATATTTTCTTTAAATGACTCAAATAACATGCATAGGATTACAAAGGAAACTGATTATATTGAAATACATTTATCAAAGTATTTCTTTTCTTTTTTTTTTTTTTTTTAGTGAGGCAATTGGGGTTAAGTGACTTGCCCAGGGTCACACAGCTAGTAAGTGTTAAGTGTCTGAGGCTGGATTTGAACTCAGGTACTCCTGACTCCAGGGCCGGTGCTCTATCCACTGCGCCACCTAGCTGCCCCATCAAAGTATTTCTTAAAAACAAATTCACAGGCCACAGGTTAAGAAACCCTGAACTAACATTGTTCTGAATTAATGAAGTTTTACTATAGCTGGATGGAGAGAGAACATATGGGTAGTGAAATTTACATGATATGAATGAAGTTATCATTTTGTATTCTTATGAAAAAAAATGACATCCAAGAAACTAATTCTCAACTAGATCAGGATAAAGAATTCTCTGTGGCATCAACGTAAGTTCATTAAAAATAGAGAAAGATGTCAATACAGCCAAATGGAGACAGTTACCCACGCACATTTTCCGTGCCAGCTCTTATATTTACCATCTCCCTCCTACAGTATACCATTATCTTACCCTCTAATTCCTGTCAAAATGCTTGTCTTCAATAAATGGTAATCAATGTCTCATATTATCCCTCATAGAAAAAGAAATGTTTACTAATCTTTTAAAACTGGGAAAAATGTTCCATATATTGCTTAAATCATCAAAGAGGTAAGGTTAGCCTGACATTGTTTCACTGAAGGTATTTCATATCTCAGACAAGATAAGTGCTATGTCATGATAGGAGAGTTGCTAAGGAAACGTGTTGCATAGGGAACCCTCCTAATAACATACATTTGCAGTGAAAAACTCAAGCTCTAGTAATTTACACATCCATTATTAAAGTTATATAAAGCTTTGAAAGATGAGAAATTTGTGGAAAAGGAGATCACCATTTGTGCTTACCTATTAGCCTGGCTAATTCACTATAAGGTGTCCATCCTTTTTGCATTTCACTGGCATTGAGAAACTTCACAAAACAAGTGGACTGCATTATTTAAAATAGATTGATTCCCAAGAAGTTGTATGGAAATAAAACATACTTCATTATTGTTGTGGAAATAAAATATTTATAAATCCTTTCATATGTGCTAGAAGAAGAGGTCACTGTTTAAAGATTTGCATTAACTCTTTTAGGAGTAAGTTGATAAAAATTTTACTTTATCTGTTTGAGGAATAAATTTCCAGGTAGCAGGTTTCTTTTTTTATTTTTTTAAAATGGGGTTATGACATTTATGTTCCTTGTTATGGTTTGAGGCTATAGGCAAGCACTATGGAGGTTGGTTCATTTTTCTTAGAAACTACTTTCACTTCAGGTGGCAGCTATCAAGTCAATGATATTGCCCAGGTATGGATAATTAGGCCCAGCGGTCAGGTTTTTTTTTTTTTTTTTTTTATAGCAGAGAAGCAGGCAAAAGCCTGCATATGATCCACAGATTAATACGTTGTTGGCAAAATAGAAATCTTAATGAAATGAATGACGTTTTTAACATGAATCTCCAAATCTTACTTAGTATGGAAGCTAAAGTAATTAATAATGATGATGATGATGTAAAAGAGGCACACTTTTGTTTATTAAGACATTGACTCTATTCCCATGGGCCTGCCCTAGGACTTTTTCCACAGTTCCTGTGAGGGTATAGGTGAGTATTGTACCACTGAGAACTCCTATCAAGTAGGGAAAGGAACAGAGAAAGACTAGATTTTTCTGATGGAGAATATTTTTCTGTAACTCTCCCTTCTCTCTCCCCATCCCCCAAAAGAAGGAGAACATAGAAACTGCTAGTTGCTACCACCATGGTCATAATAAATAACCTCCTGGGCCCAAGCTTCCTTCATTTCACACTTACCGAGTCTATTTGACACACACAAAATAAGAAAACTATGTGCAGGCTACTAGAAAACAATCACCTAGAATGATGGTAGACATGTCAAATAAATAGAAAAGATTTCTGATAGTATATATTTCATTATTATGCATTTTTGTAGGGATAGATATTGAGGGGGGAGGGAAATCAACTGACAAATTTTTCGTAGCAACTGATAAAATTACCTAAGATGTCATACAAAGAAGATGATCACCCAAACAATCCTCAGGCAGCAATAAGAGCATTTGAACTCTAGCATTTGATCTACATACCTCTTGTGGATCCCATATTCCATTTGCGATGCTGGACATTTCCCATCATGCCTCTGAGTTTCAGATTTTATACTTGCTGACTAGAGAATGAGAATTCTCTCTAATGTCTTACCTATTTTAATAGGTGCCTCTCCAAAGATTTTGGAAGTGTTTCCAAAGTACTTGCCTCCTTCAACACAAATGCTTTGTATGAATATAATCCAATTCTATTTGATTTGGATGCTTCATGTCAAGAGTATGCTATCTACAATCTTTCTAGACCTGCAGTCCTTGACAATTACAAAACAGAGGCTTGAAGTAAAATAACATATAACATAATGCTGCCCTGATACCACTTAAATCTCTGTTAAAAATCTTGTTTGGTTTTCTGTAAACATTTCTATACAGTATTGTGCTATGGAGAAGATACATTTCCTCTAATAAAATACTTCCTGAAGTGAGGCAGTGAAACAGACTGGAAAGAACCTTGGATTTGGAATCAAGAGATCTGAATTCATTCGAGTTCTAGCTCTGCCATTAACTTGCTATGTGATTTTGAGTAAATGACTTAATCTCTCTAGGATTCAAGTTCTTCACTTGCAAAACAAATTTGGACAACATAGTCTATAGTATCATTTCCAGTTCTAAGATTTCATTATTCTCTGGTTTTAAGGTTAGATTAAAACACATGTAGTTTTTATATATGGCTCTTGAGGTCTATATGCCAACTTCCCTTTGAACTGATTTAGGTCTTCTAGAACAAGACTAGCTGGATCTCCCCCTTGAGCTTCTAGGTCCAGAGACCCTGAGGACTTGGAGGTATTTTTCTTTTGCCATTGGCTAAAGTCCCCATTCTGGAGTGCTTTCCTCAATATCAATCACCAGTGATTAGAACTTCAGTAACATCTAACTAATTAACATTAAGAAGGTTTTTTTTTTTTTTAAATGGATATTTACTGAGGAAGTCTGCCAAGATAGGACAAACATTTTCTTCCAAGGCTGAGGGAAACTCTTCCCTTTACCACTTCAGTCCTTGGGAATAGTTGGTTTAAGCTTAAATTAGTTGATTAAAGGCATTTGACCCATCAATCTCACTTTCAAATACAGATTGAAAGAGTCATTCCCTCTTTGTTGCCTTGAATCCATGTTGAGTTGGGTCAATCAAGCTACTCCTCATTGGGTCTGGCTATCACTAGACCTCTGAAAGTTCACTTTTTCATCTTTTTGAAGCTCAGAAGGTTACAGCCTAACCATCCCATGTCTAATATTTTTTCACTTATAATGGGAATGAATAGATATGAGAGGCAGAAGCAATAGTAGGGTTTCATGTCTTCCCAAAGCCAGAGAATAGTACACTGGTGCTAATTCTTTCTCCTCACCCAGGGGCTTACAATCATCTCTGCATCTTTGTTATACTGTAGAAAATTGGGGGCAGCTACGTGGCACAGTGGATAAAGCACTGGCCCTGGATTCAGGAGTACCCGAGTTCAAATCTGACCTCAGACACTTGACCCTGGGCAAGTCACTTAACTCCAATTGCCTCACCAAAATAAATAAATAAATAATGTAGGAAATCAAGAGAAAGATTAAGAAATTTACTTTGGTCTGTTAGTATCTTTTGAATAACCTGTTTCAGATTTTCAGCCAATCAAAAATGTATTTCTTTATCATGTTAATGATGGGATGATGGCAGACAGAGAATACCTGTGCATCTTCTGAGGTGGAGGGCAGGGCCCCTCCATTCTACATCATCAAGAATTTCCAGAACCAGGCTAAGTTAAGCATACCCCAGGACTGAGTCCATTGATCAGTCAGTCCTCTGCTATACACAAATTTGTGATTCTAATATTTGTGTCAGAGGCAGTTACTAAAAAGACAAATTTGCTTAAGCCCCATCTAAGGACAACCTCAAATAAGACTCAACGTGAGAGGGAGTAGAACTGAGCTGGAAGCAACCTAGAGCAATTTACTCATTTTATGACCTAAGAATGTGGAATCCAGAAAAGTAAACTGTTTTGGTTAAAGTCATGTAAGAAAAAAGAGTCATGGGGGCAACTAGGTGGCGCAGTGGATAAAGCACTGGCCATGGAATCAGGAGGATCTAAGTTCAAATCCAGCCTTATACACTTCTTGACACTTACTAGCTGTGTGACCCTTGGCAAGTCACTTAACCCTCATTGCCCCACAAAAAAAAAAAAAAAGAGCCAGGATCTGAACTTAGAACCTAAGACACTGAATCCAGTATTTTTCACTCTGTATCATGATCACTAGGAAATAAAAAAAAAAACAGATAAAGATGGACAAATATCTGGAATGTAGCAACATGTCCTGTGATCTGAGAGAAAAGATTTAAGTGTTTTTGTTCTCCCACTGTTATCATTTTATGCCATTAACTATTTCTCTCCTCTCCTCTCCTCTCCTCTCCTCTCCTCTCCTCTCCTCTCCTCTCCTCTCTCTCTCTCTCTACTTTTTGGGGGACATATATTTCCTTGGCAGTTTCAAAAGCACATGGAAATTTAATCCATGTTGATTCAAAAGAGATTGTTTCAGTCATCCCTTCAGGGTCATGCAGCTAGTAAGTGATAAAAGCCAAATTTGAACTTAGCTCTTCCTGACTCTGGGGGAAGCTAGGTGGTACAGTGGATAGAGCACTGGGCTTGGAATTAGGAAGACTCATCTTCATGAGTTCAAATCTGGCCTCAGATACTTACTAGATGTGTGATCCTAGGCAAGACACTTAACCCTGTTTCCTTTGGTTTCCTCATCTGTAATATGAGCTAGAGAAAGAAATGGCAAACCATTTCCAGTATCTTTGTCAAGAACCCAAATGAGGTCATGAAGAGTTGGATATGACTGAAATGAAAGAACAAGTTCCTGACTCCAGGCCAGGTGCTTCATGCACTGCCTACCCAGCTGTCCCACTTACTATGGCATGCAATTAGATAGATAGCATACTGAATTAGTCAATCAGTACCTATATCTTTGATAGGACCTGAAAAGGGGCAGTGAGTTAGTTAGGCCCAGGTCAGAATAGTTCTCTGAAGAAAAAGACTAGATTTCTCTTGGGAGATTGTTCAGGGCTTTCAATGATCCCAAGGTGCTCCTTGACAAAAAAAAAAAAAAAATCCATATTTGTAACCCCTAGAGCCTCTCACTATATAGCTACAAACCATGGGATGCTGTAATCTCAGAGAAATCAATACTGCCTGCAGGTTATTCAAGGGCTAATGGAAAGATGCCTGGCAGATATAAGTAAGTTTTATCATATCGCCAATATATTTAAGAGAATTATACGAGGCATCATCAAGAATATGCATGCCAAGTAAAAAGAAAGTTGTTGCTATTTAGTGATGGCACTGCTACCCTCGAAATATTAAAAGAACCATAGGAAAACTTCCAGTGAGCAAGGCAGATATTCTATGGAATATTCATAGAGAAACATGGAAGAATCTCAGAGGATAAAGCAGATACTCTGTGGTATGTTTATGGAAATACAGAGAAAAGAATATCACAGGATCAGGCAGGGATGGGCTGCCTAAAATGTATGAAATCACTAATACACTGATTACTAAACTAAGTACCTCAAATAGACTGTATTGATGGTACTATTTCACCCATCACCATTGAAAAAATTGATTCTGTAGGAAAATATCTTTCCTCTTGCCAATAGTGGAATTATAAACACATGTTGGGGTACAGCATATTTGCAAGTGGGGAACTATCTGTATTCATATTGCTTTTTATGTTATATTTTTATTGTAAATTCTTATGAATAAATAAATACTTTTCTTATAAAAACTGGTCTTATGATGGATTTGGACACATTTTTGGTATGATTCTTATTTTCTGCCAGAACCTGTAAACCAATAAAATTCATTAACATGGAAGATAGGTTTGAATAGAATCTTGTCTTCTAAATCATTTCTATTACAAAAAAAATTTCTACTAGGGTTCAAATTTCTGGTTATTAACTTCATTTCCAAACTACTAAAAGTATTTGCCAAATCAGAGTAGTTTCTTCTTGGCTTCAGGAGTCGAAAAGTTATATATAGCTATTTTTATTATAATGAGACATACAAATACGCCACAAGCACCATGCTATACAAAATCTTACAATAAAGACCACGGAGCTTATGGGAGAAATGGAGTTAGAAGCATAATGCTCAAAAACTTCATCAGTTTCATAAAGATATTAACCTAATGAAAAATGGTAACATAGTTTTATACATGTTAAATGGTACTACAATAAATAGTGACACCTCACCCCCTTCACACTTTCTGATGCCTTGGACCATTGATCTGCCTAATTTGAAGTTTCAAGGATCAGCCTTGTAAAGTCCTGTAAGCATTGGTCAGGCTGAAATTTGGGGCCTCTGGGGCTCCAACTCTGAGCCCTAGGCACTAGAGACAATGGTGGAAGGCAGGAGTGTGAACCTGTCCTCTTCTGTCCACAGCTCCTACAGAACCAGGAGATAAACAATAAAAAGAAATTTTACCTTGACAAAGACTCGAAGTTTTCTTGTGGAAGTAGATGTCAGAAGCATTTTTATGAGTTATTGTGAAATGGTGCAGTTTTCTGCATTTCCTCTGTTTTTAATGGAAGAAATAGTGCATAAGCAAACTCAATATTCCAGTTATGTTCAAAATGTTTCTCAAAGGTCAATCATGTTGGAACAGATTTTAGTTTTCAAACAAATATTATAGCAGAACTACTGTATTTATCTCTAGAAGACAAGAATGCTTTAAGAGGCTTACACAAGTTAAAGTTTGGTTTCACATATACAATTTATTTACTTATTGGCTGTCCTCAACAAGAAGGAAATAAAATGATGCATTCCATAAGATAAAACATTGAAAATGGTGTGATATAAACGTGTGGACAGAGAAAGGGCCCTGTTTTCATTATAACAATTAATTTACCAAACCACTCTTATATTCATCATTGATCCACCCTAAACTAATAATAGGTATTATAGATGCAATTTGATATGTATTCATTGTATTGATATCTCTCCCTCTCTCTATATGTATATATATATATGTATATATATATATATATCCACACATATATACATATGCACATACATACATACATATATGTGTGTATAGATAGATATAGATATAGATGTAGGTGTAGATATACATATACATATACCTATAGATTTATTTCATCCTTACCATAGCCCTGCAAGGGATCCCTGTAGTTAGAACTACCAGAGCCACTCATTGCTAGGGTGGAGTCACCAGGGCTTTGGTCTATGACAGACACATCTAAAGGGTGGGTAGACTTCTTCCCTACTGCATTTTCTTTGTCTGCTGTATTAACATACATAAAATTTTCTCTCACTCCTTTTCCCCAAATAACATACATCTCTTTGGGGGTTTTTATTCCTCCATGGCCATACCTTCATAGCATCCAGTGGCTTTTCAGATTTGGGAGGTTGAGGTGCTGGAATCATCATTTATGCTATGGGAACTGAGGCTGAGCTCTCTAGTGGATCGCTCAATCCTTTGCTTGAAATTATTGAACCTGACAATGGAAAAATGTACTTTGTACCACTCTTTCACTCTTTTAGTACCACTTCTGTCAATTCCATTCAGCTGAATTTGTCTCAGGTACCAAATGTTCTAGTCTCAATTCTTACAAATATTATTTTTTGTTAGCTCTCCATTTCTTGCAGAAACAAATCTGACTGTGCCCATCTCCTTTCCTAACCATAGCTGGGAAGAGTTCATTTCTATTCACAGTGCCTACACTGTGCTCTATTTGTTTATTGCCTTTGGTATGAAATCTTCATTCATTTTTTGTGCATAAAATACCCTAGAGAAACACATCTAATTCTGCTTCTCCCCTTTTTTCTTGCTCCTTTCTAATACTCCATCACTTAAATGATGAGTGCTAAAGGGATATATAGAAGTAATAATTAGAAAAATCCAGATATGACAAGAAAGTCAATTTTGCACATTATGTTGCATGCCATTTCCCAGGAATAAAGATGGTAAGTCATAAATGAACCACTGACTAAAGGAAATGGATTGATTTAGAACAATGATGAATTTGGAAGAAGACACATGCATGGCAATGCCAGACATTTAGTATCCTTACCCTTTTTTCCCCTTTTTCTTTTTAGATGCATCTAGAAGGAATTGAGGCAGAGAGAAGAAAACCATGCATCACTAATAGAGTCGACCAGAATGATATCTGCTCCTCTGGTTACTTAAATACTCTGTCTAGACACATTAGGCTCTAATTTCATTTTCATTGCTCTGCAGTCTTCAAGCTGTGGCACTCCAGGAGATGTCTGCTGTACCCTCATCATTTAACACAAATTGAACAAGACACATAGATAGTGGTGTTTACCATGGGCTCTATCCCAAGAGAGGGCTTTGTGGCAATGACACTCAAAAGCAAGATTGTAAAGGTTGGCTAAGGACTTAGGATATATTCTGCTAAGAACCAAATCTCTCTTACCTTACTTGCATTCACTAACTGCAAAGAACAGAATGTCAGCAGGAAGGGTACAGCTGGCCAATCCCCACCTTCTGACACCCTCCCATTCCCATTGCCAGACCAGCTTGGCTTCCTTCTGTTGGGTCACCTCTTGTCATCTGCATTTCATTTGCTTCAAACTGATTCGCAGAAATCTACCTGCATATTAACTAGATTGAATAAGGTGCCAAAATATATAGAATTCATCTCTTTTGGAGCAGGCTGAACATTAATTTACCAAACCACTCTTATATTCATCATTGATCCACCCTAAACTAATAATAGGTATTATAGATGCAATTTGATATGTATTCATTGTATTGATATCTCTCCCTCTCTCTCTCTATATATATATACATATATATATCCACACATATATACATATGCACATACATACATACATATATGTGTGTATAGATAGATATAGATATAGATGTAGGTGTAGATATACATATACATATACCTATAGATTTATTTCATCCTTACCATAGCCCTGCAAGGGATCCCTGTAGTTAGTATAAGCATTATCTAAATTTTATTAAGGATGAGCTGGGGGCTTTGAGACATCACATGGCTAGTAAGTGGAAAGAACAGGACAAAGCCCTAAGTCTTTTGATGTCACCACTATAGACCAATGACAAGTTAGGAAGAACTATTTTGAGATACTTTGGGAATCTCTAGATGAATACCTGAAATTTAAGCCCTGGAGAGTATTGATCCCCACTCCCCAGCCCCGGATAGTGTAGGGAGCTACTAGTGACAAAACTTTCACTACAAACAAGATCACATGATCTGCACTTTGAGTTGACTCTCCTTTCTGCTTCACAGCGACATGTGCTACCTAACCCCTCAGTGGGTATGCTCCCTCCCACTACAATCTATTCCAGTTCCCCTCTATATTTTGTCTTCTATTAGAATAGAAACTCCTTGAAAGTAGGGACCATCTTGTTTTCTTGTTTTTATATCCTCAGCACTTGCCACAATGCCTGGCACAGTAAGCACTTAAGTGTTTTATCTATCTATCTACCTAAGAAGTAGAGCTACAAAATCCTTAGTAGATAAATAATTTTACAGATAAGGAAAATGAGGACAGAGAAGTTCAAATGATTTGTTCAAGTAAGTTGTGGAGGTTGGATGTCAACTCAAGTCCTATGATCTAAGTTGTCTTCTGTTCTCTACAATATGCTGCCTCTAACAGCGCTTCTATAAATTATATTCTGAAAAAGTTACCTGGAGCATGGAGACATTAAATGACTTATCTATCCATAGCCTGTATGTATCAGAGGCAGGATTTAAACCAGGTCTTCCTGACTCCTAGGCTGCTCTCTATCTACTACATTATGATAAGTCTCATTCATTCATTCATTAGGGGTGATTTGAATCTTATGATTTGAGTAGTTCTAGGAATAGGCCATTCTCTTTAAATACAGTAAAAAGTCACTTAGGATCTTTTCACAGAGAAACTTAATGCATTTTCTCAATCTTCATCCTTTTTTACCTTTCTTCAGCCTTTAATATGATCATTTACTTTCTTTATGACACTACAATCTCTTGGCTCTTCTTTTTCCTGTCTGACTGCTCCTTCTCAGTCTTCTTTTGTGGATATTCCCATATAGGTCACATCTGGGTATCACCAAAGCTCTGTTCTGGGCCCACTTCTTTTCTCCTACTATGCTATTTATCTGCTTCTGTGGATTTAGTTGCCATTGATATATAGATGATTTGCAGCTCAATTTATTCATTTTTAACTTCTCTCCTGACCTCTAGTCTCACATCTCCAGCTGTCTATTCAACATCTCAAACTAGATATGCCATAGACATATTAAACTCAAAAAAATGTCCAAAACTGAATTTTTTATCTTTCTCCCTCAAGCTCTTCCATCTAACTTCCCTATCCTCTTAGTCATCCAGGATTGTAACCTAAGTGTCTCCTTCCCTCATACTCTCTCAAATCTTTTCTCATAACCAATGATAACAACTCCTACTGATTCTCCTTTTCCAATATCTCTCATATATGCTCCCTTTTCTCCTCTCACACTACACACAGGTGCAGGCCTCATCTCCTTGGTTGATCTTCCTACTTTAAGTCTTTCCCCATACCAATCCATTCTCTACTCAACTACCAATGTGATCACAGGTCTGACCATATCATCACATATGCCCCCCTCCCCCAATCAATAAATTCCAGTAGCTCCCTATTGCCTCTGGAATATATAAAATTCTCTCTTTGGATCATAGAAAAGGGAAAAGGACCCACATGGACCAAAATATTTATAGCAGCTCTCTTTGTGGTGGCAAAGAAGTGGAAATTGAGACAATGTCCAACAATTGGGGAATGGCTGAACTAGTTGTGGTGTATGAATGTAATGAAATAATATTTTGTTGTAAGAAATGATGAGCAGGCAGTTTTCAGGAAAAAAAAAAACTGGAAAGACTTATGTGGACTGATGCTGAGTGAAGTGAGCAGAACCAGAACATCATACAAAGTAACAGAAACATTGTGTGAAGATCAACTGTGATAGACTTAGCTCTTCTCAGCAGTGCAATGACCCAAGACAATTCCAAAGAAATCATGATGGAAAATGATCATCACATCCAGAAAAAAAGAATTGTGGATTCTGAATGCAGATTGAACCATACTGTTTCTAATGTGTTGTTGTTGTTTTTTCTCTTTTTTGAGGTTTTTTCCTTTTGTTCTGATTCTTCTTTCACAACATGACTAATGCAGAAATCTGTTTAATGTGATTGCACATATATAGCCTATATCAGATTGCTTTCTGTCTGGGGGAGAGGGGAGGGAAAAAATTTGGAACTAAAAATCTTATAAAAACAAATGTTGAAAACTATCTTTACATGAACCTGGAAAATAATAAAATACTTTTATGATTTAAATTTTTTTAATTAAAAAAAGAAAGAAATGTGAGTTGGAAGATCAAGGAAAGAGCCTTTCCCTACGTCCTTATCTTTCCTGGGGCAGACCCTGGCCTCACCTTAAAGCATTCACAGATGAGCTATAGGAAGAGAACCAGTTAAATAGAAAGAAATGGGGCTAGGGTGGGGAGGAGTGAACAGCTGTAGCTTTGTGGTCTTTAGTAGGACAAATCATAATTAGAAGCTCTGTCTACTAGGCAGGAGAAAAAGCCTGAGTATAGAATAAATAGATCTATTTATAGTCTTTCTCTGAGGAATGGAGTGTTCTAAAGACTATGTCTCATTAATAATCATCAAAATGTCCTATGAGAAGGGAAGAGAAATTTTAGTCCCATTTTGTGGATGGGAAATTCAAAGTCACTGAATGATGAAGCAATTTGCACAAGGTCAGTAAGTGGCTCCATGGCAGATTTAACAACACGCACTACCATAATTTTTCCAAGGAGCATAGGGAAAAGGTGGTTCTATATCTCATTAAGTCTCTGGTTACTTTCCTTTACAGGTCCCCAATTTCTAATAAAGGATGAGAGAAAAAGTGTATAAATAAGGAAAGGACTTTACTTTGCAACATGGCAACTAGATGTGTACTAGGAATTATAAGCATAATCAGGAGTAAGGTAAAAAATCAGGGGAGGAAAAAGAAATAGAGACTTTCAGAGCATGGGGGCAGGGTTGGGCTCTAGCCACTGGTCACTATTGTATGGTCCACTATGGCAACCCAAATACTAAAGGTAAGAGAGAAAAAAGGAAGGGTAGAGTACCAGCACCCATCATTTAGCTCCACATTTGATAACCACTGAAAGAAAATACATTATTTCATTTAAAATATCATAATTTGATATATTCCATCTAAAGAAAAAGAAAAAGGATCACTAATCCTTAAAATAACAATTATTAGTGTTAATATTAAATGACTTAGGATACTTGGGTTCTAGTCCTAACTCTGTCACTAACTACTTGTGTGGTGGTTTCTTTACCTGTAACATGAATTGGACTTGTCAAAGGATATAAACAGGCAGTTTTCAGATGAAGAAATCAAAGTTATCTATTGTTGTATGAAAAAATGTTCTACATCACTATTGACTAGAGAAATGCAAATTAAAATGACCCTGAGTTAGCACCTCAGTCCTATCATTATGGCTAATATGACAAAAAAGGAAAATAATTAATGTTGGAAAAGCTGTGGAAAAATTGGAACACTAATTGGAACTCCAATGGTGGAGTTGTGAACTGATCCAACCATTCTGTAGAGCAATTTGGAACTATTCCCAAAGGGACATGGGACTATGATCCAGTAATACCAGTACTAGGTCTGTATCCCAAAGACATCATAAAAAATGGAGAGTGGGAGAAAAATTTGGAACTAAAAATCTTATGAAAACAAATGTTGAAAACAAATTTAAAAGTAACTGGAAAATTATAAAATGCTTTTATGATTAAAAAAATAAAATTCTCTCTTGGGATATTTATGGTCCTTTATAATATGTCTTAGCTTTTATTATTCCTCATATATTTTATAATGCAGTGACCTCAGCCTCCTGGCTATTCCTTGGGTACAGCACTATCTCCTGAATTTTCTCCAGTATTTTCACTATCCCCAATAGTCTAGAACTAAACCTCTTAAACTGGGTCTCAACACTACATGGGGTTAAGCAATTGAAAGTGGGCATCATGAAAAACTTGGCAGACAATGTTTGATTTGTGTACCAATTTATATACCTATATACCCAGGGTCTCATAAAAATTTATCAGGCAAAAAGGGGTCATGGGTGGAAAAAGTTTCAGAAGCCCTAGTCTAGAATGCCCTCCTTCCTTTTCTCTTCCTCCAGATTTCTCTGGCTTCCTTTAAGTATCAACTAAAATCTCACTATGTTCATAAAGCCTTTCCCTGTTAACTTTAATGCTAATGCCTTCCCTTTGATGTTACCTCCAATTTAGTCTACATGTATCTTGTATGTGCATAGTTGTCCATGTCCTTTCTCTTCCCATTAGATTGTGAGCTCTTTGAGGGCAGGAACTTTTTTTGCTCAATTTTGTATCCCCAATACTTAGTACAGTGCCTGGTACATATTAAGCACTGTTGACATTTTACTTGAACTTTGGGCCCACAGGGGAACAAACTTTAGTTTAGAAAGTAGCTTTTTTGACACTTGTGGTGCTGTACTATTAATATTCATTATTGTTGTTTGTTTTTTGTCAGTAAGTGAAAGAGATAAAAGGAAAGCAACATGGATATACTTGTCTGTTCTTCATGCAAATCAGCAAACTGGGTTAGGTCATACTATAGACCTATACATTTTTCTTGATCCCTAAAATAAAGAATTCTAAATCCATTTTTGCCTCACTCTTGACAGTCACAAGCTTAGAAGGTTCCTATGGCAAGAATGTCCCTACTACCCCTTTATAAAAGAAAAGAATGTTTCAGACAAGTGATTACCTCCCTGATTAAGCTCACATACAATGAAATTGTTGCAATAAAACACCTCCAATATCTCTCTATTTCCCCACATGCCTTCTATCAACACTAACCATGAATTATTTTTTGCTTTAAAATTTTAATTTTCCTTTGGCCAAATACAAACATATCACAGGAGCATTAAGATAGCAAATGAAACCAGATTTGGGTCTCATAACATCAAATAGTGAGCCATGGATTTTAAGGAATAAAGGTTTTATTCCTTTCCTATTACATTTATTTCTTTTCCTAATAATATTTAACTGCTATAAATTTCAAAAAAAAAAACACCCTAAATTCTATCTGCTAAAAAACCCTATGGTTAATAATGATGCATTGTTGATTCATAAAAGTCTTTAAATCTAACCCTCTGAACTTACTTTTTGCTTCATTAGGTTTTTGGGAACTGAGCTCTCACTGGTCTGGTTGCTAGCCAGTATTCCCCTTGGCTATCAGTATTTCTGAGATGATCCACTTTCCAACACAGTACTCTCAAGAGAGAAGAACATCTAAGATGACAAAGCAGCCTGTTTCCTGCCCATTCTATGTTTTCCAGAAACCAGACTAACTTTTTAATTAATGTATGTATGAAAAGCCTAGTGAATTTTTTGTAGCACTGATACCTAAGCTTATTATTCTTCCATATATATGTATACATGGAATATATGGAATATATGTATATAAGGAAGAATAATAAGCTTAGCTATATATATGCATATGCATACACATATACATATATATATACACAAATGTATGTATGTATATGTATAAGCACATCCATAAAATTCTGCAGTGAGGGAAGTACTGTTCAGATAACATGGGTAGCTGCTATAGCAACAGGATAGGATAGGGACCAGACTGAAGCTTTTGTTGGTCTCAGAACTCCCACAGTAGGAAACTCCCTCTACTAAGGAAAGTCAATATATCCTTAGCAATTTATAATCTTAGGAGCTGTCTAGAGTAAGCAGGGTATGTCTAGAGTATGTAATTGACTTGCCCAAGCTTATACAGTCATTATTTGTCAGAAGCAGAACAACCCCAAGTTTTCCTTGCTTCAAGGCTGTCTTTATTGACCATGACATGCTACTTCTCAGGCCCTGTAAAAATGGATGCATTCAAAACTGATTCTTACAGGAGATGTGATTTTACATACGGATTCTTCTACCTGTGTTGTTCTATGGAGACACTGAGTTGAGGAAAGATTTAAAAAGAGCTGCTGTGTTTTCCTTACTTCAAGAATTTCTAACCAAACTTAGACAGTTTTCAGTCTTCCTCTAGCCCATAAAAATGGCACTTTATAAAATTAGCATTGGCTCCTCAGTAGCTTAGGGTACAATCCCAGCTATTAGGGTAAAAATATTTAATAAAAATTGTTGGGAAAACTGAAAACAGTCTGGGAAAAACTAAGTATAGTCTAACATCTTCCACTATATACTAAGTTAAGCTCTAAAAAGGTAAATTACTTAGACACAAAGGGTGACATCATAAGCAAATTAGAAAGCATGGAAGAAATTATATGTTCAATCTATGGATAGAAAAGAGTTCACAACCAAAGAAGCACAACAGGATCAAAGGAGGCAAAAGGCACAATTCCAATTATGCAAAATTTAAAAACTTTGGCACAAACAAAATACATGCAGCTAAAGTAAGAAAAGCAGGGGAATGGGGGAATATATTTGCAGTAAGTTTTCTAATAAAGATTTTATCTTTATTATAAAAATTGTCAGAATAAGACCCAATTAATAAATGATCAAATGTAGTTTTCAGAGGAAATAATCCAAGTTATAGGCATATGAAAGATACTCTAACTCACTAGAAACTAGAGTAATTCAAATAAAAACAACTATAGACTCCACGTTACATCATTAAGATGGCAACATTGATAAAAAAGGGAAAAATGACAAATGCTGCTGAGGCTGTAAGAAGATAGGCATAATAATGTCTTCTTGGTGAGGCTGTGAACTAGTCCAATCATTCTGGAAAGAAATGTGAAACTATAATGAAAAAGTTATTAAAGTATACATGCTCTTCAATCCACTAATACCAATTTTAGATTTAAATATTAAAGAGATGGAAAAAGAGGAAAAGAAGTCATGTGTGTAAAAATATTTAAAGAGGCTCTTTTTGTAACAACAAATAATTGGAAACCGAGGGGATGGCTATAAATTGGGACTGGCTCGAAAAAACTATGGTATGTGAATGTGATAGAATATTATTATACTATAAGAAATGAATACTACTGTTCTATAAAAAATGTAGATATTAGACAAATACAGGAAGAATTATATGAATTTGTGCAGAGTAAAGTGAATAGAACCAGGAAAACAAGTTATACAATAAAAATAATATGGTAAAGACAAACAACTTTGAAAGAATTAGGTATTTTGATCAACATAATAATTAACTATACTTCCAGAGGACTAATGATAAAGCATGCTGTCCACATGTCCAGCATGTTCTGACAGAGAGCTCTACAGGCCTCAGGGAGCAGAATAAGACATATATATATATATATATATATATATATGTATATGTATATGTATATACATATATATGTATATGTATATGTATATATATATGTATGTATATATATGTATGTATATATACACATACACACATACACACACATGTATATGTATATATGTATGTATGTATATGTATGTATATGTATGTATTTTGGACATGACAATTGTGGAAATTTGTTTTGCTTGACTATATATCTTTGTGACGGGGGATAGTTTTTCTTTTGTTCTCAACTGATGTGAAGGAGATGGAAAGGGAGAGAGAAAAGGCAAATTTCTGAAGATTAAATAAAATGCATTATTTTACTTTATTTTTTTATTTTGTTTTTGGTGAAGCAATTGGGGTTAAGTGACTTTCCCAGGGCCACACAGCTAGTAAGTGTCAAGTGTCTCAGGCCAGATTTGAATTCAGGTCCTCCTGACTCTAGGGCTGGTGCTCTATCCACTGCATCACCTAGCTGCCCCAAAATGCATTATTTAAAAAAAAACAAACATTAGTATACTATTAAATTAAGAGGATTTTAAAGTGTATTCCTGAATTTCAAAACTTTTAAAAAGTTTATTAAAATATTCTTATTTACAGTACGGAGAGATGTTGCCTAGATGATTTCATTAAGGTGGATTAGTAGCCTCACTGAAAGGCTGGACTCACAGAATAATGTTAAGCATCAATATCAGATTCTAAAGAATAGTGTCAATACATCAATATCAACTTGAATGGAAGCAATTCTGCTTCTAGAGACCTGGCTTTAAAGTCAGGAAGAACTGGGTTCATTTTGATGGATCCTGGCTATGTGATCATGGATAAGTAACTTAATATCTCAGTGCCTCAACCAGCCCTTGAAGGTTAAAAATTTCAGAGAAATTTCCAATCAGATTTGGTAGAGGGGATTTTCTCAATACATGTTCCATATATTGATGAAATTTTATTTTCTTCCCCCCAGCAATAACAAAATCAACCTAAAGGAAATTTCTAATTGTGTCTCAGTTCCTTGGTCCTGTACAATTTGGCATTTTATTAATGACTTAAGTAAAGACAAAGAAGGTATATTTGTTCTTGTTCATCCTTTATTCTCTTGTTTTTTTTTTTGTTTTGTTTTGTTTTTTTGTGAGGCAATTAGGGTTAAGTGACTTGCCCAGGGTCACACAGCTAGTAAGTATCAAATGTCTGAGGCCAAATTTGAACTCAGGTCCTCCTGAATCCAGGGCCGGTGCTCTATCCACTGTGTCACCTAGCTGCCCCCATCCTTTATTCTCAAAGAGGACCTATGACATCAGGAAGGTGATGTCTTGACTTGCAAATGAATTGGATTTAATTGAGACAGGGTAATACAAAATGACCAGTCTCACTCTCCCCTCCAGAGTCATCAGAGTGCAGTGGCAAGACAAAGGTCAGGACTACTCGTGATGGCCCCAGATGGAGTGAGAGATCCTGGCCTTTTTATTGTTTTTGTTTTTGTTTTCTTTTTTGGTGAGGCAATTGGGGTGAAGTAATTTGCCTAGGATCACACAGCTAGTAAGTGTTAAGTGTCTGAGGCCGGATTTGAACTCAGGTCCTCCTGAATCCAGGGCTGGTGCTCTATCCACTGCATCACCTAGCTGTCCCGATCCTGGCCTTTTTAAAATGAAGGTCTTTCCCAGATCTCAGTTTGTCTGAGGCAACACCCATTCAGTGATTAAAAGGTAGGAAAGAATTGAGACAAAAGATTGCCTAGTTTGACTTTCCAAAAGCATTAGTCTGGGAAGGGAAGACCCTCAGAATTTCTGGTCAGAATAGAAACAATTGCTATTTACACTCATTCTGGTATATTTAACAGATTGGGAGATAGCACATTCAAGGAAAAATAGCTAGCACTTGAATAAAAATCTACAATTTTCTTTTCAAGGTACAATGATATCATCACCTTTTGTAAGATATATTAAAGTCAGATCCTTGGATTAATAAAAATTAATTACACAAGCATAGAAAATTAAAAATATGGGTAGGCAATCATTTGTGTCCGGATGGACTGAAGGTTTTACTGAAATATAAGCTCTATATGAGTCAATGCTGAGACATGGGCATTAAAAGAGATGGCATGACCCTAGGCTCTATGAATAGAAGTACAGTGTACACAGAGAGTGAAAAGTAATGAGATGTTTTGACTATACTCTGCCCTGATCACACTATGTATGGAGTATGTATTCAATATGAACTAGGTGGGTCAGTGCCTAGAGCAATGGGCATAGAGTCAGGAAGACTTGAGTTCAAATCTGGTGTCAGATTCTTAATATATGTGTGAATCTGGGCAAATTGCTTAACGTCTTTTGCCTCAGTTTTGTTCAACTGTAAAATGGATACAATAACAGTATTTGCCTTGCAGTACTGTTGTGAGGATTTTCATGGGAAAATATTTGTAAAATATTTAGCACAGTCCCTAGTACATAGTAGGTACTATATAGGTGTTTATTTTCATCCCTTTCTCTCGGAGTAAGTGATTAATAAATGTTTGCTGACTTGATTTCACTTGTTATATAAAGAACATCAACAAACTCAAGTGGTCCAGATATGGGTAATTAGAATGGTGAAGGACCTTGAAACCATGCCATAGGACAGAGGTGTTAAACAGGGAGCCCTCTACTTTATTGTTTTCTATTTCTATTGTAGTTTGACACCACTGGCATAGGAGATCTAATTAAAGGAAATTGGGGATATTTAGTCAATGGATCACAGGCCTTAGGTATGGCAAAATAATTATCCTCGAGTATTTGAAAAACTGTTGTGGAAGTAGAATTAGACTTACTCTGTTTGGCCTCAGAGAATAGAAATGAGACTTATAGACGGAAGTTGTAGAAAGGCAAATATGGGCTTGATACAAGTAAGTGATAGAATTGCGATGAGTCAATTCATCATAGACTTCAGACTAAAGCATGAAAGTCTTTCAAACTCAATGATGTTGCACAAGAATCATGTTTGGATAGGCTGAAGAAATATTTATACTCTAGGGCTTGCCTATAAATAACCAAATTAATTTAGAAGGGATTTATTCCTGAAATTGGAGCAAAAGAGGCTTTCCTATATACCTCTAATGTAGAAGTGCCTATGGGGGTAAGCAGAAGGAGAAGTATGGGCTTTGACCATAGCCTCGTTTCAGTAGAGGAAGACTTTGAAAGCTTTGAAGGGTCTGGAGAATATTGGACTTCCCTCCTTTCCATCCATCCTTAACTGCACTCTGAGATAAGCTAAAGGTAATGTCTTCTATATCATGATCTAAGGAGGGATGCCTATAGATTGACCTTAATGGAATCTTCTTTAGTGTCTCATAAATGGAAGAAAATTTCCAGAATGCAGAAGCTGTGAGTAACAACTTTGCTACTTGTGTTCGCTATGCTTGAGCCAACTTTCCCCTGGACTCTGTGTACCTCTGGAATAGTGTGTCACAGACCTTTCAGAGGGTTGGGGGCCAGGCAAGGAAATTTAGTACCAAGTATTCTTAATGTTCCACCTTACTAATAACCTTTTCTAAAATGTTAGCTGACCAAATGATTCCCAACTGATAATCTTGAGGGGAAGCACACCTATGGGGGGGTGTCAAACTAATGGCATTAGGTAATTATCCCACTTAGTTTTACCCCTAGAACACTGAGGAGTAAATGTAGCTAACCTCTTGGCATCCAACCTTTCTTTGAAAATGGGAGTTGGGAACAAGGATCCTCATAGTTCATATAGTTCACATAAGGAAAAACTTAATATTATGGAGGTCTCAAAGATTAAAGGGATGCCTCAGGAAATAAGTCCCCATTGTTGGAGAAATTCAAGTGAATTAGATGATTATCTGTTGGGATATGACAGAAAGCATTCCTTCTCATCTACAAATGAAAGGAGATAACTGGTGAGTTCCCTTTTAAGTCTGAGACTCAATGATTCCATGATTCATTTATACACCCATTATCTATTATTAATCTTTACATCTAATGTTTACTGAAACCCCATTCAAGACAACAAGCCATTTAAATGAAAAAAAAATCAAAGGCAAAATACCAGGCAAATGATTCCCATTACAATTATAATTCTACCTACACAATTTATATTTGGAATTAATTATACATAGACTGTTATATATTCCCTAGCTTATTAATGGAACTAACTTAACATTCCTGGAAATGAAAGCAACTGTATACCCTAATAGTGAATATGTTTCTTCTAGTTAGGACCCTTGTCCCACAAAAACCACTGAATCCAAACAACTGAAGAGCTCTATTAACTACTGCCTGGGAATCTTCACGCTGACATCTCTATCAGATAAGCCTGATGGTAAATAAGCAAGGGTAAATTTTAACTATGCTGCCAAAGCTTGTGAATCAAATTGTTCTGTGTCAACTTTAATCCTGGGTTGTAACTGCGAAATCAGATAGGACTGTGTATTCAAAACCTCAGACAAATTACCACATATGTTACACAGCTCTTCCTAATTCTTTCCAGTTTCAAGGGTTCCTTAACAAATTTTTTGCTTACAAACTACAACTCTAACATTTATTAGCTTGTAAGGAAGTTATGTTGGTGACTGAATTCTAAAGCAGAATGCAGAACATTCTAGGAGGGGGAAGAAATGGAAAGTGGACAGCAATTTCTATTTCATTCTAATCTTCATGTAGTAAGGAAGAAAACCATCATTCGTATTCCCATCATCCCATTATATTAACATTGAAATAGGGGCGGCTAGGTGGCACAGTGGATAGAGCACCAGCCCTGGATTCAGGAGTACCTGAGTTCAAATCTGGCCTCAGACACTTAACACTTACTAGCTGTGTGACCCTGGGCTAGTCACTTAACCCCAATTGCCTCACTAAAACAAAACAAAACAAAACAAAACATTGAATGGGGCGCTACATAAGATTAAGATAACTTGATTCACTAAGAATCTGAGAGACAAAGGGTATAACAGAAACTGCTAAAAGAACTAGATTAATTCCATGGTACTCTGCAATGCAAAATTGAACACAGGGCATATGAGGGGCATTGCCTAGTGCTTCTCAAAATATTCGTCCTCCATTTACAATCCACTTTGGTGTTTAAAAAATGCTGTCCTTCCCTAACTGATGCTGTTCTTTTATTGCACAACCACAAACAAACAACACATCAACTGGTGTCATAACTACATTGCATTGACTTGGGGATTTGAGGTCTTCTTATGCATAGTTAACAACTGATCTTAGAACCTAATTAGCACAAATAATTAGTTAAAAAGGGAAGCTACCAGATGGAGGCTTTCTCCCTCAGACCTGCTCAATCACCCACACAACCTTGAAGGGCTCCTTGCCTCTATCATGGCTTCCTCAGCAGCAGACTGTCCCATCTCCCCCTACCCTTCAGCTGTATTGTAGGTGCATTTCATTGCCCTTCCTGAGTGCACAAATTACAAATCATGGTTCTGTTGACAATATGCCATCAACCTCACCACAATGGACAGCTCTACAGTGGCTCTCTTTTTCATGGAACACCAGGGTGGTGACATCTGGTTAGTACAGCATCATAAGTAAATTATTAACTTATATCAGAACTATAGCCATTGCTGCATTATGAACAAGAACATGAGAGACTAGTCTACCATTCATGCACTGACTGCTTGGAAGTCCCCTGTAAGCTTCTGATGGTGTTAAAATTTTACTTGGGGAAACATATCTTGCCTAAGATAAGGCAACTGCTGAAATGTACTGGTTTTTATCAACTTTAATGCACTGTTTTTATCAACTTTAAATTTGGGGGCGTACCCATAAAAGTGGATACTTTTTTTCTGCTTAGCCTCTGTTCTTCACTTTGTTGTAGCAGTGTTCTCTGTCTTTCTATATAAACCTGTGCTTCTGGCAGATGAGTTTCCTGAGAAGAATGGAGAAATTGAATTGAACATATATGCAGTTCCTATCGAGTGCCTTGAATGTCCAAAAAAGATGAAACAATTTTTTCCCTCAAAGAGCTTATATTCTATTGGAATGGGATACAGAATTGATGCAAGTCGATAAGTACAAGGGATATGCAAAATAATAAACATGGTTTAAAGAAGGAGAGAATGATAACATCTAGGTAAAGTCCTTGTATGACATCGGGAACTGTGCTTTTATAAAGAAGCTAGGGATTCTACGCGTGGTAGTAGGAAGAGAGTGTATTCTAGAAATGGAGATTCATTGGCACAAAGATGTGGGGAATTCCAGGTGCAATGTTTTGTGCAAGGAACTGGTAGAAGACCTTTTTTACTAGAATGGAGAGTGTGAGAGGGAAGGAAATATGAAATAAAGTTGGAAAGGTAGGTGGAAAGCACATTGTGAAATGCTGTGATTCACAGGCTGAGTAGTTAGTCCCTCATCCTAGAGGAAATGAGTTTAGCACAGTGCATGGCTCTTAGTAGTCATGTAGGAGATTTAGATACAATATTTTCTTATAAAGGATAAATAATTGATAAGGTTGCAAATGTATAATGAAGACCCCATTCAGATCCCATCTCTCTGCTCTGACTACTGCTCACCTACCTCTCCCCTCTGGGTGAAGATAAATAATTCCTCCTAAATGTTCTCAAGTTACTTTTTTGAGCCTCTCTATTGCCCTTATTTAATTTCCACTAATATCAGTTTTTTATGACCTTGCTGTTCTCACTAGTTACACTATAAGTAATAGGAAAGCAGGCTGCATATTATTGTTTTGTTGTTTTTCCTAGAGGAAATGAGGAGCCACTGAAGATTGAATAGGGGATATTTGGTAGCTGTGCCAAGGATGAGTTGGAAATGGGGAGTAAGTGGGGGCAGAAAAAGCCTGCCTATTCACCTGGGAGAGAAGTAAGTGATACAAAGGGCCCCTTTATCCTGTGTATGCCCGACAGCACCAAATAAACTCATCCTCTTTCCATTTGGACTCCTGTTTTCTATAATTGAGATTACAAGATAACATCTGATTATCTGTCTTATGGTTGGGATAGTGAGTCTGCATATATTTACAGGATATTAGGCTGCATATATTTATACAGAGGTGGAGAGAGTCTCCCCAGCTCATTGTGGGGGGTGGAACCAGGCATTAGAATCATCATGCCTTTGCTGAGACTTTTCTATGCCATTTTCTATTGAGGCTTAGGAGAGAAAATGAAGCAGAAATAACATTTTATACTCACAAATCATATTGCTCCCTGTCCATTTACCAGGTAAGTAGGCTGTACTGGTGCCTTCACTCCATTTACCAGGTAAGTATGCTGAAACACTATTTCATAGCCTTTCATAAATGTATTAGTTAAGTTTCCTCTGCTCACATTAAGGGATGTAGGGCAGATGGTTTTAACGTGGAATTCTCATCAGTTTTCTCTAGACGCCTAAATGCATTCCTTTCACTATAAAGAGAAAATAGATGCTGTTGTTCACTCATCCCTAATAAAGTCTTATCAAATTCCCTAATAAGATTTCAAAACAGAAGTGGAGATACAGAGCCCAGTTTTTAAGACTTTGATGTCACTCCCACGAGTTTCCTTTACTGCTGAAGGCCAGGGGCACCCTGCAAGACTTGGAAGCTTAAATGAAAACTGACAAGGTGATGTGAAGAAAAGAAACTGCCATGTGGTGAGGGCATGCTTTAAAATGATAGGGGTAGGAGGTCTTTAATATTCATAGATAGGGAAAATTCCTCAAATAATGTTTTTGTTTTATTTTGAATACTGTATAGGCTTTATTGAGGTGGATGGAAGGAAAAATTTTTTCTCATCTTTGGCCATATTTTCTTTTTACAATAAAAGGTACGTTTTTTGGGTTATTTATAGCAAACCTGCAGGAAATTGTCCTGAGGCCTGCATTTTGCACCCTTCCCCCTGCCTTTCCCAGTTTGATAGTGATGAAGATGGAGAAGGGGAGGGGAAAGAGCTTCTGATACAGAAGGAGATGGCTGGATTAGCTGAAGGGAATAATCCCCACACTCCCATAATCAGCTAATGAACTCCTCCCCATCATCAAGGCAAATGAGTGAGGGTGACACTTTCCCATATCAGAGGCTGCCCTCTTAGCATTTCCTTCTCTCCTGTGGTTCTCAAAATGCATTTTAATTTGTTTATAGATAAATATATTTTTTTAAAAAACTTGGTGAGCCTGTGGAAAACAATCTAGGAAGTAATACAATATAAATTTCCCCAGGCCCCATGAATGATATCCACTGACGTTTATATTGGGTTTTAAGGTTTATAAAACTTTAGAGACATTATTTCATTTGAACCTCAAAAACATGTGAAGTAGGTGTTATGATTCCTCCTAGTTTGCTGAAGCAGAGTGGATAGAGTGCTAGACTTAGAAGACATGAATTTTAATACATGCTCTTAAACACTTCCTAACTGTGTGACTGTGGGAAAGTCCCTTAAGTTCTCAAACCCAAACCATCAGTTTCCTCATCTATCAGATGAGGATCATAATGGCTCCTGCCATATGTAAAGAGCTTCATAATCTTAAAATATTATATACATTTTAGGGGGCAGCTAGGTGGCACAGTAGATAAAGGACCAGCTCTGGATTTAGGAGGGCCTGAGTTCAAATCTGGCTCAAACACTTGACACATACTAGCTGTGTGACTCTGGGTAATTCACTTAACCCTCATTGCCCCATTAAAAAATTAAAAACAAAGATATTACATACATTTTAGCTGTTATTATAATGATCCTGACAGTTTTTTTTTTCTTTTTTAGGGCACTGAGGGTTACAGATAGATATCTGTATTCTAGATTTAAAATAATAATGAAACAGGTGTAAAGTCTTGTTTTCATTGGTTTTAACATCCCTTTTGCCCAGTTTCAACTCAGGCTAGGGGAAAGGGAAAAACATGGATTTAATAACCTACTATGTACCAACTGACTTACAAATATTAGCTCTTGTAATCTTCTAACAATCTTGTGGGGGTAGATGCTATTATTGTAACTATTTTAAAGTTGAAGAAACTGAAGCAAACAGAGGGAAAGTAATTTACCCAGGGTCATAGAGCTAGGGAGTATCTGAGGCTGGATTTGAATACAAGTATTCTTGACTCTAAGCCTAGCATTCTATCTATTATGTCACCTTGGTGCCTCCTGGTGTTGCTCAGGCTTTTGTTCTTTATCATAAGATTTGGTCAATCATCCATTCATACCAATATTCTATTGGTGATGCTCTATAGGAACTAAGCATGGAGCCTTGTGACATCTATGCTTTCAAAATTTTGAATGACTCAAAGGCATTAGATAATACTGAACAAAAGTAGACAGTTTATCATAGGTAATTGTGATTTATGGGAATCAGGAGGTGAAGCCAAAATAGCAAAGTACAGGCAGCAACTCAGTCAAACTCTTTCAACATTCTCCTCCAAACAACTTTAAATTTTTTTTGGAGTGGCAGAGCCAACAAAACATCAGAGTGAGACATTTTTCTAGTCCAAGGTAACCTATGAGGTGAAGTAGGCAGGGGAGTTCTATGACACCAAGATGGGTCCAGGCTTGGAACATACAGATTGTCAACATCAACTATGGTCTTTGTACGTGGTTACAAAATAACAACATCAACTTAAGAGGGCCACAGCCACAGTAAGGAGGCTGGACAACTGGCAGTAGAATTCAATAGCAGAACCATAATCTAACAATATGTTATTTATAAGAAACATACTTGAAACAGGAATATATACACAGAGTTAAAATAAGGGGTTGGAACAGATTTATTATTCTTCAGTTGAAATAAAAGAGGCAGGGATGGAAATCATGATCTCGGACAAAGCAAAAGCAAAAATAGACTTAATGAAAAGAGATAATCAGGGAAATTACATTTTTCCTATAAGGTACCATAAAGTCATATCAAAATCTTTTACAGAATGTTGGTTTTTGTTGTTGTTGTTTTTTTTTTTTTTAGTGAGGCAATTGGGGTTAAGTGACTTGCCCAGGGTCACACAACTAGTAAGTGTTAAGTGTCTGAGGCCGGATTTGAACTCAGGTACTCCTGACTCCAGGGCCGGTGCTCTATCCACTGCGCCACCTAGCTGCCCCATACAGAATGTTTTTAAATGGTCATTTCTTAAATATATAGGGAACTGATAAAAATTTTAAAAAATAAGAGCCATTCCCAGCTGATAAATGGTCAAAGGATATGAACAGCCAGTTTTCAGAAGAGAAATCAAAGCTGTGAATAGTAAGATGAAAAAAATGCTCTAAAACACTATGATTAGAGAAATGTAAATCAAAATAACTTGAAGTACCACCTCACACTTATCAAACTGGCTAACATCACAGAAAAGGAGAATGACAAATGCTGAAGGGAAGGTGAAAAAACAGAAACATCAATGCATTCTTGGTGGAATTATGAACTTGTCTAATCATTCTGGAGAACAATTTGGAACTATATCCAACAGGCTATAAAACAGTATATTTTTTGATTCAGTAATAGTACTACTAGGTGTGAATCCCAAAGAGATCAAATAAATAGGAAAAGGACCTATGTGTACAAAAATATTTATAACAGCTCTTTTTGTGGTGGCACAGAATTGGATGTTGAGGGGATGTCCATCACTGGGGAATGACTGAACAAGTTGTAGTATAGGATTGTTGCAGATTCCTATTTTGCTTTAAGAAATGACAAGGGGGAGAGTTTCAGAAAAAAGTGAAATGAAAAATCCTAGGAGAATATTTGACATAGTAACAGCAATATTGTAATGATGATCAACCACGAAAGACGTAGCTGCTCAGATCAATACAATGATCCAAGACAAATCTATAGGACCCATGATAAAAAATGCTATCCACCTCTAGAGAGAGAACTGATGAACTCTGAGTACAAATTGAAACATAAATTTTTCACTTTATTTTTCTTGCTTTTTTTGCAACATGGAGAATATGGAAAAATTTTGAATGATTTTGCATATATAATCGATACATTGCTTGCCTTTTCAATTGGTACAAGAGAGGCTGGATGGAATTTGCACCCAAAATTAAAAAAAAAGAATGCTACAAATAAATAAACAAACAAACCAACAAATAAATAAATAAATAATAAATTAAAAACAAGCATAAAAATCCCAGTGACTTATACTCATGAAGTTACATAAAAAACATTGTCCCAGAAATGTTAGCTAATCAAGTCTAATAAAAGAACAATTTAACTCAACAAACAAGTGCTGTATCAGTACCTAGGCAATGGTTAAACACAGAAAAAAACAGTTTTGAATTAGATAGCTTGGCTATGAAGAATTTATGAGAAGAAATGGACAGTCATCTCATAGGATGAGAAAATTTGGATGGCTTGTGATCTGCGTGGGTAGAGAGGGTACTACATTGAAGCAATCTCAATATCCATGGAAATATCAGATTTATTAATCCATTCATTCAATAAGCATTTATTATTATAATCTAGTGGGGCATGGTTCCTTCAGTCATGTGGGGGTGAAGGAAGGATTAAAACCCAAGACAAACATGGTTTATCCATAAATTATTTAAATCAATTGAATAAATACTTAGTGAAACATTTTAAAAATAGCTATTCTACACAAAGTCTTGCGCTAATTACTGGGCATGCAAAGGTTGGAAATGGCATAAACACTACCCTCAAACTGTTTTTCATTGCAATAGGTGTATACATTATATGAACAATTACATAATACAAGTTGGAATCTAAGTGCACAGATAGGATTAAAGGAATTTTCATAAAAGCTTGGAGTGTAATGTCCTCTCTAAAGATGGAGAGATCAGGGAAGGCTTCCTAGAGCCATTCTTGCTAGCATATGCGGATTTCAATGGGCAGCAATGTGCCAATAAAACAGGACTAATGTTATTAAAACAGAATTAAAATTCAACAAGATTCTTCAAGTGTTGGAGGAATGACCCACATAAAATATAAAGCCCTCACAAATCTATGAAGGTGATTGCTTTAGTTTTTTTGCTACCATCACCAGACATAGATGCAGCAGAGAAAGGAATTTTTCCTATCCATAGCAATGACGGGCCTATTATCAGGTCCTGTACAACAGAGAATTGGAGCTCATTATTATAGAAAGAATTTGAAAATTTACTCTACTTAATGGACAAAAGGAAGTGGTCGCCCATCTCAAATTGTTTAGAGTTGGAAAAAAAACCAGATTTCCTCCAATATACACATACATACACACTGAAGGGAAGATTGGAATACATTTTATTGATTTGGATGACAAAACTTATCTGATGCCTGTCTAGAATAATCCCGAGAGAGACTTGATTCTGAACTGTTACTTTTGACATGCTCAAGATTTTGAAAAAATGGATAGAAAATATTTATTTTTTAAATTTTAATTTATTTTCAAACTTAAAAGTATTTTTTTCCAGTTACATGTAAAGATAATTTTCAACATTTGGTTTTATAAGATTTTGAGTTCCAAATTTTTCTTCCTCCTCCCTTCCCTCCCCCCTCCCCAAGACAGAAAGCAATCTGATATAGGTTACATAGGTACAATCACATTAAAATATTTCTGCATTAGTCATGTTGTGAAAGAAGAATCAGAACAAAAGGGGAAAACCTCAAAAAATAAAAACAAGAAACAAAAAAAAGTAGAAACTGTATGGCTCAATCTGCATTCAGATTCCACAGTTTGTTTTTGTTTTTTTTTCTGGATGTAAAGAGCATTTTCCATCATGAGTCCTTTCTTGGATCCTTGTATTGCTTAGAAGAATTAAGTCTATCTCAGTTGATCATCACACAATCTTACTGTTACTGTGTACAATGTTCTCCTGGTTCTGTTTGCTTCATTCAGCATCCATCCACTTAAGTTTTTCCAAGTTTTTCTGAAATCTGCCTGCTCATCATTTCTTATAGCACAATAGTATTCCATTACATTCATATAACACAACTTGTTCAGCCATTCCACAATTGATGGGCAACCCCTCAATTTCCAAATCTGTGCCACCACAAACAGAGCAGCTAGAAATATGTTGTACTTGTGCATCCTTTTCCCTTTTTTATGATGTCTTTGGGATAGAAACCTGGTAGTGGTATTGCTAGATCAAAGGGTATGTAGAGTTTTATAGCCCTTTAGGCATAGTTCCAAATTACTCTCCAGAATAGTTGGATCAGTTCACAACTCCAGCAACAGTGTACTAGTGTTCCACTTTTTTCCACAGCTTCTTCAATATTTATGATTTCCTGTTTTATCATATTGGTCAGTCTGATAGGTGTGAGGCGGTACCTCAGAGTTGTTTTAATTTGTATTTCTCTAATCAAAGGTGATTGAGAGCATTTTTTCATATGGCAATAGATGGCTTTGATTTCTTCATCTGAAAACTACCTGTTCATATATTTTGACCATTTGTCAATTGGGGAATGACATGTATTCTAATAAATTTGATTTAGTTCCCTATATATTTTAGAAATGGGGCCTTTATCAGAAACATTGGCTGTAAAAATTGTTTCCTAGCTTTCTGCTTTCCTTCTAATCTTGGCTGCCTGGCTTTTGTTTGTACAAAACCTTTTTAATTTAATGTAATCAAAATCATCCAGCTTTGCATTTTATAATATACTCTATCTCTTGTTTGATCATAATTTCTTCTCTTCTCCATAGATCTGAGAGGTAAACTATTCCTTCCTCTCCTAATTTACTTATGGTATCACCCTTTATGTCTAAATCATGTATCCATTTTGACCTTATTTTGAGATAAAATATTTCTTTAAAAAGCACTTGATTTCAGTTTACAGGTTAGTATTTGTTCTTTCCTGATAAACTAACTGATGTCAAAATACCTTGGTCTTATCTGAAACACCACAGTCTAGATAAGAAGTTAAATATTCAGTATATCATCCTGAGGACTGACTGACATGATATAGAACTTATAATTACTTGATTTTTTTCATTTTTAATCTAAATGTTTTGGTTTAAGAAGACAGAACCAATTGGTTGATATTAGACTCTGGGGAGTCTACATTGTGCTATGGAAAGTGTACTGGATCTGGAATCAGAAGTCTTGGTTTAAAATTCTGGCTGTACCACTGACCTTGAAAAAGACACCTATTCTATTTGTGCCTCAGTTCCCTTATCTATATACAAAATGAAGGGGTTGGAATAGGTGATATTTAAAGTAATTTCGAGCTCCAATTCTATGATGCTATGGTATCTGGTTTTCTGTAACTAAAAAATCATTTTGGATGATAAAATGTTTTTTTTTTTTTATCTTCTCCTCCCCAACTTTCTACATATAAGTTGCCCTCCCCTGAAAAAAGCCAACCCTGTAAGAATAAGAGACTAATATAGATGACAAGCAGCATAGTAAGAACATTATAGTGGAATCATGGATACTATATGTTCCAGTACCAGCTGTGTTGTGTGATCTTGGGCAAATCAATTAACCTCTTTGGGCCTCAGTTTCCTTTTCTATAAGATTATGTGGGTTCAACTAGAACTACTACATTTATATGGCATTTTAATGCTTAGAAAGCACTTTACCCAGAATAGTCCTTCAGGGCAGCAAATATTGTGTTATAATTCCCATTTAACAGCTGGGAAATCAAGAATTAAAGACACTTAGTTGACATGCTCTCATAGCTAGTAAATATTGATGCCAGTACTTGGACCTAGGTTCCCTGTTAATCCAATGTTTGCTTCACTTTACCAGGTGGCTCCCTCTAAGATCCCTTTCAGCTCCAACAGTCTATGATTCTAGAATGCCAATATATCATCATCTAATAGAACCACAGCTCCCTGTTGTCTGGAAGTACTCATCATGTTGCCAGCAGAAGATTGATGGGTGGATGGAATTTGGGAATGGATGAAATTGGAGTCTCCAGATAAGTTTTATGGCCAGGTCTGAAGTTAAAAGCATCTCTTTGGTCTCTCATGAATAGAGTCCTTAAAGGTAAATGAATTTAAAGGCACACAACATCCATACACACTTGCAGGTATCAGTGGTAAAAATGTGTTTCATATGGCATGTGATGAGCCAGAACGTGGTCCAAATTTTTGAAGACAGGCACATGAAAGGAGAGGTAGCATTGAAAGATCTGTGTGATCATTGAATCAACAATGTACTAGGCGCTTTGCTAGGACCTGGGATACAAGTTCAAAGTGGGTGAGGAATTGATAGCAGGTGGGGTGTTAATAGCAGAATTCTACATACTTAGGAGGGATCCGTGTTTTAGGAAACTAAATTACTATAATCCCTCCCTCCTTGATTCCTTCCTTCCCTCTTTCCTTTTTTTTCTTTCCTTCCTTCTGTGCCTCCCTCCTCTCTTCCCTCCCTCCCTCCTTTCCTCCTTCCCTCCCTTCCTTTTTTCTCTCCCTCCACTCCCCTTTCCTCCTTCTTCCCCTTCATTTGATTTGAACTCCAAAAGCAGCCTGGACATTGTATGCAGCAAGGGATTTTAGTGGACTTATAAAATCTTAAGGATTGTCTCCTATTGCCTATATGACAATTTCACCATGAAATTTCCTACTTTAATTTACCAAGCTAAATTTATCTCATAAGTCTGCTTTTGCCTTCAGACAAATGAAAGGCAAACTATTTAAGGGATTAAGGCTACTCATCCCCAAAGAATTACCACTATAGCTAGCCTGGACATACCCTGAAAAGCATTATTGAGGAGGATCCCAAAGTTAGGAAGACCAAGACTTGTACAGCTCTTGGGAAGGTCAGAGTGCCCCCACTCTGTCAATTACTGTCTTTATGCTGGTACATGCCCTGGTAATACCTACAAGATCCCATCTGACAAGATTATTTTCTACACAGGAATGAGCAGAGGGTGTTTTTTTCACACATTTTAATAATTTTCATACATTTCCATTTCAAACACACAAGAATAGGAAGCTCCTTTGTTAGGTGAGAATAGGCTGTAAATTCCCAGGCTGATGAAATCAGCTCTATTGAGACATTTGGCCCCTTTTAAGGAACTCTAGAACCCAGATTCTGTGGGTTGAGGTGGAGGTCAATCAGAGTGTCAGACCAGTGCTTGGTCTGCCAATGCCAGGTACAGTTGTCTGGGGACTGTTGTCAGGAACAGGGCTTGAGGAAGAAGGGGAACAAAAGGATTTGGAAGAAGGAAGAGAAGGATAATTTGATGCATTCTGACCTTTAGGGCTTAAAGTGAAAATTATCTCAAAACAACATACAAATTGCTACCTATTTACTTTTGAGCCAACAGACTAGTCACCCTTGGGTAACAGCATTTCTTTTATATGATGGCTTTTGAACAGAAAGCCCACAAAACCCCCTGCTGTGTGCACTCGAGTTCATTTTGAGATCAGTGCAGAGAAATCACATGGCTCATGTGGGCTTAACAGTGCTGCGATGGTGTGGATATTGCATGCTGTGGATTTTTCCCTCTGTAGGAAGCAGAGTGGGGAGGGTTCAATGCAAAGAATTCAAATATTTTCTAAAGCACAAACATTTGCGAATGCTTTGTAACATGAAAATTCTTCAGAAGTTGCTACATCTCCCTTCTCTGGAGAAACCGTTACTCAATTTTAAACCAAGAGAAGACAAGTTATGATCACTAACTGTACATTTCCATCTATCTCATTTTCTCTTCTTCTTCTTCTTCTTCTTCTTCTTCTTCTTCTTCTTCTTCTTCTTCTTCTTCTTCTTCTTCTTCTTCTTTTTCTCCTCCTCCTTCTCTCTCTTTATTCTGTCCCTCTTCAAAAGTCTATCTTGCTTCCTGCCACTCTCTGCCCACTGTGCTCTTGGCCTTATCATCACCTCCTATAGCTTTTCTTCCCTGCCCCTCCTATCTCTGTATTGGGTAAGATAAATTTCTATGTCCAACTGAATGTTGCTTGGCAGTCCTCAATTTCATTAAATATCTATTTACCCCCTGAAGAATTATACTCAGTTTTTCTCCATAGGTTATTCTTGGTTGTAATCATAGCTCCTTTGCCCTCCAGAATATCATATTCCGAGCCCTCTGTTCCTTTGTTATGGAAGTCACTAAATCTTGTGTGATCCTGACTGATTCCACATTTGAATTGTTTCTTTCTGGCTGCTTGCAATATTTTCTCTTCAGCCTGGAAACTATGGAATTTGGTCATAATATCCCAGAGCATTTCTATTTTAGAATCTCTTTCAGAAAGCAATAAGTAGATTCTTTAAAATTCTAGTTACTCTCTGCACCTTAGATATTAGAGCAGTTTCCCTTTACAATTTCTTGAACAGAGGAAAAGAGTCTTGAATGAGTTCTACCCCAAACCCCTCCAAATACCTTTAAATAATTCTATAAGACAATTCCTGGAGCAGCAGAACCCACAAAAGGACAGAGTGAAATAATTTTCCAGCCAAAGACAACATAGAAGTTTGATCTATGGTACCTGGTTGAGAGCATAACAGTCTGGTGCAGGCTGCACCAGTACAGGTGCAAACAAGGAGCAGGCCTTGGTAGCCTCTGAATCAGCGGCAGCTGCTTTTGGAACTTCCAGCCTACAGATGGTAAGGAAGTTGAACAATTGGTCAGAACGAGATTATAAGGGTCTTCTTATGAGCACTGAGGCAGGACTCTGTAGCTTTGTTCATACTCAGAACCAGTTTGCAGTCCTTGGTGGCAGAAACAGGGAGGAGCACTAGCATACCAGAGCTTTTGGCTGCAGTAGAGTTGGTCCCTAGTCAGAGTTTCATGGAAGAAAAAAAAGTATTTTTTGGTCATTCACAGACCAGAGGTCATGCCAGGAGCGTAGTAAACAAACCTCTCCTTAGATCACACTACCTTGGGAGAACTGAAATTTACATATTCCTAGAAGTATCTCTGAAAACAGTTGCACAAAAGCGGCAGAGAAGGTGTCAAAAGAAGAGGAAAGTTTCTCAGTAGGAGCTCTAAGCAGGGCTCAGCTGTTCTTTGGGCACTAGATAGATAGCTGACTCATGGAATTTTGGAGCAAATCCCAGGTAGGAGGAATGGGAAGTATATAAGGAAGGTAAAGGAAGAGTATGGAACACAAAAAGGGGGAAAGGAAAAACCAGAAACTGCTTATCTTTCCCTAACTCATCACTGCCATACAGTGAAAGGTAGTCAGAGAAGCACACAAGTTTCAACATTCATCCCGAACCTGCTTCCTGAGTATGTGTCTATGGAAGTTGTTCACCTCTAGGTCTTATTCTGTCCCAATTACACTTCATAGTAGTTCTCAGAGTTACAGCTTTTCTCATTTCCCCAAAGGGGGTTTCTCTCTTGCAAAGTCATAAACCAGGGAAGAAAAATTAAATTAGGCCCATAAAACAACTGAGATTTAGTTAATTCAGAAAAATCAGTTCTCATTTCCACGTCAGCTCCTCAAACAGGAAGAGCTGGAATGTCTTTGGAGAGTGATATGAGATATAGGCAGCATACAGCCTCATTATAATGCATGGTACATGTCAACAGCAATTTTTCAATGCATATTCTAGACAAGATATTGCTGCATCTTCTGTATATCCTGGGATACTTAATGAACCCCAATTCAAAGAAAACAAACAGAGGAAATTTCAGCAAATCAAATGGGAAATAAAAAAAAAACTCATTACAATATAGTGATTTCCAAATTGGAGGGAGGGGGAGGATCTAAATGGATTTCCCAGTGGACTAAAAGGAAAAAAAAAACATTACCATAAATTATGGAAATATACACTGGTCTCAAGTGCATCACATTTTCATATCATTTTCCTCCCTTAATGACACAGGCACTTATCCTAACATCTGTTTTTGGGAGTGGTAGAAGACTTCTCTTTCTTTTGTACTATGTTAGAAATTCAATAGAATCGATTTACAATGCTGGTATTGAGAGATAATACTAACACCTGCCATGTAATACCAGGCTGTAGTTATAGGGAATTTTTAGGTTTGAGGGAGATACTACTTGACTCACAATGTGTTTGAATTGTGACATAGTTGGAACTGTACTGTACTAAGTCATTTAATAAATCTTGAAAGCCTTAATTCTAAATATGGTGGGGTTAAAGATGATTTAATCCAACCACTTAGATGAAATCATAAAGGGGGCTTCCTATTTTCACACGCTGGACAACCCTGTAAATTAGAAGGAAATCACAGATGTTGAAAGGCACTGTGTAGGAAACTTAAGTAAAAATGGGATCTGTCACCCTCAGTCACTCACTGGTACTATAATTCTTTAGGCTACAACAAATACCTTAATAGAAACTCAAACTCTTATTACCAAGTCCTGGAGAGCAAAGATAAATGCAATACAATTTGATTATCTGTCCTAATGAATGACAAATCTCATGTTGAAATACCAACTGAGGATAATCTGCAGAGACTTGTCATCCATCAGAATGACAAGTGTACAGTTAAAGTACTAAAAATATGGATGAGAGAGATGGAAGAGAATGAAGAGGGGACAAAAAGAGTCAAGAAAGAAAATAGATAAATAAAAGAAAATAGGAGTTAAGAAAAGCAAAAAAACCCCCAAAACAATGAGAATGAAGGAGAAAAGAATAAAATTTTAAAAATCAGGGAGGGAGAGATTGTGTGTTCTCCCATAACCTGAGGTCCAGTGTACAGCTCTAGTACCTGACTCAGGGAAGAACAGGAGTAAAGCACAGTCCACTAAGGAGTAAACATCAAAGGAATCAGGTTGGATGAAAAATATCTGGAATGTTCTGAAATCTCCACTATACCATCATTCCCTATAGTGCAGAATTTTGTGTAAGGGATATTTGTCTTGGCCCTTACCCAGTGGAGTTTGTTACTGAAGAACTCCAAGAATGTCATTGAATATGGGTACTATCTCTATGGTGATCCTTTAACAAAGATCTTACAGAGAGATTCCCATTGACTTTTTAAAATTGACTTCCTCTGATGGATATAAAATTGAGATGGTGCCATTTCTATACATACATTATATACTGTTTTAATCTTGGTTATTTTTGTTTCATATGCCATTGAACTCATACTATAAAATGAATTAATTGCACTGGGATGTAATTGTTTAAAATTAAACAAAAAATCAAGATTAGACCAGCTTCCCCATTTTCCTGAGGAGGGACATAAGCAAAAAGAATTGACTGATTGATTCAGCTGTTATTGGACTCAGTCCATCATGTCACCCTTGTTCTAGGCTGAGACTTCTTTCTGTTTCAGGTTTTAACAAGACTTTAAATCAAGCACCTAGATGAGTCTGCATTGCAGCAGAAATCAGTTTTACACCTGAAGCATTAAATTGATTATGACTTTCCTTTGCCACTTCCTCATTAAGCCTCTCTATTTAATTCAGACTATCCTTGGAATTAAATTGCTCTAACTCCCACTCTCATAGCATCCACAGGGGCAGCACGGTCAGTCTGGGCTGTTCAACAACTGGGGAACCTTTAAGTGCTGCTTCCATTCTCATCTTTCAGTATGACCCCCAGGAAGTGAGGAGAATTTTCTGAGTTCTACCTAGAAAATGGGAAAAATAATAATGGTTTGACCCCAACCCCCAGGGTGATTACAGAAAACAATTAGCAAAAAACACCATCATATTCAAATGTATAATGCAATTAATGTAGTTTCATAGGAAAAAGTCCTGCTCACTCCCTTTTCTGTTATTTCTTTGAAAAGTTACGCCTTTTTTTTTGTTACTCAAGAAGAGAGACTTCTGGATAACTCTAAAATATCTTTGACTGGAGAAAGTTCATATTACAGCAGTAGAATCTCTCCTCATTACTGGTTATCCCTCCCCAAACAGGATTCCCTCAGGATTCTACCGAACTTTGGAAATCTCATTGTTCAGTGTGGCTCCTTCCCTTTCGGGAGCTGCATTGCAAAGCTCCTTGGAGGGACAGGTTGGGGTGCAGCCAGTGTTAAAATGTATGGAAAAGAAATGGCTTGTTCTTCCTGAGCTAGATCCAGTATCTGAATAAGCGCAACCTTTTGATAGACGCCCTTATTAAAAGAAGTACCATGGGGATGTTCCTTCTAAGCTCCCGTGCCCCACACTGCTGTTCAACAGCTGTCTTTAAGTCTTATATCTTTAATTATTTAGTCAGGCTATTTTTTTTCAAAAATCTGTACATATGGAATTTTCCTCTATTTCAGCACCTTATCCCACTGTTTTAAAAAGGTTAGCTGGGATGCAAAATTGTCCTATATTTGGCACAACATTTAAAGTTCATTGTGTATGCTCTCAGTCATCCTGATGGCCCACATAAAGAAGTTAGGACTTATGGCTAGAAGGAATTTAGCGTACAAAGTCATCATTTTCCCAGATGAGGAAACTGAATTCAGAGAGACAAATAATTTGAGCAAAGGCCAATCAGGTAATAACATGCACATGTAACTTGAACCCAAACTATCTGCCTATTTTTAGTGTTCTTTTCCACTTCATCAATTAATAACAACATTCTGTAAGCAATTACTTTTTGCTAGACACTATGCTAAATGCTGCCTTAAGATCAATAGTCAAATAAATTAGTCCAGTCCCATTTTGCTAGAGATCAGGTGATATCCAACAAGCTTCAACTCTTTGAGTATCCCCTGGTTAGATATCTACATATCTTTTTATTTTAGGACAAACATGTTATCACAAAACACATGATTCTGTCTTGAGTTATAAGGAGACCTATGTCCTTAAATTTTTGGTCAATGAAGAAAATCGATTTCCAAAGAAGTTCAGATTGATTGATTATGTTTCCTTATTAGTATATATTTAGGTCATTCAGTGCTAGCTGCTATGTGTAACGATTGGAATGACTCCACCGGCTGGAGACTTACTGTGGGAGGGCTCTGCCATGAGGAGAAGGCATCTGAGAGCAAGACATGCAGCTCTTTGGCATCAGGAAGTGACGTTTGCTTGTGGGAGGAAGAGGGGGCAAGACTGGCACTCCCAACTCTTTTTCGTTAGGACTAGTGGAGAGTGGAGCGAGAATCGCTCTCCCTTTAATAGATAGCTGATTCTAGGCCCTTCTCTCTCTCTTCACCAAATTCTTTATTCTCCTTAATAAATGCTTAAAGTCTAAACTCTTGCTAAAGCTTATAATTTATTGGCGACCATTCATTAGATATTTTTAGACAGACTAGCTAGATTTTAGCCCCTTACATATGAATATATGACCGTTTGGGTAATTCAAGGCTGCACTTTCCCACAAAAATGCATTTTAGGAAGATTTAAAAAATATTGCTTTAAACCTTTCTTTGTCATGGAAACTAAGTGAAGTGCTTTGCAATTGGAAACAATTGCCAAACCATTTGGTCAAGGAGTATAAACACGGAGTATATAGATGGAAAATAGAGACAATTCTTCAACTAAAAGTGAAAATATGGGTATTTTCTTTTGGAGAGGTTTTGGGAACATAGGTTCACTATTAGTGGAGCTGTGGATTGCTTCAACTATTTTCGAAAGCAATTTGAAATTATGACAAAAAATGCAACTAAAACATCCATATTCTTTGACCCATAGATTCCCTTTGTAGGCATATCCTTGAAAGAGGTTAAAGACAGAAAGAGCCAATGTGCACCAAATAATAGCACTTGTATAGTAGATTAGACACACACACACACACAATACATTCTAATATATACATATGTATATATCATACGCATATATGTATACACACAAATCAGAATGGCTAAACAAATTATGTTGCATGGATTTAATAGAACATTACTGGATGTCATGGTCCTCTTTGAGAATGAAGAACAAGCAACTGAATTATAAGAAACAACTGATATGAAGAATCCAAATGGCATGGGAAGATTTATATGAACTAATATATAATGAAATAGGGAGAATCAGGAAAACTCTCTCCCTTTCCCTCTCCCTTCCCCTCCCTCCCTTTCCCCCTTTCTCTTCTTCCTTTCTTTTCCCCCCACTCTCTCCTCCCTCCATCTGCCCCTCCTTCCCACCCTCCTTTCTTCCTCTCCCTCTCTCCCCTTTCTTACTATCCCCCAACATTTCCCCCCTTTATACTACATCATAAATTGACATAGCAACAACAAAAAATGAAATTGAATACTGTTATAATAGTGACAAAGCTTGTCCCACCAAAAGAAAAGGGGAAAAAATGTACTTCTCTTCCTTCTTTGTGGAGAAATGAGAACAAGGGTGTGAAACATGGAATGTACTATCATAATAAGTTGGTGTGCTGGTTCATTTTTACATGTTCAGCCCCCCTCCCCTTTCCTTTTTTTATTCTTTATTATGAGGGATGACTCACTGGATAAAGGAACAAAAGGGCTATTTGAAATTAAGGTGATATAAAAAATGAGGTTAATTTTTTAATATAAAGAAAGTACTAGAACATTTTCTTCCTTTGAAAGCATATTTTAAAAATTAATCCTTGTTCTCTTCTTTCATTACATGTCTTACATCTCCACCCCCCCACCCCCCACTATGGTATCCTCCTCTGCAGTCAGGCTATTCCAAGAAGGAGAGAAGGTTATGGGCAAATCACTAATTTGCAATCATTTTCAAAGAGGAAAAAAGACTGTCCTTACTCAGAATTTGGATATTTCCAAGAAGTTGGAAACTTTATAGTCTGTCTCCTCTCCTTACCTAATGAATCTTTCTGTCCCACTGACTTTTTTCAAAAGGCAGAATATAATATTTAATGAACACATGTAGGCTAAAATAAAACTGTCTCCTAGAGGAATATTTAATTTCATTCAAGTGAGTAAGTCACAAAGTAACTTCTAGAGTAGTGCTAATATGAATTATAAAACCCAGCCAAACACATATTTACAGGAAAATGTGGGCTTGGATTATACTTCATCAGAATCCTGATGCTCAGTGTCAGGCCACAAAATGTACACGCTAGACTGTCAGGATGTCTCATAGACACCTTCCCCTACATGTTCAATGGCAAGCAACTATTGCCTTCCTCTAAGGTCTGTGACCCCCTGAGAAGAAAAGTTATACCGATAGAGAGAATGAATGAGCAAGAATAATACTATCTGATATTTAAATAGACTTTATTGTTTTATATACATATAGTATCCATTTTATTGATCTATGTAACTAACACATGAGGTAGGTAATATAGGTCTTATCTACTTTTTACAGATGAAGAAACAGAAGCTCTGAAAATTTCCATACTTTGCCAGTAGTGACACAAATAATCAGATTAGAGACAGCATTTCAATCCATCTCTTTTCTGACTCCAAGTCCAAAGATCTTTCAATTTTATCACACTCTTTCTCTTGAAAAGGCTCCATGCCTCAAGAAAGGGCTTCTTAACTATCTGCTCTGGATGATAACAGCTTCTTCCTCAGCCTCCCATCTCCCACCAAGAGAGGAGAAAGTAGAGAGAATTTTTCTAGTTACTTTTTTTCCAATAAGACCTATGATTTCATTGGTCTCTACCCAAGTTGTTCCCGTTTGTCCTTCATTCTCAAAAAGGACCATGACATCAGGAGGCAATACCTTGACTTGCAGTGAATTGGATTTTTAAGTGAAGAAAGGCTATGTAGAATCACCAGTCTCACTCTTTCCTCCAGAGTCATCTGAATCCAGTGACAGGATATACATCAGGATAATTGGAGATGGCCCCAGACGTTTGAGGCAATCAGGTTAAGTGACTTGCTCAGGATCACACAGCTAGTAAGTGTCAAGTGCCTGAAACCAGATTTGAATTCTGTTCCTCCTGACTCCAGGGCCAATGCTCTATCCACTGTGCCACCTAGCTGCCACCTCTACCAAAGCATGTCAGCACTTGTTCTACAATGTGTAGCCTAATGAATTGCTTGGTAGGATGAAGAAGGTGATTTGTTCAGCCTTATGGCCAGTAGAGGTTAGAGGAAGGTTTGAACCCAGCTCTGACTGAGACTGGCTTCTTACTCACTACATCACACTCCCTGTACTCTTCCACTGATCTCTTTTTCTTTCTTTCCTTCATTGTTGCTTGTTGGAATTTATTATTTTCTCTGTCAGCTTCTATCTTAGTTTGAAAATCAGCTTCTTTATGGCCTCATGCCCTTTAGTTTCTCTTGGAAATGGGTGGTAGAACAAACAGCTCCAACATCCTACATCAGGTTACACCATCAGGAAATACACTGGATTTTATTGTTACACTAGGAATGTGGACTTTGGGAATAGGAGGGCCCTTCCATTAGAGAGAACCTATTCTTCTAATGCAAGGACATAGAGGACCTGCACATCATTTATACTCTGTAAGCATTGATATGATAAATATCATACAAGCTGGATTTCACCAAATAACAGTAAAAATAATTCTTCTGTACTTCACAAGTGCATTTCTCCTCCATTGCTTAAGACAAAAGAGGAAGGAAACTATGTTAGATGTATTGTGTTCTAATGAAAAGAGAAGGAGGCTAAGGAGACCTGAATTCTAGTCCTTTCTGTGCCACTAGCTATACAGTGCAGCCTGTAGCCTCCATGGGTTAGAGCACAGGGGCCTACAGCCAAAAAGACCTGAGTATAAACCTGTGTGACTCTGGGAAGTCACATCTCTCTTTGCCTTAATCCATCGGACAAAAGTAATGCAAATCACCCTATTAGTATCTTTTCCAAGAAAAACTATATATAAGGCACCAAAGTATGGGCAGGACTGAACAACAACAACAACAAACTTCACTACTATATGTGTAACCCTTTGGCAAGGAATTTAATCTTTCCATATTAGTCAAATGAATCTAATACCTTCACTTATAGAACTGGGCTTATGTGAGATAAGAGAATTTGAGAAAAGGAGAGAAACCTTGGGAAATATTTGATGAAATGATCTTCACCTGAATATTGATTGAGTTGTTTGTCCTTCATTCTCAAAAAGGACCATGACATTAGGCTGATATCATGACTTGCACTGAATTGGATTTAAGTGAGGCAGGGCTGTGCAAACTCACCAACCTCAGTTTCTCCTCTGGAGACATCTGGGTCCAGTGGCAAGAAATACAGTAGGATGATTGGAGACAACCCCAGAAGTTTTAAGGCAATTGGGGTTAAGTGACTTCCCCAGGGTCACATAGCTAGTAAGTGTTTGAAGTGAAATTTGAAGTCAGGTCCTCTTGACTCCAGGGCCATTGCTCTATCCTTTGTGACACCTAGCTGCCCCTGAATATTGTTTGAAAATTCTGTGACAGGAGAGAGCAGATTTGCATATAAAAAGTGTGGAAACAAGGAGACACCACAACTCTCGGTCTCATAAGATACAATAGATATAGGCTTTTGGAATCAGTTGTCTAAGAGAATGATAAAGGTAGAGTGGTAAATGCCAAAGCAAAAGTTAATTTATTAGGGCTTTGCTTCAAATGGAATATGGCTGAACAAGAATAAAGGAGAATCACCTCAAAGACTTTACAGATTGGCAGAAATGCATAGTGGAGCATCAGGGTACCAGGAGGGTAACAAAGGAGAAGAGTAAAACATGAAATCCATTGAAATGTGAAGGGAATATGAACTGACGCAGAGCAAAACAACATTGGAAAGACAAACAACTTGGAAAGGATTGAAAATTCAGATCAATGCAATCAGCAGCTACAATTACAGAATACTTATGATGAAGAATGCTACCCATATCCTGACAGAAATGTACAGAAGCTGCAGAAGAGATTTCTGAAGATAGTCAAGATAGGAGTTTGTTTTGCTTGACTCTCTGTGTTTATTAGAAGGGCTTTGTTTTTCTTTTTTTCAATTATTGGTGGTGGTGGTGGTGGGTGGCTAATAAGTGCTAGTTAATTGAAATAAAATATATATTGAAAAGGAAAAGAGTATCGAACAAAAAAGAGGAAGCTAAAGAAAATGTGAGGTTAGGATGATTGCAAGCAACTGAGATGAGCATGTGAATTATTTTTTGTCTTTTGTCATGCTTTGAGAATTAAAATATTATAAGATATAAATGTTTTTATAGAATTTTTAAAAATCTGTGAAAGGCAAAATAATAAATGTGAAAATGTTTCAGAGAGTATAAAGTGTTTTTGTTGTTTGTTGTTTGTTTTTTGTCTTTTGGGGGGGGCATGAGGGTTAAATGACTTGCCCAAGGTCACACAGCTAGTAACTGTGTCTGAGGTTGGATTTGAACTCAGGTCCTCCTGAATCCAGGGCCAGTGCTTTATCCACTGTACCACCTAGCTTCCCCTGTTGTTCGTTTTTAACAAATGGAAAACATCATGTATTCATGGAAACCCACACTACAGTGAGGGGAATAGGACAGGTTCTATATTTCTAATATTTTAGAAAGGGAAGTTTGAACTGCTAACATATCATTGAAGCTCTCAAACGTAAAAGATTAGATAATCTAAAGAAGAGAAAATAAAGATTTCCCTGGAAAATATTTGCCTAAAGAGTATTTGTCCTTATGGACTTTTGCCATTTGGAGCTGATTCTCCCAAGGTTAAGTCATACACAAATAATGATAACAGAAAGAAGGTCAAAGAAGCAGTCAAGAGGTCTGTCTTTCCATCTATTGTACTCACAGGAAACATCAGATATTGGGAAATCACTATCAAATATGTGCATTCAGTACTTAGCCAACCTCTATTTACTCATTGCTCAGATAAAGACACATGATGAACAGTCCCTGCACCTATTAGTTGGTAAAAGATCTCAAGGATTCTTCTAGGAGGCATAAGACCACAGACTTAGAGGCTGGAAGGATTGTGGAAGAACATCAAGTTCATAACTTAATTTTACAAATGAAAAATATGAGGCCTGGGGGACCTAAGTGGCTCACCCAATTTTATACTGTGAGTTGTGACAGTGGCAGGATCTGAGCCAAAGTCCTTGAAAGCCACATTCAATCCACTACATTATGCTGGAGGTTTAATTGTAGGAATATCTATTAAGTCTGAGGAAATTTAGGGGAATTGAATTTAGCCGTTAGACTACACAAAGAACTTCTGGCTATGGTTCTCTGAGGTCCAAATTCAAGTTTCTAGGATGGAATTCTTGTTATAGAAGAAAAAGAAAGTTTTCTTTTAAAAAATAGACATTTTGCTAAAATGAAATAAATCTACTTTTAAAAATTAACATCTTTAAAAACAGTTATTCTGTTAGTTTAAGAACATTAAAAATCCATTATGCATAATTTAGCTTCCTTAGAAGATGATGTTTTTATATTGCATTGAAATAATCACTTGCTAAGATAGTAATTATATTTTAATAAAATTTACTTATAAATGTCTTTTTCAAAAATAAATAGGAAAAAAAAACAACAAAAGAAAAAAAAGAGGACTTGAAGTTCTTGAAAGAATCTATTGTCTCTTATGTTTTGACAGTTTATGAAAAGTAGGCAAAACTTTGAGAACAGAGAAAACAGTCAAGATTTTTCTATTGTTTTCTGCACTTAGTCCCCTCTGTATTAAGAAGAAAAGAGTTGAGGAGGAAAAAAAAGAATAAAAAGGCAATGACTGAAAATCACTCTCACTTCTGCCAGATGTAACATTTGCATTTCTTGAGTACTTTTCTTCATCCACTTTCACAGACTACTGAAAACAGAACCTAAATTAACCTAGCTTAAATGCATAAAGCACTTTAAGGTTTACAGAGCTTTTAATATACATTATACCATTTGATCCTCATAACCACCTTCTAAGGGAGCTGCTATTACTATCCCCACTTAGATAAGAAAATCTTGAGGCTAAGTGTTTATCACATGGTCAAAGTTGAGATTGAAGCTACATCCTCCTACCCCTATTTTCTCCTCTTTCAGGCTGTTTTATTTATGTTTCTCTTAGTGTAATCATGGTTGGATCATAGTCTTTGAGAGTGTGTAAAATATGAAACAGGTTTTTTGGGTTGTTAGGACTACTTTCAAGCACTCTTGAAGTGAACTTTTCTCATGTCACTCCCACAGCCAATATTGAGCCAACAAATAGTCTCTAAGCGATGATTTCATGGCAAGTGTGTCACTGAAAAGTACAAAGCAGAGCCCCTATATAATCATGTTTCCTAGTGAGATTATTCAAAGACAAAATACAGCTAACAAAACTCCAGATGATGGAGAAGAGTGCTAGAATTTGACTACCACTGATTTTTCTCCCAGGCCTGTGAAGAGTCTGAGTGTTTTATCAGCTCACATTTGGACAGGGCAGCAGACCTCTTTAGCAATAATATAGCTTCAGCAGGGGGATTATTTGTCAGAGTGCAATTTGTGAGTGAGGTTTTCTTGATAACAAAGGGAAAAAACAAACAAAAACAAAACAAAACAAAACAAAAAAACCTCATACTTCTAATGGAGCTTATGAACAAAGTTGTTTTTTTTGTTTGTTTGTTTTGTTTTTTTTAACCTTTGATCTGGCCTTGAAGGATTTTACGGTGCTAATTGGCCAGGGTACAAGTCTCTAAGTCAGTAAAAAGTCTTTCTGAAATCATGGTTTGTCTTTTAGACAGCTTGACCTTGATAAATATTCAACACTATGAGTCCTTAATCATAAGTAGCTGGTATGTACAGGAGAGGCCTGGACAGGGCCTTGTCTCATTATGAACCCAAGGATGACAAACAATTGCCTTTTGAGGCAGTTTTTATTTCAGGGTGAATAGCCTACCCAGTGCAAATGCTAAAAATTATCTTCATAATGACTCATGAAAAAGCTAGCATTATCTGAGGGTTGGGGGTTGAGAGTAGTACTCTGGCCAGTAGGACTTACAAAGATCACAAATCTCATCTCTAAGCCTCGGTTTTCTGGTTCGTAAAAAAAGGGAGGTGGATTAGATGATCTCCAAGATTATTTTCAACTCTACATCCTAAGGGGGAAAACAATAATTTTTAGTAGTCCATCTAAGAGTTTACAAGAAGTTATGATAAACTTCAAGAAAACTTGTAGTTCAACCTGCAAGCTGAGAAGTTTGCAACATACTTCATTTCATATAAGTATTTCTTTCACGTTAGAATTTTCCCAAATGGAGGTAGCACTATTATTTATTACAATGAGTAATGATGATGATGACGACTAGCATTTATATAGTACTTTAAAATTTGCAAAGTACTTTACACATAATTCCTCATTTGATCTTCACAATAACCCTAAGAAAGGGGTGTTATTAATATCCCCATTTTACATATGATGAAGCTGAGGTTGAAAGAGGATGAGGGAATTTTTCAGGGTCACATAGCTCTTAAGTATCTCAGGCAGGATCATTAGGTTTTCCTGATTGTAAGCCCGATACTCCATTTATTACACAACAAAGCAGCTGGACTCATTACTTAACCTTATTTTTCTAGAGTAAAAAATTTATCATTGTTAACTAAATTCACAAAGCAGGCCATATACCCAAGTACTCAAGCAGATCTGCTACTGTATCCATTTAGGAGTCCCCTTCAATGCAACTTATCAATGATTGGTCTTTGTGGACCGCTTTTGCCAATGTATTCCAAAATGTATGTTAAAAGAGCTTCAGCCAGCGTGCTTAAGGCCTTCTTCACTTTCTTCCACTTATCAACTCTTGTTCTTACTACATGACTAACCCACTTTCTTTTTCTGTTGTAAAATTTTTTATGACATTCTTTATTCCTGATATTTTTTGGAATTGTACATTATTCATAATTTGCATCCTACTCACTTTTACCATGTGATTTTTCCATTTTCTTATCTATAAATTCATTTTCAGATCTTTGGAGGCAGTGGTATATAGATCTTGTATGCATATGGCAATATTTGCCATAAAAAAAAACTGCATGATCAGAACACAAAGAGAAGCAATAAAGATCAGAGGCCATCTTTTATTAGGGTCATTGTGATATTAAAAGATAGATAAATTTTACAGAATTCTAACCATCATGACTGGACAGTATTTGAAAGAACCATTTCAAAATTCAGTGCTTATTCTCATTATTGTAGCCTCAGTAATTAAGCCTAATACCTTGGACCGCAGTAGATATTTAACAAATGTTTGTTGATTCACTGATTTTAAATGCAGAAGTGCTGGAGAGATTGGCTTTAGCATCAGCAAGGAGTCCTATAGATGAACCCCATTATCAAATATAATTGTTTTTAATTTTTTTTTTACATTTTAAGTGATTCAATCCAAATCAACAAACTTTCAGGAAAGTACTATGTATTTTTAAAATTGGGTCTTCCGATGGCTACCAAGGAAGAAGTTCAGTGGCTAATTGGGGGCCATTGCTGATTGGCCCAGAAGCCTTGATTGGCTTTGTAGACCCCCTCCCAAAACCCCTCAACTTACATTATGAGAAGCTTGCCAATGAAGTTATGGACACCCAGATGGCTTTAGTCCTACTGCAACTCAGAACTCCCCAAATCAAGCAATCCACCAGTCTCAGCCTCCTAGTAGCAGCTTCTAGAAAAGTCTGCCACTACATGAGGCCAGAAAGAAGACATAGTTGATAGCCTTTCAATTCAAATTTTAGAAGCCCTTAAATCATAGACCAAAGAAGTTTCTAGAGGCCCTAGAAGAACCCCTGAAGGTTTTTAAGCAATGGAGCAATGGGTTATAATAGAAATGGGGAATATCATTTTGGCAGGCCAGATGAAGGATAGATTGAAAAGAGAGAGCTCAATAGGAGATTTTTAGACAAAAGATCAAGAGGATTTGAACTATGATAGTGAAAAGGAGGTGATATATGCACAAGAAATTGTTCTGATAGAACCAGTAGGATTAGTGGCAGCTTAGGTGTCTGAGTGGAGAGAGCACTGTTAGGCTTGGAATCAGGAAGACCTGAGTTCTCAAATCTGTCTTCAGATCTTCATTGCTATCTGACCCTGGACAAGTAACTCAACTTCTGTCTGCCTCAGTTCACTCCATCATAAAATGCAGATGACTAAAGAAACTGCATCCCAGAGTTGTTAAAAGAATAAATGAGATTATATTTGTAAAGTGCTTATAACAATGCCTGGCACTTAGTAGTACCTAATAAAGCCTTCTTTCCTTCTCACCTTCCTTGAACACTCATTAAATGTGAGATGAAAGAATGGAAGTGAATGAGAACACTGAGGAGAAAGAAAAGAGGTAGAAACTTTAAAATCTCAAAATTTGTGTTGCTTCTTGGAAACATCTCTTATGAATAAGCTCACAAAAGGATATTTCTATGATATTCAGCGAGTTTTCTGTATATTTCCACTCATTCTTTTATTACTTGCATTTTTTTTTGCATCACTACTACTTAAAATAGAGGCTATCACCTAAGAACCTTTTTCTGTTTGTGACTTACAGCTTGAGAGTGATCAACTTCCAGATATCATTAATAAGCACATTTAAACACTGAGGCAAATCGTTACTTCAATAATAATATTCCATGTGATCTCCTATTCTGATTTCATATTACTTGTGTTTTTAGCCAATAAAGCCAATATTTGGCTTCCAGTTGTCTGTAGGACTTGAGACATTTTAAAATAGGTATACTCAGCCATAAATCCATTCTTCTCTGGTTTTAAATACACACACACCACACATGCATACATACACATAACACACACAGTGATCATTTGATCACTGAAGTGGGAGATACAGAAAGGCAGATTTGGGATCAAATAGAAAATTCTCTAGGCTCAAAAAATTAGTGCTTGGAGGCAGCTAGGTGGCACAGTGGATAGAGCACTGGCCTGAGTCAGGAAGACCTGAGTTCAAATCCAGCTTCAGACACTTAACACTACTAGCTGTGTGACCCTGGGCAAGTCACTTAACCCCCATTGCCTCACTAAAAAAACAAAAAAAAAGTGCTTCAAGAGACCATAGAAATCTTGTAGCCAAAGAGTTCTTAATTGTTTTTCTCTCATGGATCTGTTTTACAGTCTGATAAAACCTATGGATACTTTCTCAGAATAATGTTTTTAAATGCAAAATTATTAATATGTAGAGTTACAAAATATCAGTGATGTTGAAATGGCTTTGAAAACATCAAAAAACAAATTCCTGGACACCCTGAAATCTATCCACAAACTTCTTGAGGGGAATCTAAGGATCCCAGATTAAAAACTCCTGATTTAGCCCAACCCTTTTCTTTTATAGATCAAGAAACTAGAGCCCAAAGGTTTAAGTGACTTATTCTAGGTCACTCAGGTAGCAAATAGCAAGGCCAGATTCAACCTAGGGTCTCCTGCTTTCAAATCCTAGACTCTGTTTAATATGCAACTTTAGTTTCCTTTCTAATAATTAGAACTGCCCAGAAATAGGAGAGGAGATTTCAGGAGTTCCTTATCACTTGACATTCTTTAGTGAAGGTGGGATTCTTACTTGTCAAGGACGGGGTAAGTTTTCTTGTAGCTCTGAAATCCTAGAGTTCCATGACTGAGTTGTTATTCTCACCATACTACTAATTCTTTCTCCACATCTATATATAGATACTACAAGACATAGTGCTTGCCTGTCTCCCTCATAGAGGGTCTATTATCTCCTTAAACTCTGACTCTAAAGGAGGCTCCTATGAAAAATGTCTCCTGGACTAATGATGATGAACTTGAAAATTAACAATGAAGAGAACTCCAGTCTTCCTGCCATATGCATCTTCAGTTCATGACAATAGTATTATGGAATATTCATTTTGTGGGCCCTTTGTTTTCCTGGGCCAGCTAGGTGGTTTACAGTGGATAAGCAATGGGTCTGGATTCAGGAGGGCCTGAGTTCAAATCCAGACTCAGACACTTGACACTTACTAGCTGTGTGAACCTGAGCAAGAAACTTAACCTTCATTGCCCCACCCCCCAAAAAAAAAATTTCCCCAGGTCTTCAGGCATTACTTTGTCTACCAGTGAAATTATTAAAAAGACTGTATATATAATTAGTTGCTTGTGAAGTTTGGTCACTTCTGGCTGCCGATTGTTGCCCCCCTTTGTGACACTGCTTATGTGAGAGAAATGGCAACAACAGGACTTATAGATGGAGAATGCTAGGGAAGACAAAGGGTGTTTATGCTTTGTTTAACACAGCCCTCATCACAGCCATGAAAGAATTTCTAATGTCTGTACAATATTACATAGAGACAAGGGTGTTTTGGTCATTGAAGCAGGATTTAAAAATACGTTTTATTTGGCTTCACTTGCAAAGTACTTTATTTTCCCGAGAATAATTTTCCGTGTGAAATACTTCCATATGCTAGAAGTTGGTCTCACTATTTTGCTAAGAAAAAAAATCTATATATAGTTTAATGGCTAATTTACATATTAACATTATGCTGCAGCACTTACAGCTTAAGAATGAAATTCCCTCAGAGTTAATTGTAAATCATAATAATTTCCATTTATTCAGGGCTATCTCATATTCTCTAATTTGATCTTCAGAGCTACCTGTGAGATTGCCAGGAAAGACACTGTTATCCCATTTTAGAGATAAGGATTCTTACGCTCAGAAAAATTAAATAACTTGTTAAATTTGATATGCCTAATGTATGACAAAGGCAGTTCTAACACTGAGGTCTTTTGACTTACAAAGTTGAGGTCAAAAGGCTGGAAAGGAGGGCGGAGCCAAGATGGTGGAGAGGATGCAGCAAGCTGCCTGAACTCTCCTTCTGTTCCCTCAAAACGAACATTAAATCAAGCCTCTGGACAGATTCTGAAACTACAGAAACTGCAAAGAGACAGAGAGACACAGTCCTCCAACCAGAGATAATTTAGAAGACTTCAGGAAAAGGTTGGTCTGACTCGGGCAAAAGGGAGGCCCAGCGCAGGGCAGCAACCCAGCGCCGAGGGGGTCGGGGCAAGTCAGCAGGAGCTGTGGGCCATAGCCGAACAACTGAGGCCCCTGGAACCTGGTTCAAAAATCTGGTGGCCAAGAAGGACAGTGGGAAAACCTACCTGCACCAGCCGGGAGGACCACGAATGGGTCAGGAGGGATCAGACGCCAAAATCGGGTGCTGGCAGGCCTAGCGCAATCAGACAGGAAGTGCCAGGGCAGGGATCTCCACACACCATAAAGGCCTCAGAGTAAAAACCCGGTCACACAGCACCTATACCCCTGCACAAGAAGCCCAAAACAGGGACTCTGGTGCCCGAGAGCAGACCTCAAGTTAACAAATTAATAAATAAGCTGCAATATGAGTAAGAAGCAAAAAAGAGCCCTCTCCATTGAGAGCTTCTGTATCAATAGGGAAGAAGCCAACACAAACTCAGATGAGGACAATAGCCTCAAATTGGCTACATCTGAAGCCCTCACGAGGGAGGTGAATTGGTCTCAAGAACCAAAAGCCTTCCTGGAAGAGCTCAAAAGGATTTACAAATCAATTGAGAGAGAGGTAGAAGAAAAAATGGGGAGAGAAATGAAAGCAAACAAGAAACTATGAAAAAAGAATCAGCAGCTTGGAAAAGGAAGCACATAATTTCACTGAAGAAAACAAAGCCTTAAAAAATCATTTGGCCAAATGGAAAAAAAGGTGCATAATCTCACTGAAGAAAACAATGCCTTAAAAATTCATCTGGCCAAATGGAAAAAAAGGAGCATAATCTCACTGAAGAAAACACTGCCTTACAAATAAAATGGGACAGTTGGAAGATAAGGAATCATGAGACACTGGGAATCAGTCAAGCAGAATCAAAAAAAATGAAAAAAAGAAGAAAATGTGAAATACCTCATTGGAAAGACAACTGATCTGGAAAACAGATCGAGGAAGAGACAATTTGGAATCATTGGACCTGCCTGAAAGCCATGACCAGAAAAAGAATCTAGACACCATATTCCAGGAATTATTAAGGCGAACTGCACTGAATCATAGAATCAGAGGATAAAATCATCCACTGAAAGAATCCACCGATCACCTCTGAAGGAGACCCTAAAAGGAAAAGTCAAGGAATATGTAGCCAATTCCAGAATATCAAGTGAAGGAGAAAATACTCCAAGCAGCAGAAAGAAGCAATTTAAATATCATGGAGCCACAGTCAGGATTGCTCAGGAACTGGCGGCTTCAACATTAAGGACTGCAAAGCTTGGAATATGATATTCTGGAAGGCAAAGAGAGCTTGGGATTGCAGTAGAGAATCTATTACCCAGCAAAAATGTGCATTTTCTTTCAGGGGAAAAGATGGACATTTAATGACATTGGGGACTTTCAATCTTTCCTGGTGAAAAGACCAGAACTGAATAGAAAATTCGATCTCAACATACAAGACTCAAGAGAAGTTTAAAAAGGTAAACAGAGGGGGGGAAAAAGGTTACCCTATTAGGTTAAACTGTTTATATCCCTACACAGGAAGATAATACTCATAACTCTTAAGAACTGTAAATGTATTTGGGCAGAGAGAAGGACTTTACATAGAGGGTATAAATATAAATTGTCTTTGATGTGATGATACAAAAGAATTAAGGGGTTAAAAAGGGAGTCTATGGGGAGGAGAGGAAAGGGGACGTGGAATGGGATGAATTATATCATATGAAGAGGTGGAAAAAAAAACCTATTACAATAGAGGGAAAGAAAGGAGGGGGGAACATTGTGTCAACCCTATTCTTATTAGATCTGACTCAAAGAGGGAATAACATATACGTTCATTGGGATAAAGAAACTTAACTCATTCTTTAGAGAAGCAAAAGGGGAAGGGAAAGGGGGGTACTGATAGAAGGGAGGACAAAAGCAAGGGAGAAAAGGGTAAAGAAAAGAGAGGGGGGGTGATAAAAAGGGAGGGCAGAGCAGGGGAGGCAGGGGCAAGAAGTAAAATGTCGGTGAGGAGGAATAGGGTGAAAGAAGGGGGGAAAAGTACAAAGGGGATAAATAGAATGGAGGGGAATAGACAGTCAGTAATAATAACTGTGAATGTGAATGGGATGAACTCTGCCATAAAACGGAAGTGAATTGCAGAGTGGATTAAAAACCAGAACCCTACATTATGTTGTTTACAAGAAACACATTTGAAGCAGAGAGATACACACAGAGTAAAGGTAAAAGGCTGGAGCAGAATATATTATGCCTCAGCTAAAGTAAAAAAGGCAGGGGTAGCAATCCTTATCTCAGACAAAGTGCAGGCAAAAATAGATCTCATTAAAAGAGATAAGGAAGGAAATTACATCTTACTTAAAGGTACTATAGATAATGAAGTAATATCAATATTAAATATGTATGCGCCAAGTGGCATAGCATCCAAGTTCTTAGAGGAGAAGTTAAATGAGTTACAAGAGGAATTAGACAGGAATACTATACTAGTGGGGGATCTGAATCTCCCCCTCTCAGAATTAGATAAATCTAGCCAAAAAATAAATAAGAAAGAAGTGAAAGAGGTGAATAGATTACCAGAAAAGTTAGACATGATAGATGTCTGGAGAAAATTGAATGGGGATAGAAAGGAATATACCTTTCTCTCAGCAGTACATGGCATATTTTCAAAAATTGACCATGTATTAGGGCACAAAAACATCATAGTCAAATGTAGAAAGGCAGAAATAGTAAATGCATCCTTCTCAGATCATGATGCAATAAAAATTACATGTAAGAAAGAGCCAGGGAAAAGTAGAATGAAAATCAATTGGAAACTAAATAATTTCATTCTAAAGAATGAATGGGCCAAACAAGAAATCATAGAAACAATCAATAACTTTATCCAAGAGAATGACAATAATGAGACAACATACCAAAATCTATGGGATACAGCCAAAGCAGTGCTTAGGGGAAAATTTATAGCTCTAAATGCTTACGTGAATAAAAAAGAGAAAGAGGAGATTAATGAATTGGGCATGCAATTTAAAAGCTAGAAAAAGAACAAATTAGAAATCCCCAATTAGACACTAAATTAGATTTCTGAAAATTAAAGGAGAAATTAATAAAATTGAAAGCAAAAAAACTATAGAATTAATCAATAAAATTAAGAGCTGATTTTATGAAAAAACCAATAAAATAAATAAAATATTGGTTAATTTGATTAAAAAAAAGAAAGAAGAAAACCAAATTACCAGTATCAAAAATGAAAAGGGTGATGTTACCACCAATGAAGTGGGAATTAAATCAATAATTAGGAATTATTTTGCCCAACTGTATGCCAATAAATTTGACAATCTAAATGAAATGGATGAATATTTACAAAAATACAAACTGCCCAGGTTAACTGAAGAAGAAATAAAATCCTTAAATAAACCCATATTAGAAAAAGAAATTGAACAAGCCATTAATGAACTCCCTAAGAAAAAATCCCCAGGGCCAGATGGGTTTACAGGTGAATTTTACCAAACATTTAAAGAACAATTAATTCCAATATTATACAAATTATTTGGAAAAATAGGTGAAGAAGGAGTTCTACCAAATTCGTTTTATGACACAAATATGGTGGTGATACCAAAACCAGGCAAAGCAAAAACAGATAAAGAAAATTATAGACCAATTTCCCTAATGAATATTGATGCTAAAATCTTAAATAAGATATTAGCAAGGAGATTACAGCAAGTGATCACCAGGATAATACACTATGACCAGGTGGGATTTATACCAGGAATGCAGGGCTGGTTCAACATTAGGAAAACTATTAACATAATCAACGATATAAATAAGAAAATCAAACAAAATCATATGATTATCTCAATAGATGCAGAGAAAGTTTTTGACAAAGTACAACACCCATTCCTAATAAAAACACTAGAGAGTTTAGGAATAGGGGGAGCTTTCCTTAGAATAATAAACAGTATCTACCTAAAGCCATCAGCAAGTATTACATGCAATGGAGATAAATTAGAGGCCTTCCCAATAAGATCAAGGGTGAAACAGGGATGTCCATTATCACCCCTATTATTTAATATTGTCCTAGAAATGTTAGTTTTAGCAATCAGAGAAGAGAAAGGAATTAAAGGAATTAGAATAGGCAAGGAGGAAACAAAACTATCACTCTTTGCAGATGATATGATGGTATACTTAAGGAATCCTCGAGAATCAAGTCAAAAATTACTTGAAACAATTAACAACTTTAGCAAAGTAGCAGGATATAAAATAAATCCACATAAATCATCAGCATTTCTATACATGACCAACAAAGTCCAGCAGCAAGAGATAGAAAGAGAAATTCCATTTAAAGTAACGGTAGATAATATAAAATACTTGGGAGTCTACTTGCCAAGACAAACCCAGGAACTCTATGAACACAACTACCAAACACTCTTCACACAAATCAAATCAGATCTAAATAATTGGAAAGATATCAATTGCTCATGGATAGGCAGAGCTAATATAGTAAAAATGACAATACTGCCTAAATTAATTTACTTATTCAGTGCCATACCAATCAGAAAACCTAAAAATTATTTATAGAGCTAGAAAAAATAATAACAAAATTCATCTGGAAAAACAAAAAATCAAGAATATCCAGGGAAATAATGAAAAAAAATTCACAGGAAGGTGGGTTAGCGGTACCAGACCTGGAACTTTACTATAAAGTGGCAGTCATCAAAACTATCTGGTACTGGCTAAAAAATAGAGTGGTAGATCAATGGAATAGGTTAGGCTCAGGGAATGCAGTAGTAAATGACACTAGTAGTGTAGTGTTTGATAAACCCCAAAACCCCAGCTTCTGGGATAGGAACTCAGTATTTGACAAAAACTGCTGGGAAAACTGGAAGATAGTATGGCAGAAATTAGGCATAGACCAACATCTTACACCTTATACTAAAATAAGGTCAAAATGGATACATGATTTAGACATAAGAGGTGATACCATAGGTAAATTAGGAGAGAAAGGATTAGTCTACCTATCAGATCTTTGGAAAGGAAAACAGTTTTTGACCAAACAAGAGATAGAGTATATTATAAAATGCAAAATGGATGATTTTGATTATATTAAATTAAAAAATTTCTGTACAACCAGAAGCAATGCATCCAAAATTAGAAGGGAGGCAGAAAGCTGGGAAACAATTTTTGAGGCCAGTACTTCTGATAAAGGCCTCATCTCTAAAATATATAGGGAACTAAATAAAATTTATAAGAATCCAAGTCATTCCCCAATTGAGAAATGGTCAAAGGATATGGACAGGCAGTTTTCTGATGAAGAAACCAAAGCTATCTATTCCCATATGAAAAAATGCTCTAAATCTCTAATGATTAGAGAGATGCAAATTAAAACAACTCTGAGGTACCACCTGACACCTATCAGATTGGCTAAAATGACAAAAAAGGAAGATAATAAGTGTTGGAGAAGCTGTGGGAAAATTGGAACACTAATTCGTTGTTGGTGGAGCTGTGAACTGATCCAACCATTCTGGAGAGCAATTTGGAATTATGCCCAAAGGGCGATAAAGCTGTGCATATCCTTTGACCCAGCAATTCCACTTTTAGGTCTTTTTCCCAAAGAAATCATGGAAAGGGGAAAGGGACCCACATGTACAAAAATATTTATAGCTGCTCTTTACGTGGTAGCAAGGAATTGGAAGTTGAGGGGGTGCCCATCATTTGGGGAATGGCTGGACAAGTTGTGGTATATGAATACAATGGAATACTATTGTGCTGTAAAAAATGATGAGCAGGAGGAGTTCAGAGAAACCTGGAGGGTCTTACATGAGCTGATGATGAGTGAGATGAGCAGAACCAGAAGAACATTGTACACAGTATCATCAACATTGAGTGTTGACCTACTGTGATGGACTATATTCTTCTCACCAATGCAATGGTACAGAAGAGTTCCAGGGAACTCATGATAGAAGAGGATCTCCAAACCCAAGAAAAAAAAAAAAGAACTGTGAAGTATAGATGCTGATTGAACCATACTATTTCTTTTGTTTTGGGTGCTGTTTTTTTTTTCTATTTTGAGGTTTTGCATTACTGCTCTGATTTTTTCTCTTATAACAGGATTAATGCAGAAATAGGATTAATGTTATTATGTGTATATATATATATATGTGTGTGTGTATAGATATATATCTATATATGTATATGTATATAGATATATAGATATAACCTATATCAGATTACCTACTGTCTAGGGGAGGGGGGAGGAAGGGGAGGGAGGGAGAAAAATCTGAAATTATAAAGCTTGTATAAACAAAAGTTGAGAACTATCTTTACATGTAACGGGAAAAAAAATACCTTTTATGTAAAAAAAAAAAAAAAGGCTGGAAAGGAGTTTGGAGACCATTCTAATCCAAGGTTCATCCCCAAATTCTGTAGGAATTCTTTACAGGCCTCCCATTGCTAAAGCTGCCCTAAACCACTGGATTAATAGGAATGGGATGGTGATTTTCACTTCTACATTTGTTCCCAGAAGGGACTTTACAAGCTATCTTGTCTAATCCCCTTACTCTACAGATAAGGAAATTGAGGTATAAGGGAGATGAAGTAAATTGCTCAAGGTCACATAGTGAGCTTCAAAAGTACAATTTGAACCCAAGTCCCCTGACTCCAGAGCTGGAATTGTTTCCACTTTATCATGCTGTACATTGTAGAGTTATATTCTAGTTTGATATTCTAAATTCTAAATTCAAATGTCTTTAAACTCTTTTTTTTTTTTGCAGGGCAATGGGGGTTAAGTGACTTGCCCACGGTCACACAACCAGCGAGTGTCAAGTGTCTGAGGCCAGATTTGAACTCAGGAACTCCTGAATCCAGGGCCGGTGCTTTATCCACTGCTCCACCTAGCCACCCCCTATTTAAACTCTTAATGTGAATATACTTTATTCTGCTTTTTGGACTCAGTTTAGGTTATAGAGCTCAGAGGGGTCTGCTTCTATTGTTTTTTTCCATCTTCAAAATGTTTATTCTTCCTCATATCTGTCTTTTGAGAAAGCAAGGCAATTGGCATCATGTATATAATCTCTTTGTGACATGACAACAACAATTTATATAGTGTTCCACAGTTTCCAAAGTCAAATTGCTACTGTACACTTCATTCCCAAGATCATAAAGGTCAAGTCAAGATGACAGAATTCTCTACCAATTTCTAGATCAATGAATCCATAAATGAGCATTTATTAAACATATTCTCTGTGCCAGACAAGGTGTTTAATACAGGAGGCAGGATCCTGGAGGGGATTTGATGAGGCTCTCCCTGCCTTCAAGGACCTTAAATTCTACCAGATAAAAATTCAATAAAAAGAACTTCCCAATCAAAGGAACATCCCTATCTTGTAAAAATGCCAGTATTCTTCTGTATCCCTTTCCCCTAAAGCAGGAAACCTTCCTTGCAAATTCTTTCATATTTTAAAAGGATGAAGGAAGTGTTTTAAATTAAGTGTTCATATAGTGCTACCTGACTTTTGCTTCCTTGAAATGATTTATAAAACCTGTGCTGTGGAAAGATTTAGAATATAAAACTAAATGTGATATTAGATAATTATTAACACTTATTACTCATGTCATGTAAACTGAGTCATTTCATCCTTGCAGAAGGAAGGGAGGAATGAAAGAATCATTCAGTAAGCACCTACTATGTGCCAGATTTTGTGCTAAACCCTTGAAAAATCTTATCTCATTTGATCCTCTGAACAGCCCTGAGAGGTAGGTACTAGTATTATCCTAATTGGGCAGTTGAGGAAACTGAGGCAGACAAAATTATTTGCCAGGGACATACAGTTAATCTAAAGCTGGATTTGAATTCAGGTATTCCAGACCCCAGGCCCAGAGCCTTATGCACTTTGCTTTATCCACTAGATGCTTCAATCTGGGTAATTGTTTTTGTATTTAACATCGCCCTAGTATCTAAAATTTCTTCCTTTTTTTTGTTCCTTCCTTATGTATTAAAATGTTTAAAATAAGAAAAATTAGAAAATTTTGCTCTGGAGTCAGGCAAATTTTATTGAATAAAAGAATCTTGAGAGGCAGTGTGGTTTAGTGGATAGAGAGATAGCTTGACTACAGAGTTCAATTCTTATCACTGATACATGATGTGGGGATAGATTTAATTGATCAAATTGATCATGAGGTATCCCAAAGAATTCCAAGACTCGGTGACTCAGTTTCCCAAATTTTATTAAAATACCGTGAGGCCACAGGAAAAACCACCCAAAGGAGATAGGTGTCTCCAATAGGGAGAGGAAAAATTGTTATATTTATAATGAGAAAAGTAGGTTATCTCCTCATTATCTTAATCTCCTCCTTAGGGAGGTTCATATCCTAATTTGGACTTCCTGGGTCCTAAGAGGTCCTCCAAGGCAGGTACCTTTTTCTCTGGGGGTTTGTTTTTGGGGTATAAACATCATAAGGTGAACCTAAGGACACATCTTGGTCCTTCTGCACATGTTCATAAAGACATGCTCAAACTTGACAGAGCCAGAGGGTCTCTCTGTTTATGATGATCTCTTTACTTTAAAATCTGGCTTCTAGGTATCCTGTCCTCCAGGAATATTAATGGCTAGTAGTGGTTAATGGTCCCTAGTTACCTTCCCTAAGCTTTTGTTGATAGTATTGTTGATAGTAACCCTCTGGTTACTCAAGTCTTAGTTTCTCTGTTAACCCTTTTAGCTACTATGATAATTCAAGTCTTGGGTTATCTTGTAATCCCTTTTAGCCTCCTCCATCAATACATAGTCTGTGTCACACTGGGCAAGGCCCAACCTCTTAATGGTCTAGCCAACTATTTAAGACTACACATTGAACAAAAGGTACCAACCTGCAGTGGTAGAAGGAGTTTCCTTATTTTTTTAGTTGTCTGTACCAATGAAATTACTGGTCCAGTCTAACTAGTGTTTGTGCTTTCACTTTCTCCACCCTCTAACCTATCCTTCATCTATATGCCAAAAAACCTTTTTTTTTTCTTTTGTGGCAAAACTTTGATCCTATCATTCCCCATATCTGTAATCTTCAATGGCTACTTATTGTCTCTAGGATAACATATAACTCCTCAGCCTATCACACAGAGCCCCAAACAATGTGTTTCTAACTTACATTTCCATCCATTTCAACCTATTTTTCACAAACATCATGTTCGAATCAAATGGGACTACTAAAAACACTCTAACCTCACTTACCTCTGTATCTCACTTATAATTATTACAAGTTCATTAAAGGTGCCACTTCTGCTTAGGAACCTTCTTTAGACCCATTTGTTAGCACTCTTTCCTTCCTCAAATTATTTGGCATTTATCTATCTGCTTACATGTTGCTATTGAAAGCTAGTGGGTAGAATGCTGGCCTGAAAGTCTGGAAGAGCTAAATTAAAAGCCTGACTCAGACACTTACTAGTAGTGTGACCATCAACAAATCCCTTAATCTTTTTATACCTCAGTTTCTTCCTTTGTAAAACAGGGAAAATTATATTATCTATTTCACAGAGTTGTCATAAGGATCAAATGAAATTTTACACACACATATGTACACACATGTATATATGTGTATATATACCTACATGTGTGTATACATACAGGTATATATGTATATATGTGTGTGTATATATAACTTTGCAAACCATAAAATGCTATATAAAATATAATTATTGATTTTTATGTCCCCGATAGAATGACAACCCTTTGCTGGCGGAGACAATTTCTTTTTTTTTCTTTATATCTCCATTACCTAGTCCAATGTGTTATAATAGGTATTCAATAATTATTTAACTGAACAGAATTGAATTGATTTTGTAAAGCATATTCCTTTTCAGAGACATATTGTCCTAGCTGATTTCTTAGTTGTCTTTTCAATTTCTCGTAGTTTATTATTATGAAACTTGACGACCGTGTACACAAACTGGTATCATTTCTGATCTCTAGAACAGCAGAGAAATTAATGCCTCTTCCATGTGACAATAATTCAAATATTAGAAGAGAGATATCAACTATTTCTCACTGTTTTCTCTCTCCTTCATGCATGTGTTCTATTTTCCAAGTCACCTATTCTCTGTACCTTCAACTACCTTCTCAGTATGTTGGTCACTCTCCATAGGACATCCTCTAAATTGCCAATCTACCTCTTCAAGTATGGTACCCCAAACTAGATAAAATATTCATTTAGAATCCAACTATCAAAGAGTTCAGGGAAATTAGTAGGAATATAATAATTTTTAAATTGAATTGAATTCCTCTACTCTCCTCATGTATTGGCATTATTTTTACTATTAGTCAAATCACTTTCTACTCACACAGAGCATGTAGTCATCTGAAACCTTCAACACTTTTTTTTTTCACACAAACTTCTCTCAAAACTGATCTTCCCCATCCAGCACTTCTGAAGTAGATTTTGTTCATCTAAATGCAAAGCTTCTTACTACTACCATGGAATGCCATTGGAATTAATTATAATTATTTGGGGGGGGACTTCTGTTGCTTGTGTTATTAAAATTTAATTGAATTTCTATATATTTTTTGTAAATGTGTCTAGAGGGCTTTGGCTATACAGGATTATCAAACATTTGTCATATTTTCTTCTTTCTCTTCATATCCTTTGTCTAGCAGCTTAAAAAATAAGCTATTTCATGGTTCCTAGCTTTATATTTTGATATGAAGAGAGATTTCATAACAAATTATTATAAAGATTTTGGTAGCCATTTGAAAAATAATTCTTTGTACTTTATAATAGGCAATTTCTTTTTTATTGATGATTTCTGGATTTTTCAAAATACAAGTAATTCTGGTCTCTTTTCCTTATCATTTTGATGTTTTCTGGTCAACTTTTAATACTTTGGCATCTTCTAATCAGAAGGATGAAATTATGAAAAATGAGTATGGAAAAAAATAAGCATCATAATACTGCTGCTATATATCTTAGAATTATTCAAAACAGATAATTTGTTCCACTAAATGTTGTAGTAACCTAATTTGCTTGGTAAATATTGATGTAATACATGTAAACATAATTTAAGAATGCTTGAAGTGCACCCTCTCAGAGCAATTTCTACATGCTGATTACCCAGAGGAGGATATCGGCAACACTGGCAGCATTGTGGGTGCCTTCAGCACTTTCATCAGCTTGAGAGCATACCCAGTATGAGGCTTACTCAGAGCTCTGCTAGAAAGAATGCATTTGTCATATGCATCCATGGAATCTCTAATCATGTCATCCTGCGAGAAATGTCAATATTCCAGTAAGATTGTGTCCCTTCTTTCTCATGGCAGCTTTTAGAATGATCAGTAATGATAGACGTATAGGTCCTGTTCCTGGAGCTTAGAGTCTTCAGAACTGAAGGAAACTCTGCTTTCAAGCATAAAGGTGAAGGTAATGAGTCTCCAAATCATCAAGGTCGGGAAATTGTTGGGAAAAGTGACACTGACCTGAAGATGACTGAGAACATGACAAGTCAGGATTAGACTTGATAAGGCAAGAAACACACTCCACTATTTCTCTCATCAGTTGTCTGCTTTCCTGCAGTTTCCAAGAAACATCTCATTTATCTGGCATTATCAGTTCATGACCAAATATTCTTTCCACCTACATATGGTGTCATTGTTTTTAGCATTAATTTGCAGTTACACATTTAAAAGGGACATTGATTTGTACTGCAAAATATGCACACCCCAAAGGCTGAATTTACAAACATCTTTGTTGCTTTGGAAACCATAACCTTATATAGATTCTATAAAATCAAATATTCCTTGGATCAATTGCAATTATTTCATGATGTATTTCAAACCATTACTTCTGTTGACTTGTCTATGTAAAAGAGCCAGGCTCTTTTACATTTTAATCCTCTATATTTTCTACTCTTACCTACTTGCTTTTGCAAAATGTTTCATTCATGACTGCGCCTCCCTGCTAATACTATGTAGAAGTTGGGCTATAGATGTGGTTCTTGAATTGTTTTCCATAGGGTATGAAATGCTTATAGGAAACTAAATAATCTCTTTTCTTTAAGAATTACAACTGAAGAAAGAACAGGTTTCAGAAAACAATAACACTAAGCTTGTATAGCCCAGATATTTTCTCATACTGCAAAATATGCAGGAAAAGAAAACAAATTGTTTCAATATAAAACCATTTGCCTCACAAAAGTTGGCTCGTGATAATAACATATGACTTAGACCATGTAAACCACTATATTTGTTCAGAGAAGGAGGGTTCAAATCCCAGTTCTGACTTGAAAGATTGATATGATCTTAGGCAAGTCACTAAATCTCTATGACCCTAATTAGAGAAATGGTGCTACCTGCTTCATTATGTCATTATTACAGACACTTCTCAACATGAATACTTCAGTACAGAAAGGATTTGTGACTGCTCCAATAGGGTCACTGCCTTTGGCAACTTTGTCTGACTTCATAGATGGTCCTCAAGAATTCATCTTAAAGAACTGCTGTGGCAGTGTCCTGACTGAAAGTTCCCTGCACCAATTAAATAACAGGTCTCAACAAATAAATAAAGACATAAATAAATAAGGCACACATAGAAACACAAGCCTTGCTTCAATTGAACACTTCATCTCCCTGAGCCTAAGTTGGCGATGGAGCCTTCAGGAGCCTTCTGAGACTTTTCCTGGAACAGGAGACATATGTGATTTTAATCTGTTTATTCTTCAAAGCCTTTCCAGCTTTGTAGGATCTATGAAAGATTGTTTTCTGTTAACATTGTCTTCAAGAAATCAGGGTAAACTCTTTAATATGAAGAAGCATTATGGTAGGACTTGAGTACAAATTTGTTATTTCCATTATTATTAGTCATAGTAACTTTTACCTAGTACTTTAAGGTACGCAAAGTTATACATATATTTTCTAATTTAATTAAATATTAAGCAAGTTGCTATTATAATTAATATTAATAGTAGTAGTGAGAATTATAAAGAAAATATATTTGAAGAAAAGTATTACTTAAACCAGATCAGACATCTCACAGCAATTTAACATTTAGCCACTGGCCTTGACCATCTCAACTTTCTACAACTGCTAATGTTTCTCAAACTGGTAGTCAGAGACAAGGCTGAGGAAAAGTGCATACTAGTGTACAAACTTCACCCATTGATTTTGAAATATGACGAAATCCTTTAAAGAACTAATTTAGAAGTTTGTCTTGTGCTAATCTTGGTGTTTTAGGGGGGAAAACCTTTACTGTGGCCTTTTGGGGTTTAGAATTATTGACATTTCAGACTTTTATGTTCTTTACTCCAGGAAAAAGCATTAAATTCAAAGTTTGTAGTGTAAAAGTGTGTAAAGATACTTAGAAAAATTGTTCTCAAGTTCTTTGGAAGTATCCTTTTATATCTGACTAGTTGTTTTTGTGCTTATTATGAATCAATCTTAAGGTTTCAAAAAAAATTGAAGTTCTGATTGTCAATGTGGGGATTGGGAGTGGGGAGGAGTAGATTTGCTGATGTAGAAATATTCTCTACCCATGCAAATCAGAAACTAGTCAGATTCTTAGAACCTACAGTACTGAGGTGAAATGATTCCCTAGATCAAATAGCCAATATGTGTCTCAGGCAAGAATTGAATATTTGAAATCAAGACTCCTTGACTCCAGAGTCAGCGTTTTCTGTACCTACTATACCATATGAAGACAGAAGGCCTGTGTGCTGATACTGACTATTCCTTACTAGTGCTGGGGCCTTCAGCTAGGTCTTTCACATCAATGTGCCTCAGTTTCCCAATCTATAAAACAAAAGTATTAGACTAAATGATCTCTAAGTTCCCTTCCAGTGCTAAAATGTTGAACTATTCATTGATATGGATTCTCTACTTAGCATCATTTTGTTCATCTAATTTGTGTTACTGCATGAATCTAAAAGTAATACATCATTTTAATTATTCACATTTTAGATCTTATCCTAGTTCAGACTAGTTCAAACTCTAGTCAATTCAAATTAGTGATATGTTGTTGCATCTCAAAATGATGCCCTATTTTTATCAAGGAAATTCTATCCTTCCCTTCCCTTCCTTGTCATTCAGGATATACTTCTATAACATTTCCCCCAATGTTATACCCAATAAAACAAGTATTATCAGAGTTCTAAGTGAATGCTGTTCTCAGGCAACCCACTCTTTCTTGTTTGCATGCATAGTTTTCATACTATTTGTTTTTCATGTATTACCTTTTAGAATCACAAGGCCAGAGGAATTTTAATTAAGATACCCAATCCATTCTTTTTCATTGAAGTCCTTCTTCAATGCTGCTTCAAGACACAAAGGTGACCTTAGATTCTGGAAGGCTAAGCCAGAGAAAAGCAAACTCTAGCTGGGTTACAACCTACTTTTTAAAAAAGATTTTGCATTTGGACATGGAGACAGATAGACTATATAGATCTCTTTGTGTGTGTGTGTGTGTGTGTGTGTGTGTGTGTGCGCATGCATATATTTGCACATGTGTGTGTGCATGAGTTCACATCAGTAATATATATGGCTTTGGTCTACACAGGGAAAGGACAAAAGGGATTGGAAAGCAAAGGTATAAGATGAAAAGACATAGTTCATCCTTTTCTCTTTCTCATACAAATAAAGACTTTTCAATGAGTCCCTACATTGCAGGAGAGTTTGTCATTTCTTTATTCTATAATTAACAATGGGGTCATAAAATTTCTAGTTCTGATATCCTCTCCAATTTTTAGCTAACATAAATAATTTGAAGTATAATTGCAGGTCTGAGTCTTCAATGTAATCTTCAAATCGCCCATAAGTTTATCAGAGTTAGAATATAATTTGAGCTTCTTAGAGAAGAGATACTACAAATAAATGGAAATTGCTATTATTGGGCTTGATCCTATAATTCAAAAAGCTGCACTAAATGTTCCCTGGAGAGTGCTTTATATATATCTAAACATATTAATCTGTGCTATCTTTACAAATCAATCCCAAGATCCCTTTAAAATAAAACATTATTTAGAGCAAAGAGAAGAAATAATAATAATAATAAAGTTCAATCCTTAGGGTACCTATCCTTGGAGCATAATGTTTTCATTTTTTAGACAATAAGACATGGAATGACAAGAGAGGGAACAGCTGAAATGTAGGAGTAAAAATGCAACTCAATTCATAACATTTTATTAAATATGTTCAATGTTCAGAGCATGGGCTAAGCATTTAGGGTAACAGAAAGCTTAGAGTCCTCACCTACCCAGATCTTATATTTGAATAGGAATACCTACACAAATAATATGTACATAAATAACTATAATGTAAACTAATGCATATGAGAGGTACAAAGATGCATGATAGAGGGCCTTTGACCCAATCTTACAGGTGCTTTTGAAGTCCCTTCATAGAATAATAGATTTAGAACTGGAAGGCATTTTGAGGTCTTCTAGTCCAAAATCTTCTTTTCATGTTACTCAAAAGGAATCTGAGGCCCACAGAAGGCAAATGCCTTATCAAAGTCACATAGGTTATATATTTGTAATTAATTCAATATTTTATTTCTTTTCCAATTACATGTAAAAACAATTTTACATTGGTTTTTTAAAATGTTTGAGTTCCAAATTCTCTCTTTTCCTCCTTCCTCTCCCAATCTCATTGAGAAAATAAGCAATTTGATGTGCAGTTATGTGCAGCAATGTGCAGTTATGCAAAACAGATTTTCATATAAGTCCTGTTGTGAAAGCAGAAACAAACCACATTCTTTTAAAAAACTGGAAAACTGGAAAAATAAAGAAAAAATATTATGCTTTTTCTTTCCTATTTTGTGAGATAATCGACCCCATTCTATCTCTGTCCTTCCCTTCTTCCCACTGCATTCCTCTCTCACCCCTTAATTTAATTTGTATATATCATCCCTTCATATTCAACTCACACTTATGATGCTCTCTGTCTATGTATAATCCTCCTAATTTCCCTAATAAGGAGAAAGTTCTAATGAGTTGAAAGTATCATCTTCTCATTTAGGAATGGCAACAGTGTAACCTTATTAAACCCCTTAATATTTGCCTTTCCTTTTTACCTTTTTATGCTTCTATTGCGACTTGTATTTGAAAGTCACATTTTCTATTCAGCTCTGGTTTTTCATCAAGAATGCTTAAAAAGTCCTCTATTTCACTGAATATCCTTTTTCCCCCATGAAGGATTATACTCAATTTAGATGGGTAGATGACTCTTAGTTGTAATCCTAGTCCCTTTGCCCTACACAACATCATATTCCAAGCCCTCTGATACATTTTTTTTTATTGAGGCAATTGGGGTTAAGTGACTTGCCCAGGGTCACACAACTAGTAAGTGTCAAGTATTTGAGGCCAGATTTGAACTCAGGTACTCCTGACTCTAGGGCCAGTGCTCTATCCACTGCGCCACCTAACTGCCCCCCCTCTGATACATTTTAAAAACTTATTTATTTATTTGTTTGTTTCTTCATTTATTCATTTATCTAACATTTATTTACTTATTTTCTTATTTATTTATTTGTTTGTTTGTTTATTTATTTATTTTGGTGAGGCAATTGGGGTTAAGTTACTTGCCCAGGGCCACATACCTAGTAAGTGTCAAGTATCTGAGGCTGTATTTGAACTCAGGTTCTCCTGAATCCAGGGCTAGTACTCTATCCACTGCACCACCTAGCTGTCCCTCCTCTGATACATTTATATAGAATCTGCTAAATCTTGTATTATCCTGATGGTGGCTCCATGATAACTTGATTGTTTTGTTTGTTTTGTTTTGTTTTTGTTTTTTGTGGGTTTTTTTTTTCCTGTCTGCTTGCAATATTTTCTCCTTGACCTGGAAGCTCTGGAATTTAGCCATAATATTCCTGGGAATTTTCATTTTGGGATCTCTTTTAAAAGGTGATTGGTAGGGGGCAGCTGGGTTGCACAGTGGATAGAGCACTGGCCCTAGAGTCAGGAGTACCTGAGTTCAAATCTGGCCTCAAATACTTGACACTTACTAGTTGTGTGACCCTGGGAAGTCACTTAACCCCAATTGCCTCACACATAAAAAATGTGATTGATAGATTCTTTTTTTCTTTTTGGGCAGGGTAATGAGAGTTAAGTGACTTGGCCAGGGTCACACAGCTAGTAAGTGTCAAGTGTCTGAGGCCAGATTTGAGTTCAGGTCCTCCTCAATCCAGGGCCAGTGCTTTATCTACTGTGCCACCTAGCTGTCCACCTGGGAGATTCTTCAAATTTCTATTTTACAGGGGCAGCTAGGTGGCGCAGTGGATAGAGCACAGGTCCTGGAGTCAGGAGTACCTGAGTTCAAATCCGGCCTCAGACACTTAACACTTACTAGCTGTGTGACCCTGGGCAAGTCACTTAACCCCAATTGCCTCACTTAAAAAAAAATTTCTATTTTACTCTCTGGTCCTAGAATATCAGGGCAGTTTTCCTTAATAGTTTCTTGAAAGATGATTTCTACATTCTTTTTTTGATCAGAGTCTTCAGGTGGTCAAATAATTTTAAAATAATACTTCCTGGCTCTATTTTTCAGATCTGTTGTTTTTCCAATGACATATTTCATAGTCTTCTATATTTTCATTCTAGATATATATGTATATAAACATATATGTATACACATATACATATACACATGTATTTTTTATCACATATGTAATTCATAAATTATGTATGTGATATATAATATATATAGCAAATATGAAGTCTCCCAATAGTATAGTTTTACTATCTTGTTTTCCTGTAATTCATTTGACTTTTTCTTTAATATTTTGGTTGATATGCCATTTGGTCCACATAGGTTTAGTATGGATAGTATTTAATTTTCTATAGAGCCTGTTGGCAAGATGTAGTTTCCCTGCTTATCTCTTTTAATTAGTTCTATGTTTACTTTTGCTTTGTCTGATATCATGATTACTACACTAGTCTTTTTTTTTACTTCAGTTGAAGTACAATAGTTTCTGCTCCAGCCCTTTATTTCAACTCTATGCTTCTGTTTTAAGTATTTTTCTTGTAAGCAATGCATTGTTGAGTTCTGGTTGCTAATCCATACAGCTATCAGCTGTTATTTTATGGGTGTTTATTCCATTCACATTCACAATTATAATTACCAACTCTTCATTTCCCTCCATTCTATTTTCTTCTTCTTCTTCTCTCTCTGTCTCTGTGTCTCTGTCTCTTTCTGTCTTTCTGTCTGACTCTATGTCTCTGTCTCTGTCTCTCTGCTCTGTCCTTCCCCTAAAATCTATTTTTCTTCTGACCACTACCTTCCTTTATTTTCCCTCCATTTTAGCAACCTTCATTTCTCTTATCCCCTTAACCTCCTACTTCCTTATTGAGTAACATAGACTTCTATACTACTAAGTACATATACATGGACATTTTTGTTTGTATATGTGTGTATGTATTCCTCTCTTTGACTCTTTGAAACAATTTAAATGAGAGTGAGTTTTAAGCATTCTCTGCCCCCCATTTCAGTATAAAAGTTCTTCCTTAAGTGCCTCTTTTATATGAACTGAATTTCCTCATTCTTCCTCTCCTTTCTCCCTTCTCCCAGTGCATCTCTCCCAACTATCCATTTTCTTTTTTTTGCATTACTCCAACATATTCAGTTCTCTCCCAGGCCCTCTATGTAGAATCCTCCTAACTGGCCTAATAATAATAAAATTCTTAGAAGTTACATGTATTATCTTACCAGATAGAAATGTAAAAAATTTAATCTCATTGAGTTCCTTATGATTTCTCTTTCATATTTCTCTTTTTTAAGCTTCTCTTGAGTTTTCTATTTGAAAGTAAAATTTCCCATTCAGAGCTGATCTTTTCACTGGGAATGCTTGAAAGTTCTCTATATTAAATGTTCATTTTTTCCCCCAAGGTAAGAATGTTTAGAAATTCTTGAGTTCTGGAAGAGGCACCTTAAAAAGTCAGGTAAAGGAACTAGCATTATTTATATGGAGTGGTTGGAGAGGTAAGTAGCACAAAGATTATGGGGAATCTTGTGAAGAAGAGACAAGAACATGTATGAGGAAGGTGTGGTCAAACGAAACAAGTGCTGCAGAGATATTGAGAGAAATTAAAATAGAGAAAATGTCTTTAAATCTAATGATGAGCATACCTTTGAAAAAGCAAATTCATTAGAGAGGTGACAGAAAAACAGATTGCTAGAAGCCACACAGAGGATGGTTGCTGTTTAATTGAAAGCAAGCTTTTTAAAAAGCTTGTTTGTGAAAAGTAGTAAAGAGATAGGTCACAAATTGAAGGGAATTAAAGAGATGAGAGGCCATAAGTTTGGTAGGAACAAATATTTGTAAGCATATATTTAAAAAGTAGCCAGTGAAGAGGAAAAGAATGAACAAAAGTCATTAAGGGAAAATAAGGATGATTTGAGAAGATGGTATATACATAATCAAGAAATAAAGTTCAGGGACCTCAGCAATCAACTAGACCAGAGGTATTGTACACAGGGCTAGTGACCTTCATGTGGCCCACAACACTTTTGAATGAGGCCCAAGCCACCTTAAAATATAATTGGGAAAATTTAACAAAATAAATAGAAATATAATAAAATATAGATAATATTAATATATGTGTTTCAAAGTCAATGTGTGATCCATGGGGATCCTTATCTATGGGTTTATGGTTCTCATTTCTATTTGAATTAAACTAACCCATACCTGACAGAAAATCCACTCTGCAAGGTCCCTAGCAAGTGGTTATCCAGGCACTTTGCTTGAAGACTTCCAGTTAGAGGGATCATATTACATTTTTGGATAATTCTAGTAATCATGAATGTTTTTTCTCCCTTATATTATCTTTTAATAATCTATCTCTTCCATTAGCTGCAGCACCCATTACCATGAGCAATTAAAAAAAAAAAGAAAATGAAATCTTAAATACACAAATACATAGTCTACAAAACAAATTCCTATATTGGTCAAGTTCAAGAATTTCTCTCTGCATTTTAAGTTCAATGCCTTGCTAGTAAGAGGTTAGTAGCATATTTCATCTTCATTCCTTTGGACTCATGATTTAACATTGCTTTGGTCAGAGTTCTAAAGTCTTTCAAATTTTTCCTTCATGATGTTGTTATCATTGTATAAATTATTTCACTAGTTCTGAATTAGTTCATGGAGGTCTTCTCAGTTTCATTTGAAACAGTCCATTTTGTCATTTCTTATGGCACAATAATACACCATTATATTCAAATACCACATGTAACCACTACAATTTCTTTATTTAACTATTCCCCAATAGAGAACACAACATTAGTTTTCAGGTAATTGCCACTACAAAAAGAGCTGCTATAAATATTTCTGTACCTTAAGGTCCTTTTCCTCTTTTTTGATCTCTTTGGGCATATAAGCCTAGTAATGTTATAATTGGGTAAAAGGATATGCACAGTTTAAGAGCTTTTTGGTATAGTTTCAAATTAATTTTCATAATGTCTGGACCAATTCACAACTCTACCAACAATGCATTAGTGTACCTATTTTGCCACAGCCCCTCCAACATTTGTCATTTTCTGGTCTGGTATATGTTAAGTAGAGCCATGAAGTTGCTTTACTTTGCATTTATTTAGTGATTTAGAGCATATTTTTCATATGCCTATTGATAGCTTGGATTTATGCCTTTGAAAATCACTTGTTCTTACCCTTTGATAACTTATCTATTGGGGGATTGGCTCTTAATCTTATAAATTTGAATTTGTTTTTTGGATATAAGACCTTTACTAGATAACCTTCCTGGATTTTTTTGTACAAAACATTTTTTCTATCATTATTCAATTGCTTATTTTATCTTATATGATCCTCTCTATCACTTTTTAGTGATAACCATTTGTATCTATTTGTCTCCTCCCCAAGTCAAACATAGCAAATTTAATTCTTCTAGATGAAAGCTCTTTAAATAGTTAATATCAACTACCATATTTTTTGTTATATTTTCTCTAAGCTAATCATTCCCAGTTCCTTGAACTGATTGTCAAATGGGATTAAACCTGAGCTCTTTATCATTCTTGTTGATTTCCTTTGGATACCCAACCTTGGCAATATCCTTCCCAAAACATATATATATATATATATATATATATATATATATATATATATATATATATATATATACACACACACACATATATATGTATATGTATATGTATATGTATGTATGTATATATTTTGCCCAGACTGAATAAAACACTAACTATATGGTCTTAGTACAGTAGGACTATTACTTTCTCATACTTGGATATCTTACCTTTCAATACTGCCTAATACCACAGTAGCTGTTTTTGGCCTAATATAAAACCCTAGTGCTCATATTGAGCTTGAAGGCCACAAAATCCTCCACTCTTTACTACATGAACTTCTACCTAGTTATCCCTCTCCATTCTGCCATTTGGGAAGTTAATTTTGTTTTAAGCTAAATTTTTAGACTTCAGATTTATCTTATTAAATTTCATTTTATTAGATTCAACCCAATGTCCTAGAACATCAAAATGATTTTGAATATTGAATGTCATCCAGCATATCAGTTATCCCTTCCAGATTTGTGTCATATGCAAATTTGATTTGAATACCCACTATAATTTCATCCAAGAAATTATAACACTATAATTTAATAGTGTTAAACACCATAGGGTTGAGTAGAAATTTCTGGGATGCCCCATGAGAGGCCTTTCAATTTGTCATTGAGCCATTAGTGACCAGAGTATCCATTCTTTTTCTTTTCAGATCAGAACCATATTTACCATTGTCCAATATAGTCATACCCTTTAAAATACCTCTTTATACCATTCCCCATATTTTACCCCAAATAATAATATAGCCTTCTTTTTAAAATGTAATAAATGTTACACTGAGAATACTGATCCAATCAGTCTAGGATTCTCTTTCCTACTAGGTTTAAGGATATATTTGATAGGGAAGCTTGGCAGTTGTCATCTATCATGTGGACTTTAAAAAGTTAGGAATATACTTAAAACACTACTTATATCCCCTTGCTAAGTCCTTATGATTATCTCATGCACACATTCTTCTGAATTCTTCTAAAAATAATTTATATTCTCAGTCTGAACAAAAGATTCTTTCAGATTATTAGCTATGGATACCATTTGGTCTCAGAAACTTACTAGCTATGTGATCCAGTACAAATCACTTAATTTCATTTGCCTCTGTTTCCTCATATGTAAAATTTGCTGAAGTAGGAGATGGCAAATCACTATTTCTGCCAAGAAAACCCTCAAAATTGGTCACAGAGAGTCAGACACAACTGAAATGACTGAACAGCAACAACAATAGCTATTTCATTTGGTCTATACAAAACCTACCTGTTTAGCTATATATATCCTTTTTTACAGGCAGTAAGCTAGAGCAAAAAGAATACTCGCTTTAGAATCACATAAAATCTGCATTTTAATCCTGCTTATGACATTCACTGGCTGTGTAAGCATAGTTCAAATCCAGCCTCAGACACTTACTAGCTCTGTGACCCGGGCTAGCCACTTAACCACTATCTGCTTCCGTTTCCTCAACTGGAAAAAGCAGATAATAATAGAACTCACCTTCCAGGGTTGTTGTGAGGGCCAAATCATATAATATTCATAAGGTAAGTAGCACAATACTTGTCATATAGTATCGGTTCCAAAGGTTTGTCATGCAGGGTGGGAGTGGGGATAAGCTCCCACTCTCTATAAAATGCTCCAATGGCATGCATCTCGAACAGCCTCTGACAACCCGAAGCCCAACTCCTGGCCTTCTCGTGGCAGAACTGTTTCCACTAACAGGAGAAGGGGAGAAGGCAAGTCACTGGCGCCTTAAAACCAGTCGCTTTGGTCAGGTGGGGCTCATTAGCCTTGGCAGGCAACCCGCCTAGGGGAAGGAAACCCTGATTTTAAACCTCTGCTGCCTTGCGGCTATACCCATATATGGGAAAGGCTCCGGGAGTTAACTGCAAGGAAAAATCAGGAGTTGGAGTCCCTTAGGCAGTTGGATGTTGGACATCACATCCCTCTGGCAACTCCTGTGGCAGCACTGGTGCCAAACTGTATTGGCTCTGCCTCTCCTTTGGATCCACCAATGTCACGGAGAGGGAAAACCTGCTGCATGGGCAACAGCTTGTTTTCCATATTGATCGGCCCAGGCCAACACCCTGGAGAGGACACTCCAGCTACTCCTCATGGGGTAGATACAACACAGGATGTGGTAGTTACCGGTTATAAGTCACTCAGGAGCTGCGGCTCCCTTATCGGACTGCATGGCCACACTGTGGCTTGTGGCTCTTCAAGGCGCTGATCCATGGTCGTCCACGACAGGTGGAGGCCTACATAGTAGGCATTAAATAAGTGCTTGTTCTTTTCCTTTTCTGTTCCCTACCACAGGCAAATCAAAACTTCCTAGCTTCTATAAAAAGGGGGAAAAGCCTGTTGAATCCACCTCAGAAGATTGCTGTGAGAATAAAATGAATAGGTAAAATGCTTTGCAAACTTACAATCACTAAATAAGAATCAGAGGTGATGATGATAATGATGATGATGCCTTGAATGGTTACTTAAACCCATTTCCCTTTTCACAAGGAAGTAAATAAAAGTTAACTGGAAAGACAACTACAAGAAAATTGCTCTAAGGCTCAAAACAGCTAATCCAGAGCTAGATTTTCATATATGCCTTTGATGATTTCTGATCCTAATTAAACCTTCAGGGTGAGTTGTACAATAAAATGCAGCCACTACCACAAACATTTATTAAGCAAGTCAGGCACTATGTTACTCACTGGAGATAAAAAGACATGCTCAAGGAGGTTATATTTTATTGGGGATAAAATGGATATAAAGATAACTGAAGGCAAGGAAATTTGGGGTTAGACAAAACAATGAAGTTTGGTATCAGGACAGGCCTCAGGAAAAACGGTAAATAACAAGAAGTTATAAAGAAATTTAAAAAAAAAGATTTCAGAAATGTTAGCCTTCTAAAACCAAATCTATAGCTTGCTTGCAAATCCCACATAGGGGAAATGGAATTTTGAAGGGGAAAATGGCAACAAGGAACTGTGTCTAGAGAATTGGATGTAGAGTTAGAAAGAAGTGGCTTCAAATCCTGCCTTAGACACTTACTAGTTTTGTGTTCCTGGTTAAGTTACTTGAATTCTCTATGCCTTCTTTTCTTCATCTGAAAAAATGAGAGGGTTGGACTCAATGACTTTTAGGTTTCTTCGAGGTCTAAATCTAGAATGTTATGATTAGTACCTACATGTGACAATGAGCGGCCTTAAGTAAAAGAGCAGAGTTTGACAGAGGAGTATATGTTACCCACTCATCTACCAATCTACTTCACTGTTCCTACAATATTGACAATCTTTCTTTTGTATGCATTTATATTTGTTTTACTTGTACATCTATACATTTTTACTCACTCACACTTTCATTCCTATCCTCCTACCTCTGCTCTCTTCTTCTGAATGAGTTGTTGACACTCAGTTTCTCCTGCTCAATCCTTCATCAAAATTAACAACTTATTTTCTAAATAGTCCTTTCCTCCAGCTCACATGATCTTTAGGACCTTTCTCCACTATACCCCCTTCTTCCTTTCTGCCTTTATCTACCTTTATCTTTATCTTTATTTATAGATAGAAAGTGTGTGGCATTTAGAGTCAGAGAAACTAGATCAAATTGAAACTTCCCTACTTCCTGCCTGTGTAGGTGTCACTTAATATCCTTGATAATTAGTAAAAAAAAAATTAAGAAGTAAAAAATGAAGGAAATAAGAATTAAGTATCTATTGGGGTCAGTTAGGGACAGTGGATAGAGTGCCATGCCTGGAGTTAGGAAGACTCATCTTCCTTAGTTCAAATCTCACGTTAGACACTTACTAGCTGTGTGACCATGGGCAAGTCACTTAACCCTGTTTGCCTCAGTTTCATCATCTTTAAAATGAGCCAGAGAAGGAAATGGCAAAGCACTTCAGTACCTTTCCCAAGAAAATACCAAACTGGGTCACAAAGAATTGAATGTGCCTGAAAATGACTAAAAAACAAACAACTGAAAGCACTATGATAAGTACCTTATAAATATCATCTCACATCAACTCTGGGATATAGATGCTATTAATATCCCCATCTTACAGCTGATAAACTGAGGAAGACAGCTACCTCTCTAGAGGCTAGATCTTACGTAGTCTAAATTCTATTCCTGCTCCAAATCTATGTTTCCTAATCATACCTGCCATTTCTAGGTTTAATTCCAATGATAAACCAGATTTCCTTCCTCTTTTTCCGCAAAAATTGGGAGGTCATTTAACTTCTTAGAGGTAGTGTGAACCTTGAAGTTAACATAGTTCAATAGCTTACTTTTACAGATGAGGAAATGGGGGCTGAGAGAATAAAACTGTTTTGTCCAAGGCTTTACAGATTCTTTCCTTGGCCTTTTTAGAGAGGTCTACTGTGAAATGGTGGATCGTCTTGTAAATGAGCATATCTAAGATTGAAGCTATTAAGCATGCTTTGCTTATTTATAATAAAGTGAGATTTGGTAATTCCTGACATAATCAAGAATGAGTATCTGTTTTGACAATATTCTTGCCTTCCTAAACACTGTTCTGGCCAGGGACAAGACATCCTTTTGAACAAATATCTCTCCTTTCCTCCACAGTGGAATTGTCTGCTCTGCCCCTCCCTTTTGTCCCAAATTGGCTGGTAAGAACTAAAATCATTCCTGCTGAATTATACAGAGAATGTTGCTCTGCCAATTACAAGGAGACCTGCTTCTTACTTGAAGCTTTGCAGGAAAAATTGCTGAAACTATTACTGTACCCTGGGGAGGAGCAAACCAAAGGTAACAATATTAAAGTGTGTAAGGTTCTTCAGCTGGCAGGCTAACAAGCAATCTTCCAGGGATTACAACCTGCTTCCAGACATACTGGATGAATAGGGGTATTGTTGACATTTGCAAAATCAGTTTGGTGTGTTGGTGATAAGGGATATTTAGCCAACTCTAAACTGTGGTGAATTGGGTTAAGCCATAATCTTCAGGTACCTTGAAGCTTTACCTTGACAGGGAAGGATAATAAAGAATACTGAATTTCAAAGACTCTAACCTTTCATGACTTCCATGCTCAATACACTTACAGGTGAAGCAGTAGCAGATTAAATTCACTTTGTGGTCATTAACCCCAAGGGAAATCTCTAGGTGTTTCAGCCACAGAGATGCTCACTCTAAAAAGAAGACTTTGGGATTTTAGTCCCATTAAAAGGAAACACCATTTTCTTATAAAATATTCAAATGGTGCCCAAATGGAAATGGTGCCATAAGCTAAACACATTTAATAAATATAGATTTAATGAAATTAAATGAAGTAAACAATAAATACAGTTCCTCCATCAGTACATCATGAGCACTGCTTCCAAGCCAGTAGGGAGACGAGTGGTACAATATAGATAGTTTTGCAATATAGTTAAGAGACCTAGATGTATATGCTAGTTCTGATACCTCAGTTACTTTGTATGTCTGAGACTATTTCCTCATATGTGAAATGGAGACAAAAAAAAGCATACTACTTGCCTCATAAAGTTGTGAGAAAAAATATTTTTGAACTTCAAAGTACTCCATAAACTTACATTTTTATAATCAGAACTATCAATTAAATCTACTTCTGGTATCTGTGAGAGAAGCAACATCTGCTTTATGTAGGCTGTACTAGTTTCTATTTAGAGAGGCAAGGTCTTAGGGATTTGATTGTCTTAGGGAATTAAACATAAATCACTGGCTCATGGTAAGGAACATGCAAAGCTCAGTGTATGGGGGAGTTGGGGCCCTTCAGGGTTGATTGCATCCCCACTGTCTTCTGCCCATCTTTCTGATTGGTCACTGTATCTTTAGTGAAAGTTGAGGTGATGAGAAGTATCCACGTGAATCAGTGATTGTTGCCTTTTAATATAGTTTATTGTTAATCAGATTTTTATTGATGTTTTTTAATATGGGCCAAGGGACTTTCATGATGTTATTAACCTAAGCCTGAATCATTGGACTGACTTGAGCTAGGCCTGGTCCAGAACAGCAATTAAATTTCCAGGGTCAACTTTCTTCCATATGAAAATGTTCTGGTGGTCTAAGAGCCTCTCAAAAACTCTATAGTCATAAGGATCTAGGTCCCATCCAGAGGTTCACCTCCTCCAAATGGTTTTTTCCTCACTTTGGCTCAGTACCCCCACCTAGAGTTAGTCCATGAAAATAGGTTTCCCCAAAAATATGGAATAGCATCCCCCCCAAAAAATATATATATAGGCATTTACTATACAATATGTACATATAGGTTATAGACTAAACCTTATTTCAACCAGGACACAAAGAACTTGCAAGCACATGTGGATAATTAACAGAAGTATAAAGCAGTTAAATCGAGCATTAGGATCATTGGACTTTTAGATTCTGCCCATTGCCCCCTCCCTTTAGGGCCACTTTAAAAAAAACAATAAAATAAAAACAAAAACATTCTCCAGTCACCTTCCACCTGCATCATTCATTGAACAATATCATGGAGGAGAAATGAGCAAGTTTCACATCTCCTGGCCTCTGTGACATGACTTTAGTCCTCTATCTGTCAGGTTCTCCTCCAACTTGCACACCAATTAGAGGCTGTTGTTACTTGATTCTCAAACCCGGGAATTCACAATCTCTTGGGAAACTCAAACTAAGAATTATCTATAAAGTAATCCTTATGTCTGGGAAATGTCTATTCTCAGGTTATTTCGTTTCTGACCTATGGTAGGAAACAGAAAGGCAGAAGAAGGTAATTAGGTGCTAGTTAGAGGTCCAGTAAACTTTCTCTCAGGTTTGCCTGGGCAAGCACAATTCATTCACCACATTCTCTTTCTACATTCATCATTTTCTACTCCACTTGAGGAAGTAGAGAGGAAGGAGAAAAATCCATTCCTTCTCAATTTGCCATTCTACTTTCAGAAGGTCCAAGGAAAAAAAGCTTAGGAAAATTAAAGGGGACAGTTTGACTAAAGATAGGTCAAGGGGTAGATAACCAGAATACTCCCCCTTCTGCTGGTAAACACCTCATGTTTGCTTAGTCCATTTCTGCTGTGAGTTTGTGAAAGCTTTGTGCACTGCTCAATTAGCTGAGGTTAGTGTAACTTTAAAAGACTCTGGGAAGGTGAAGAGGTTTCCCTGCTTACAACTCTCATCCATATCCATTGACTTTTGAAGTCCAGAAAAAAGAAGCCATGTACATATAGGAACACCTACTATCACATACAGTGAGTCCTCCTGGAATATCTAACTTCACAGGTCTATTAGGTGGAGGAAAGCATGGACAGATTTAAAAGGTGAAACATGGGACTCTTCAACTTGTGCAGCTTTCCATTTGTGGTGATGCAGAATTGGAATCAGTTATTAAGGGAACAATCACTGATGAGAGTGTGATTCCACACATAAATCTTTTATTGGAAAGAAGGAACTATAGAAGACTGTTTAAAGAATTCCTGGACTCCAAGTTACTTTAGAACTCTAAATACTATTAAGTTAGTGATTTATAGTGAGCTCTCTTTTTAAAAGATCACAATTTTGCCTTTTTTGTAATTCAATTTCAATGAAATTCGAAGTTTACTTACTTTTATAGCAAGTCAGTTTTCTACATTGGAGTCTTAATGATATTTAAGGGCTACAGTTGCTTCAAAGAAGCTATTTATTCCAATATGTTTTGATTTGATTGAGGTTGACTGCTTTTAAAAATCTATTTCAATTGAGGCAATTTGGTGGTGGCACAACGAATAGAGTATTAGAAATGGAGGCAAGAATACCTAAGTCCCAATCCTGCTTCAGACACTCAGGTACCCTTGGGCAATTCATTTTTAGCTCTTTCAGGTTCAGACTCTTCATCTATGTTACAGGGCTGTTGTGAGAAGCCAGTGAGATAACATGTAAAGTACCTTGAAAACCTTGAAGTGATATATAAATCCTAGCTGTTATCTGCAATGTAAAAGTTGTAGTTAAAAAAGACAAAACTAATTTTATACAGACTTTTATTGACACTCTGGACAATAATTTCACTAAAGGTCATGTTCAAAACCAGACCAAAAAAGAAAGGAAAAAATAATGAGACATTTTATAACTTGCTCTTAATGACTACTGGGAAAAGGTAATTCTTATAATAAGTCCCATTTGATTCTGAGTAATTAGCAATTGTGAAAGCAACCCTTATCATTATGGAGGTAAGAGAGCATACATTTCCTTCCAAAGGGCCGTGATCTATTATCTCATTAATTTGGTTGGGAGGTGACATCACATTGAACAGGGGTTTAACAATTCCAAATCCTTTAGGATCTTGGAGTTCCTTTGCATGGTTCGTTAATTCTGTGACTGTTTCATCCACACAGGAATTGCCACCTTCCATGTATTTATGTTTAGGGCACAGCTAGGTGGTATGATAAATAGGACACTGGCTCTGGACTCAGGAGGACCTGAATTCAAATCTGGTCTCAGACACTTGACACTTATTAGCTATGTGACTCTGGGCAAGTCATTTAACCCCAATTGCCTCAAACATCCAGGGTAATCTCCAATTATTCCGATGTATATCTTGCCACTGGACCTAGATGGCTCTAGAGGAGAGAGTGAGGCTGGTGACTTTGTATATCCCTCCCTCACTTAAATCCAATTCACTGCAACTCATGACATAACCTTTTGATGATGTTCTTTAAGAATGAAGGAAAAATATTTATGCTTAGAACCAAAGTAAATTTGAATAAAAAACAAATTTTTGACATCTTTCATTTAATATCATGTTCATTTCCAAAAATTTCTTCTTCCAGCCTTACTTGGCAAGTTCTATCTTATAATGATGAATGAAAAAAATGGGGGAGTAGAACAGTTTTGTATACTGAAATATTCGTCACTAAGTCTATAGGTATATGCAATGCTGGGAGACCCTGAGTCCCCTCCTTTGCAAAGAAGGGAGAGAGATATACTTCATCTCTTCTACAGGGCTAAATTTGGTCATTAAAATTAATCAATATTCCATTTTATATTTTTGTTCTTTCCATTTACATTGTTGAAACCATTGAATATATTATTTTTCTGTGTTCTTCTGAATTCATCCTGTCAGTTAATGTCTTCCCATGTTTCCCTAAATTCTTATTCAGCATTTGTTATAGCTTAGTGACATTATATTACATTCATGTACCACAATTTATTAAGGCATTCCCCAATCAATGAGTCTCTTTTCTTCTATTTCTTTCTATAAAAATTGTTCTTATAGGTTTGGTGTATACACAATCTTTCTGTCTTTTGATGTCATTGGAGTATATGCCTAGGAGTAGGATGTTTTGAGTTAAAGGATAATTATATTTTAGTAACTATCTTAGCACAATTTCAAATTTCTTTCCATAATAGTCGAATGATTTGCAGTATCACTGACAGTGTATTAGTGTATCTGTCCTTCCAGAACCCCTCCAACACTGATTATTCCCATCTTTTGTCTGCTTTGCCAATTTGTTGGGTACAAGGTGAAATGTGAGTTTGTTTTGATTTTCATTTCCCTCATCATTAATGATTGGGAGTGGTTTTATATAGTGTGTCATTTTTTGGAGAAGATTTTTTTGTATATCCTTTAATATACCTGATCTTATAGTATTTATGTTAATTACATATATATTTTGGATATAGGACCTTATCAGAAAAAAAAAATTTCTGCAAAGGTTTTTTTGTTTGTCTGTTTGGTTATTTTAGTTTAGTTTTATTTTGTTTTTGCCAACAAACAGCTGCTATTCTTACTTTAGTTATACTGATTGTCTTAGTGAAAATGTTTTTGAGTCTCATGTAACAAAATTTTACTTATTTTATCTTCTATGATCATATCTATCACATTTTGGTTAATAATGTTTCTACTAGCCATGTCTGAAATATACCTGATCTCATTTTTTTCTAATAAAAAAATTGACCTTTAGTATTCAGTTTGTGGCTCCATTATGATAATATTTTGTTTTATGGTTTAATTTGGCCAAATATTAATTTTCATCAAACTGCTTTTCAGTTTTCCCAATAGTTTTTTTCTTTTTAAAATCAAATATGGCCTTCTTCTCCAAGTAGTTTATATTGAATATTTGATCAAACACTGGGTAATTTAATTTGATTGTTGAGATTCTTCTTTATTTACTCTGTTCCACTGGTCTACTTTTTTTGGTAATCAGTACCAAATATTTAAGATGGTTAATGCTTTGTGAAATAATTTTAGACTAGATTCCTTTATTTCTACTTTACTTATTATTTCTCTTAAGCTTCTAGAAATGTTCTTCTTCTAAATGATTTTTGAAAATTTTCCCTTAACTATATAAAATATTTTCACAATTTGATTGGTATGGAACTAAATCTGTATATTATTTCAGGTTCATTTGTTATATTGGCATAGTCCAATCATGATCAGTGTATATCATACAATTATTTGTCTTTGAATTTGAAAAATAATATTTATAATTGCTTCTATGAATATTTATAAATGTGGTTTGATAAAAATGACTCCTAAATATTTCATGTACTTTAAACCATCATATGTTAACACATAAAGATAATTCTGTCTCCCCTTTGTTTAGGTACTCTGAGTTCTCTGAGTTTTTCTTTCTTCTTTCTTCTTCCATTAGGAACCTCTTTGTTGGTTTTTTCTTCTTATGAGGTTGATTTACATTCAGGTTCTCTTCTCTTTGACATTTGTTCTTTCAGTGTTCTAGGCACTTTTTCATACATTCCTTATCAATTCTCTCTGATTTCCCTTCTCTCTCTCAGGACCCTTTCATTTCCACTGCAGTGCAGATTCCTCCCAAGATATCCTCAGTATTGTTATGTTGCAGGATGTGGCATTTTGGTTCAGGTCCTCATTCAAATTAAACTCTTTCTGGCCCCAGTTAGGTTCACAATGCCCTTTCCCTCAGGCACACAACATGATTTGCTTCTATTAGTCTGTGTGTTGTATTCTGTATTTCTTAAGTCTCCTATCCCTCTTTCTTTGGAATGGGAAAACCATTCTAGTTTCTTTCCATTGCTTTTATGACATGGTAGTTGCCTCTGGTGGGATGTTGAGTGTCAGTAGAGGTTAAGATTCAATCACTGTTGTGGAAAGACTCAGAAGAGACCCCCTTCCCCACTGAGTTGCACCTTGAGGTACAAACATATGCTGACTCTTCTCGGTATATAACATGGGTTAAGGGACCGAAGTAAAAATGCTAAGTATTGCAGTTCTCTACTATTATTTGATATGGTTTTTTTTTAAAAACCTGGTACAGTGTATCTGTCTTATTTTCTTAAGGATTTAATCTTTTTTTTTTTTTTTTTTTTTTTGCGGGGCAATGGGGGTTAAGTGACTTGCCCAGGGTCACACAGCTAGTAAGTGTCAAGTGTCTGAGGCCGGATTTGAACTCAGGTACTCCTGAATCCAGGGCCGGTGCTTTATCCACTGCACCACCTAGCTGCCCCCCAGGATTTGATCTTAATTGTATTGTGGGCCTATAACTTTTTTGTTTGTTTTCTGCAATGGAAATTTTTGTAGAAAACAAGCAATCTATTGCCATACCAATCATATGACCCCCATGCTTTTTGATTTAAAAAATTGACTCAATGAAGTCAAAATTTATCTTATCAAAGGATATAGATATAGGACCGGAAAAAGTCTTTGAAGGCCATCATGTCCAACCTCCTCACAGATGAGAAAACTGATGCTGAGAGTAGCCAAGTGACATGCCCAGGATCACACAGTTAGTTTCTGAATCATGATTTGAATTTCATTCTGACTCTAAGCCCAGCACTCTGTCCATAGTCTTTAATTTATTTGACTCTCCACAGACAAATTGATCAATTAATGAGCATTAAGTACCTAACTGCCAGGCATTGTACTAGGCATTAGGTCTACAAATACAAAAAAATGAGATAGTTCCTGCTTCCATGGGTTTCTTTGTAGTAGGGAGGGAAGAAGGGGTATGCCATATTCACACATAAGAACATATAAATACAGAGGGATGAAATGACACCAAGAATTGAAATAATAGCTTTTTTTGTTAAGTGAGGCAATTGGGGTTAAGTGACTTGCCCAGGGTCACACAGCTAGTAAGTGTTAAGTGTCTGAGGCCAGATTTGAACTCAGGTACTTCTGACTCCAGGGTTGGTGCTCTATCCACTATGTCATCTAGCTGCCCCCATAATAGCCTCTTGATGGAGATGACTAAAGCTGAGTAGTGAAAGGAGGTAGATATTCCAAGATAAGAAGGAGAGTAGGGAAAGTGTTCTAGGTATAGCTGACAACACAGGCCCAGGCAGAGAGATGGGTAATTGAATGTCATGTATTTGGAAAAATAATATGCTGGGTTCACAGGAACATAAAATAAGTGAGGTAAATTGTATAGCTAGGTCCCAATTAGTACAAGTAATGAATCCTATACAATTGGTAGCATGTATTTAAGTTTGAAATATTTGAAATTATAATTATGTCAAACATGTTCATTGATTCTAGCCCAATAGAAATATGCAGTGCATATTTGAATAATGGGACCACTTAATGGGATTCATCATTTATATTAATCAAAATCTGGCTATAATCACCCTGGAATTATAGGCTAGAGTCAGATTTGTCAGATTTAAGAGCAAAGTGTCTCTTACTTTGCAAAATCATATAAAACTATAAGAGACATTTATATCTCTGTACTACAGTGGCTGCTGAAAAAATATTTTTAAAGATCTGCTGAATATTAACATAGAGCACAATATAAAACAGGGAGATATATTTACTTTAGGTCTTCTCTTTGTCATGTAATATGTCCTACATAAAATCCAAATAAAATAAAGATTCAGTGATGAGGTTCTCCAATTTCTCTTCTTAATAGATCACTTTCTAATAATTATATTGAGCCCCAGAATATTTACAACATTTTTTCCATAAAGATATTTTATTATGTTCCAGTTACATGTAGAGATAGTTTTCAACATTTATTTTATATGATTTCTAGTTTCAAATTTTTCTCCCTCTCTCCCCAAGACAGCAAGCAATCTGATATGTTATATATGTTATATATGTAATGTGATTACATTAAACATATTTCTGTAATAGTCATGCTATACTGTGAAAGAAGAATCAGAGCAAAAAGGAAAAGCCTCAAAAAAGAGAAACAACAACATCAAAAACAATAGAAATTATATGGTTGAATCTGCATCTAGATTCCACAGTTCTTTTTTTTTTTCTGGATTTGGAGAGCATTTTCCATCATGAGTCCTTTGGAACTATCTTGTATTGCTGAGAAGAATCAAGTCTATCACAGTTGATCAACACATAATGTTGTTGATACTGTGTACAATGTTCTCCTGGTTCTGCTCATCTCACTCAGCATCAGTTCATGTCCTTCCAGGTTCATTTACAACACTTTTTGTTGTTGTTGTTGTTGTTTTAGTGAGGCAATTTGGGTTAAGTGACTTGCCTAGGGTCATACAGCTAGTAAGTGTTAAGTGTCTGAGGCCGGATTTGAACTCAGGTACTCCTGACTCCAGGGCTGGTGCTCTATCCACTGCGCCACCTAGCCGCCCCCATTTACAACATTTTTGATACAATATATTTGTTTTTGAGTTGCTCCCCTCATGTCTGACTCTGTGACCCATTTGGTGTAGGCTTGTCAAAGATACTGGAGTGGTTTGCCATTTCTTTTTCTACCTTATTATAGATGAGGAATTGAGGCAAACAGGATTAAGTGATTTGTGTAGGGTCACACGGCCAGTAGGTGTATGAGCTACATTTGAACTCAGGTCCTCCTGACTCTAAGGATTGTACCTCTGTCCTCTGTGTCCCCTAGCTTCCTACTATTCCAACTAGCTGCCCATACTAGTGAGATATAATCAATATAAATGAGAAAGAGATTGAACTAAACATCCATATGGGGGAAAATAGATGAAAAATAAAAATTTTAAGGATATGACAGCTAAGACAGGTAGTTTATTAAATTAAATAAGTACATATTGTGGGATTCTGAGTTTTGTATAATATGTGCTTTACACGTAATAGAGCCTAAGAGATAGAATGATTGATGTAGGGAAAAGATCAAGATCACTGTACTTAGGTTAGTCTCAGACTTATTTATTTTCTATCTAATTTTGAGTAAGTAACTTAAAAATCTTTATGCCTCAATTCCCATTTTTGTAAAATAGGAATGATAATAATGCCAGCACTAGCTACTATTTAGGGTAGGGATCAATTGAGATATTATGAAATCAATCAAAGAAGTTTATATTTAGAGTTCAAAGGAACCCTTAAAGTCCAACTCTCTCATTTTACAGATGAGAAAACTGAAGCCCAGAGAGGTTTAGCATCTTCTCTAAAGTGACACAGGTAATGGCTGATCAAGTCAGGATTTACACCCAGGCACTCAGACTCTAAAACTTCAGCTCTGCAGCCTGTAAAGTGTTCCATCAGTGCAATTGTTATTTATCCATTTGTGGAAATCCTCCCCCACTTTCAGAAAAAAACTTAAGAAAAGCGGATGGCCATTGCTAGGGAAAATTGTCCTCAGTTGCCTCTGAAAAATAGATAATGTCCCATAGGTCTGCAATTACCTGGGCTCCTCCTTTTTGCAAGTGTGGCTGAAGTGCCTCTTCCTGAAAATGGTTTTTCCTCCAGGCAGAATGCAGTCATAGAAAAACATTTCAAATGGCCTGCCAAGAGGAAAATAAGAATACCATGATACAAAGGGAGTGACAATTTGGAGAAGGTGTTGGGAAATTATTTGGAGGGACTTTTCACTTGATGAAAGGGTTTGACTAGAACAGATGGATAGAAACCATCTGAGGCTAAAAACCCAGAAAAATGAAAAACAATTAGCAAATGTGTGAGCGGTAATGGCTCGGAAATGTGTGATAGACATTTATAAATGGGCCCATGTGAAAAATAAAGAATTTGCTGTTAAAAGGGTGAAAACAACACCTTGTGCCACTTCTATTAAAAGGCAGCACCCAAAACGGGTGATTAGGATTGTTTTGTAAAGGCTGCTAGAGCTGCTGTGATTGCATTATTGTATAGAGCCCATTAAAAAGCATGAGGAATGGAGGCAAGAGGATAATTTGCAGGACCAAGTAAGTGATTTATTATGCACTGAAGTGAGGACATAAGGGAGCTTTCCCAGGCTACTTTGTAACAGGCAGTAGCATTGTCCAAAAATGAGATTGTCCTATTGGCTTAATGGCCTTAATTTGCATGATTTTTGATTATTTTATGCAGGGAAATATCTAAATACATCATCTAGTATCTTAAGTTAAACACAACAGAAAGATGAAGGCCTATGAGGCTTTTGTGTGTGGTGGGGTAATATTCTGGACATGTGATTTCATCAGTTTAGGAAACTCCTAATATGGAGGTCTTCCTCCAAAGATGCCTCTGAGTAACCCTGTAATATATAGCCTAAACAAATTCCCTGAGACACTGAGAGCTTAAACGAGTTGTCCATGGGAACCCAACTCATATGTGTCAGAAGCAGTATTTGGACCAAGAATTTTCCTGAATTGAATATTGGCCCTCTATGGACTGCACAATACTACTTCTCCAGGAAGCCTACTGTGTTTTAGTAACTATGGTTTCTTTACTGTGTTTCTGTAAAGGTTCAGGTTCAATTAAGACAATTAACTACAATGAATTCTTATTAATTTATAATATTATAATTTAGGCTTAAAACCCTGCTTTTATATCATTGCTGTACAAAACCCACTCTCTTTGGTATAGAGGAGGAAAAAGTTCCTTAAAATAATTGTCAAACCCTACTGACAATTTTACTTGAATAATGGATGACAATTATTTATTGTCTTCCCCACCCACTTGAAGGTCCTCAGTGCTGTGGGGTAATCAATCATGTAAATATGTGTCATTGGAGAAACTGGCTGGGAAATACATCTTTCTTAAAGCCACGGTTGAAATTAAAAATGCCACACAATTTTCTTTAAAGAAATGTAACACCTTTACCCTGGTGCAATTGGATTTGTTCTGCAGATTGTCAGCACTGAGGAATGGGTCACCGTCAGAACTGGTTACATTGATGGGAAGCATCGGAGTTCCCCATACCGTAGAGGCTCTTTAACAATTAGATTGGATGTTTGGTCTCATTTTTGAGATATCAACATAGACAGCTGAGCCTGCAATGCCTCAAGATAGCAGACTTTTCGATCATAAGGGTCCTTAAATGGAAACTTGGAGCCTAGTGCTAGGATCCTTACATAACTGCTTGAAGGTCACTAATTTGAGGATTCATCCAACCATGGAGAAAAGAACTCCAAAATTACTTTGTTTCTGTTTGCATAAAATATAGATAGAATAATTTGATAATAATCACTTCCCAGAATATTGAATTAGTTATCTAGGAACTAGTGCCCTTGATCTTAGAATTATTAAATATTAAGACCATGGGTGAGTGCAGAACATAATGGATAACACCCTGGACTTCAAGGCAGGAAGACCCAAGTTCAAATCTGTGCTCAGACGCTGGCTGACTATTTATATGATCTTGGGAAAATCACTTCTGTTTTCCTCAACTGTGAAATGGGGATAAAAATGGCAACTATTTCCCAGAGTTGTTGTGAGGATCAAATGAGATAATATTTGTAAAGTAATTATCACAGTGCCTGTCACTGTGCCAACATCATCATCATCATTATCATTAGTATTACTACTTTGGTTTTTGATCTATCCTTTTAGTTTAGTTGCTCTGGATGATTAATCACCAGGTAAAACTTTCTACTACTGCCAACTCAAAGGAATCTGGGTCTTCCAGCCCTAGTAGAGACCCTTAGGTCCTCATCCTGAGGTCTGGAACAGGACACTAGTGATCTCTCTTTTCTAAAATGAAACAGCACTGTCAATGGCTTTTGCAATCTTATGTTTTCCCTGATCATATTATATATCATGGCACCATGGGAAGAACATTGAATTTGTAGTCAAAGGGCCTTCATCTAAATCCTAGTGGTCCTACTTACTGACTAGAGAATTAAATACAACTCAGTAAGTGTTCAATAACCCTAAGAATAAATTATTTGGGGAAGACCTACTTATTTCACAAGAACATCTACGAAAACTGGCAGCAATTATGTTTAGACCCACACGTCACAAATACATACTACAATACCACATATCATGCCACAATCAACTCAAAGGGGATTGGTAAATACTAGAAGTCACACCACAGTAGCATAAGCAGAGATTGAGATCTGGTACCCTTCCTAACTATGGATAGAGATAAGATGCTCATGCAAACAAGGGATAAAGGAAATTACAAAACATAAGCTCAGACCGATGGCTATTTTTTACACAAAGCTTTACCTGATCCTTCCACTCACTGATCCCTCCTCCCAATTACCTAGCATTTATTATTTTATATGCTCTTATGTATACAAGTTATTGTCTACAGAATATATATGCTTTGATGGCAGGGACTGTTTCATTTATGTTTTTGTATCCCTAATACCTAGTATGGAGCCTGGCACAGAGTAGATACTTAAAATGCTTCTTGGTAAAATGGAAAATGTTGGTGACATGAAATTAAAAACTTTTACATTAACAAAGTCAGTGTGGTTAGGATAAATGAGACATCATTTACTGGGAAGAATTGTTTGCATGAAATTTCTTTGATAAGGATCTGGTAGCTTATACACACACACACACATATAGTGAAATGATACAAATTTATCCATCCATCTATCTATTTAACTATATTTATATGATGAAGAATTACTCAAAAGATGAATTGAGTAACCTTGACTCACTTTTCTGGGCTTCAGTTTTCTCACTGATAAGTTGGTGAGAGGGTAGACAAGATGTTATACTATACAGGGTTTCTCAAAAATTTTAAGCTAATAAAGCTTAACATTGCACCAAGACTTTTGGGATACCCTGTATAAGGCCTATTTGTCATTCTAGGTTCTATGACTCCATATTCTCCTGTGCTATCTTTACAGTTAGATTATAAATTTGTTGAAGATAATATACAGACTCTCCATGTATACATATTAGGCACTTAATCATAAGCATTTGTATGCAGCTAAGCTGGTGTATCCCTTATATTCCTACCCTTTACAGCCTCCCACCCCAAACCCTTTTCCATTTCCCTTATCTAAAACATCTGATCCTCTTCCTTAACCTAAATAACATTTGGCAGATGGCCACATCCTTAACTATGTTACACAGCGTAGGCCTACATTATATGGTGTATAGGTGGACCTCTATTGCATAGATATCAGAAGGAAGGAATCAAGACACTCGAATCAAGACTGGTCCTTAGAGAAATTTGACAAGTGTCAGTTAAGCTTGCAACTTGAGTGGCCAATAGTCAAATTAGGAGAACAGCATTCTATTGCAATCATTTAAGATATTTGTGTGATGTTAAAACAATGAAACATCTTCCTTTCTAAATAGATGCCGATCCATGTCCCATTATTTTAGCAAAGGGAGCATGCACTTTGTCTAGATCAACTCCACAGGGCCAGGATAGGATCATAATTTGGTCCATTCCAAGATCAATAACTCCATTGGAATTCAGGTGGATAAGTACAAGCACATGGATATGGTTAGGAGGAAGGGACTGGAGAACAATAAAATACAACTCAAAGGCATTTTAGGAATTATTGGGGGAAGATTTTGAAAGTGTCATTTCTACCAAAAGAAAACGTAGTCTTGGGGCAGCTAGGTGGCACAGTGGATAGAGCACTGACCTTGGATTCAGGAGGACCTGAGTTCAAATCTGACCTCACACACTTGACACTCACTAGCTGCGGGACCCTGAGCAAGTCACTTAACCCCAACTGCCTCACCAAAAAAAAAAAAAATGTTGTCCTTTACGATAAAGAAATTCAAGTCCCTGAGAGAACAGGTAGGTATAAAGTGGTCTGTCACACAATTGTCAGAATTTGGGATACTATATAAACTTAGGGAGGGGAATGGATACCCCCTCACCTTCTGAAAAATGAAATAATAAAAAAATAGCCAGGGAAAAACATGGGAACATATTATAACACTACAGGAGAAAATGCTATAAAGACAGAGGCATTAAGATGATAACAGATGTGAATGGCCACAGACAACCTACCAGGAGCAATCAGTTCAGACAGAGAATATGGTGATTGGAGGGGCCCTCAAAAGCCACATTATCCCTAAGCTTTCATAAAAACAAGGTAGCTACATAGTTATTTTCTGTTAAATACTCAAAGATAAAGGTTCTCCCAACTGGTAATGCATTCACTATACAGTTTGAATTAAAAAAAAAGTCTAAGACTTTCTCTATTATTTGACCTTGCATTCATTGATTCATTTATCAACAAACATTAATTACCTGCTCTGTTTAATATGGTTTGATGGATCCTGTTAAGGAAGATTCAAAGATAAATAAGGCATGATCCTTGCACTTAACATTTGTTTTCCTCCCAAATAACTACATTGTAAAATACAGAGAGTGAGACTTGAATTGGGCCTGAAAGGATATATAAGATTTAAATAGGCAATTGGAATGGGGTAGTATATATGGACTTTGGACTAGGACAGGGAAACTGTGGGGCAGGGAGTCATTGATCTGAGTAAAGATTCAGAAATGGTATGAATGACAGGAGGAGCAGTAAGGATATCAAAACAACTAGAGTGGAAGATATGATTCTTATAGCGACTGGAAGTAAGGTTGAGTAGAAAAGATAAGGTAAGATTATGGAAAACCCAATGACACAATAGATGATGTTAACACAATAGAAATCAAGGATAAGTCATTGTAGTTTCTTTAGAAGAGGAGTCAAATGATAAAAGCAATGATATAAAAGAATTGTATGGAAGATGTATGCAAATTAATTAAAAAAGAAGAACTAGTCGGGGGGAAAAAAAAGCCAGGAGAATGCTAGAGTAGGTCAATTCAATTTTGAATAGGCAAGGGACTTTAATGATTGATCTTCAATGGGCAATGCTTTAACATTTTATTTTTAAATTTCTTCTTCAAATGGTTATTATTATTGATATATATGCATCTATGTGTTTATATAAATATATATATAGGCACGTGTGTATGTGTGTGTGTGTGTGTGTGTGTGTGTGTGTGTATATATATATATATATATATAGAGAGAGAGAGAGAGAGAGAGAGATAGCAAGAATGTAATACTTCAGTGAACTAGAAAACCTTCTATTTTAAGGAAAATATTTCAATTTCTTCTTCCCCAATGACCTAACAAGAAGTATTTTTTAAATCCCCTCTCTGTGCCTTGTATTTTACTAGATTCTGTGGGGGATATACAAATACAATAATAATACCTAACATTTATATAACACTTAGTATGTGTTAGCACATACTAGCAATAACCCTGGGAGGTAGGTGCTAATAGTGTTCCTATTTTACAGATGAGGAAACTAAGAAAAATAGATTAAGTGACTTGCCTGAGGTAACACAGTAAGTATCACACACCAAGTATCTGAGGCTGAGTTTCAACACAGGTCTTCCTGACTCCAATCCCAATGTTTTATACACTGTACCACATTGCTTTCTAAATTACTTGTCCCCAGCCTACAAAGAACTTACCAACTGGTTGAGGAACCCCAATCCATATGTATGACATAAACAATTGCTGGTTAAAATGTAAGTTACCTGCATTAAAAATTCAAAGAAAGAAGATACAAGTTTAAGTACAATATCACAGTCACTAATTCAACAAGAATTGATTAGCTCTTACTCTGTGCCAGACACTGTGCTAAAAGCTGGGGATACAAAGAAAGGAAAAAACAAAATCAAAACTGAAAATCTCTGTTATCAGGAAGCTCACAGTCTAATAGTAAAGGCAACATGCAAACAACCATGGATAAAAACTATTATATACATATATACATACACATATGTGTACATACATATACATGTGTGATGTTTAAAATCTAAATGTGTTGTTAAAAAAATCTAATGTGTGGTCACCTTAAATTAGAAGCTTTAGCACTAGTCTTTGGCCATTAAGCATTTATTAAAGCATACTAGGTATTAGAAAAAAGAGAACACATGGAGTTAAGAAAAGGACTATCTAGCCTAGAATTCCAGCCAGGTCTGGTTCTTCCTCAAGTCCTCCACCATGAGCCTGCTTCAGCTTCAATCCATGAACTCCCCACAAAGTGAATGTGGAAGCTTTTTATAGGTCTGTAGCAGTGGCAGTCCTTACACACTGCTTCTAGTTGATTGGTTGAGAGTGGTCTCCTGTTGATGTCACAGTCCACATCCTCTGAGAACACACTCTACTCAGGGGTTGGCCATGTGTGGTCTCAATTTAATCAACCTTAACTAGATTCAACTTTTGAGAACAACACCCTACTCAGGGCCAGCCAGGTGTGGTCCTGATTTAATCATCCTTAACTAGGTTCTCAGTTTCACCCAATTCAATCAATTCCAAATCAATCTTCAGGTGGGGCTCTTAGATAGGTGCCAAATCCCACTATTTTATCACATGTGCATACACAATACATGCATGCATGCATGCACACACATACATACATACACTAATACATACACACATACATGCACATATACATACATACACACATATAATAGTCTACTCTAAGAGAGGCAGAATTAAGATTAAGGAGGACTGGAGAAAGCTTTTTGAAGGAGGTGAAAGCCTGGGAAATAAGAGGTGGGGATGAGGAGGGAAAGAGTTCTAGCCATGGAGGGAAGTCATTGAAAATGCTAAGAGTTGGGATATGGAGTGGCATGTGTTAGGACTGCCCAAACATGGAATGAGCTGCCATCAAGGGCAGTGAGTTAGCCTTACTAGAGATCTTCACTAGAGGCTGAATGATTACCATTAAGGGAAGTAATAGAAAAATATTCCTGTATAGGCAAATTTCTTCTAATCCAGAAATTCTATAAAACAAAGATGGAGTCAATGAGAGCCTGGACTAAAATCATAGACAGTGAATTTTAGAGCTAAAAAGAAGATATTTAGTTTAATTCCCTCATTGTTTTCAATCTACCATAAGTGTATTTTTATATAGTTTGGAATGTAATAAACCTCCGCTATAGTTGTGTCCTTTTTCTTCTCTTTCTCCTATATTTTTTTTCCTTTTCTCATTACCCTACTTTGCTTCCTTTGCTTCCTCACTCTAATTCTGATTCATCCCTGTCTTCTCCATTACCTGTCTTTCCTCTTCCTTTCCCCAGATTGATGCCACTCTCTAATTCACTTATTTTTCTTTCTATTTTCTTTTCCTTTCATTCATTTATTTATTTATTCATCCATTCATGTATTTTTCCATGCATTTATATCTGTTTGTTTGTCCACTTATTTATTTGTTTGCTCATTTATTTATTGTTTATTGTTTATTTATTGATTTGTTTTCCCTAATTGTTGTACCAACATACTGATTTCCCACAACTTCTACCTTTACTCTACCATTCACACTTAGAAATAATCATACTCTTAATCTTATCATCAGCTGTATATAACTAGACAAGCTCCATGATCCAAAACTCTGAAATTCCCATATCAGACTATAACATTTTGTCTATATACCTCTTTATATTATATTCTCTCTTGGTGACCTCATCAATTCTCATTGATTGAGAGATTATCTCTCTATAGATGACTAACTTCCAGAACTGTGTATGTAGTGCATATTTATGCATACATTTTATTTGTAACCATATACATATAATACAATATTTATGTCCAATTTCATGCATATGTATTTATGAATTTTAATTTTTCATACATAGAGAGAATATCTCTGTATACCCACACATAACACATACCTCCATTGTAGTTTAATGTCCCTTTTTTTCCTTCTCTTTATCCCATAATCTTTACTCTCAATCATTCAAGAATCATTTTTAAGTACTTACTATGTGCTTGACTGATAGGATTGTTGATGGTAAACAACTCTTTATACTACTGGCATTTGAACTATTCTCAATGCCTTCCTATGAAGTTTTAGTTATTTTCAGGTACTGGTGGTAGTCTCATTTGGATATCATGGATAGAGTATGATGTATCTGTGGCTGAGAACCTCAACTAGTTTACTCAACGATAGTCAGGAGAAAATAATTTTTGTGTTTGATCTGTGTATATATGGATAGTCTATCCCTTGGATTTCCATGGTTAGTGAAGCCAGCATTTTTGCCTAGGAGTCTTAAACATTATTCCTACTTCTCCTAGTTGTTTTCCTGTTTGGGGTTTTATGTGGGATTGAATGTCATTAAATAACTAAACCTATGTTTTTGTAACTTTTTGAGTAATTGTAAGTATTATTTTCAAAATTATAGAATTAGATTCCATGTCCAAGACTTGTATTAACCCTTTAGCTAGCCAGTCACTTCTGTAATTATAACTTATTTGTATATTTTGTCTTGTCATATTAGTCAACTCCCAACAAAAACCAACAACCTCTCTCCCAGCATAGTAACTTCCCATAAAAAAGAACTATTTAGCAAATTTAATTGAGTAATTACAACTGACAGTGTATATAGCTTTTAATTTTTGTCATTCAATGTTTGTTAACCAAAAGGAATGAGGTGTGTTTTAACTTTAATCTTTCAGAATCAGTTCATTACTTCTTGAATTAGGTCTCATGACTCCATAAACTCCTAATCCAGAGTCTGATTGATAGGAAGCCACAGTCCTTTGCTTGAGTTTGGCCAATGTCATTTAAGGATTTGGACATATATTTGTTGTTGACCATGTTGTTACCTCTAGGAAAATGGGCAAGTAGAGTGGTTTAAAAAAGTTATTAGATGGCATTTATACTCTTGCATCATGAGCATACAGCAAGATTCTTCCTTCCACTTTCCCAACAAAAAGTTTGCAATTAAAAAAATCTGTTCCTTTGGCTCAAACTTAATTAATCACAATTAATTATGATTATATTTATCAATAATTATTACTTTAATAAGTAAATACTCATATTTGTTGTAGATAACATGTTAAAAGTGTTCTCCTTATGATAATCTAGTGAGGAAGATAATGCAAGTAAAATGATTCCCATTTTATATATGAAGAAATTGAAGGACAAAGATATTCATTGACTTATCGTGATCTGCATAACAAACAAGTGTTAGATCTACCTATTATTCTATTTCATATAGTATGGGGTTTCACTCTATACTTTTGCAATATGAGCATCTTAGATAATAATGTCAAGCCTGTACTTTCTATATGGGATAAACACTTGAGATCCAGGTTTTGGGAGGTTCTATAGGCATGGGATAATAGAGAAAAGTAAGAGACATCAAGTAATCAGTTTTAAATAACTAGATCACTTTTTAAGCCAGCTGGACTTTTATGACTAGATGACTTCCAGAATTTTCCGGTATGAATGACCAATGTAAATTTGGGGAAGATAAAAATATCATCAATAATAATAACAATGATAAGAATATCATTACTGAATGGCCCCTGACAAACAGTATTAATCTCTTCAAGCCCAAGACAACTTTTTAAGACTGTAAATTTTACAATTGATATTGCTCTCCACTGATAGAGGAGGTCTAGGGGTCAGCTAGGTGGTGCAATAGATAAAGCACCAGTCCTAGATTTAGGAGGACTTGAGTTCAAATCCGACCTCAGATGTTTGACACTTACTAGCTACGTGACCCTGGGCAAGACACTTCCCCCTCATTGCCCCACCAAAAAAAAAAAATTAGAGGAGGTCTTCATATTGGGATTATAAAAGCTAGAAAGTGTCTTCAAGGACTTCCAGTGCAAACACTTCATTTTATAAGCATGTGAACTGAAGCCCAAAGAGATTAAGTGAGTTGCCAGAGGTCATAAAGGCATTAGCATCAGAGACAGGATTGTAACAGACTCCAGAACTAGTATTCCTTCCTCTGGAGTATGCTATTGTCCTTGAAAATAGTGAAATTATAGATCCAGTCCATAAAACTCTCCTTCAAATATAATAATAATCTAAAATGATATTTATACAGTACTTTAAGTTTGAAAAATACTTTGCTTTCATGATCTCATTGAAGCCTCACAATAACCCTATGAGGTTGGAACTACAGGTATTGTAGGAAATGTAGGACTTATTATCCTTATTTTACAGATAAAAAACTGAGGCTTAGAGAAACTGAATGACTTACCTATAGTCAGACAGCTGCTATCAGAAGTAGGATATGAACCCATTCAAATGCCTTTAGCATTTCAAGATCATTTCTTGGAACCTTTTTTCAAAAAGTAAAAAACTGAACATGGAACATCTTACTTGTACTTGATGCCCTTTCCAACTTTTTCTAGTGAACATAACATGTACTGAGAATTGTTTGATTTGACAAATAGTGTGTAATGTGCTATATGACATATCTTGGGTTGCTTCAAGATAAAAAGGTAGAAGTATTGCCTCATGGATGTAAGAGACTATTGACCTTTATATAGATAGCAAGAAGAGCTCCAGGGTACTCATGTCCCTTGTGTAATCATCCAATTCAATAGGAAGCATATGGACAGGAGTTGACCTTTGCACTTGAAGGAGATTTTTGACATGGGAAGAAGGTGAAAACAAGTAAAGATATAATCAATACAAAACATGATCCTGTTGAAATGGTGCCTTCCATGTGAGCCATACTGTTTGAGGTTCACTAAGGTTGTAGAACATGAGAGATCATCAATGCTGATCAAAGTTTATAGTTACTGATAAAATATAGGTAGCTAGGTGGCACACTGGATAGAGTATTGGTCCTAGAGTTAGGAAGACTCATATTTCTGAATTCAAATCTGATGTCAGATACTTTTTTGCTGTGCTACCCTGGGCAAGTCACTTAACCCTCTTTGCCTCAATTATTCATCCATAAAAGGAGCTGGACAATGAAATGGCAATCCATTCCTGTGTATTTTCAAGGAAATGGTGTCATAAAGAGTCAGACACAACTGAAAATGAATGAACAACAATGCTGACCAAATGGCCAGAGTACTATAATTACAACAGATGAGTTCTGTGTAATCCTTCTGATTGTTCTTGTCATTTATATTATAGCAGGGATTCCTTTCCTGTGAGAGTTGGACTAAATGGCTGGTGAATTCCCTCCCAACTTTCAGATTCTGGGCTTCTATGATAGTCAGACTCCTGTTTCATGGGTTCAAACTGAAGGGTTTTTGACCAAATGGAAAGAGCTTGAGCAAGGTTTGGCAAGAAAGAAGCCTGGGTGGCCTGCAGAAAGCCACAAAGAAAAGAAAATCATTAAGGAATGGTAATAATTTTAATCTTTGGAGTCACAAAATCTCAGAGGTGGAGAGGATCTTAGAGGCCATGTAATTCAACATATATATGAAAAGGAATGTTTTTTATGCTATGTCTGACAGGAAGCGTTCTGCTTTTCCTCAAATAACTCAAAAGAGGAGGAACCCATAACCTCCTGAGGCAGCCTGTTACACTTTTGGAGAGCTCTTTAGCATTTGCTGCCACTTTTTAAACTGGGTAGACAACATGGTGACTATACCTTCTCCAGGTTCTTAATATGCTGACACCTTTAGCCCTGGCTCTGCAAGTCACTGTCTTCAGCCAATGATTAATCTTTAACCTTTACACACATAACAGAATTGTCCCCAAATTCTCAATGGTGCCATAAGTGATTTGAACCAATTCGAGTAAGAAAGGGTTTTGGTTTTTTCTTTGTTTGTTTGTTTGTTTGTGGGGTTTTTTTGGTGAAACTGCTTTAATATTGTAGAAAGAACTCTGACTTTAATTCTGAATAAGACCTTGTGAAACAATTTACAAACCAATGGTAACAATTACAACAATGATGGTGACAACAAAAGCACTTATATAGAATAAATCTTTCTTGGTCATTTATTAATGAAATTTCTTATTTCTTTTTATCAAACCATTCTAATCCAAAGTTCTAAAGCCAATCCTGCTTAATGACAGTGAAAGACAATGAACACATGGACCTTATATAGTATTAGAATTATAGAGCTATTAAAAGAATGAGAGGAAGGTCCATCAACTCATTGGATGGATCCCCTTGGAAAATTTGCTGAAAAACATGAACAAGGCTCACAAAGAATGAAAAGTATGCAGCTATGAGACATTTAACTTGTACTCACTAAAAGTAGGTAGATTCCCTAAACATAATAATAGCTATCATTATATAGCATTTTTAGGTTTGCAAAGCATTTTAAAAATAATACTTTGTTTGATCCTCATAAGAATTCTGGGAAGTCAGTACTATTTTATATTCACTTTTTTTTTGAGATGAGAAAACAAAAGCAAACTGTTATTAATGGTCTGGATACAGACTATTAGCTAATCTACCAAAATATAGAAACTCTTTTATAAGCTAGACTCCTTAAAGCAAAGCTCTGAATATTTTTGGTGCAAGATGCACCTGAGATGTCTGTACTGAGAGTACTGATGCATACACAGGCAAAATATGTGTGCTAAGGGCAAGAGTTGTTTGCTAGCAGAGATTTCATCAGTATTTATGTGCTCAGTCACTGTCAAAACACTCTAATCCATTAAGAGATATATTCAACAGATGTCTAGTACCTACTTAGGCAACACCATAGCATGCAAAGTGAAAATTGAAAATGTGTTATCTACCCCCAGCTTGATTGCTGAGTTATGATAGACTAAAAAGAAGTAAGGAATAGTTATAGGTAACTGGATACCAGGTGAGAAGGGAGGCCTTTTTAAGAGGTTCTGGTCCAATTTTAGAACACTGATGAGCCAATAGAAAGATTAGATTAACAAAATCAAAGAATGTGTTAAAGAAAACAGCACCATCAACAACAACTCATTCTTTGTTATTATTTTTTTTTTTACATAAAACTCTTAGGTTTTATTGGGTGCTTACCAGAGTTGAGATACTTAATTTATTCTCTTCAACTTATTTTTCATTGTGGGCATGGGCCCTATGGGAAGAGCCAGTGGAAATTTTCCCCTAGGAAATTGTGGTACCCAAGTCATGAATTAATACACTTTTATGATAAAATGTGTACAAGCAATAAAAGATATGTATAAATAATGCCTTCCCTTTGAAAATAAAAGGGACAATAGAAATGGCCTCCTCTACTACAGTGTGCCAATACCTTCAACTCATGTTCTATCCATTCCTATAATCACACTGAATACGTCTATATCACAGCATATGTGCTACATTAGAGTCCAGAAGAAACATATTAGAACAGTGTGTTATTGTTTATATTTGGATGAATCAATCAATCCATCTACTCTTAAAACTTAAGAAATACTTGCTGCATAAGTCTTATACAATTCAATGAACACAGTTCTTATATAAGGATGATGTTCATTCTTTTTTCCTTTTTTAATGCAATGTTTACTTATACACCAAATAAAAGGTGAAAAGAAATTTATGCTGAGAAAGCTGTGAGGAAAACAAGCATGCTTCCCACATTATTGTCTACATAATCACTCCATGAAGATAGAAGGTAGGAGAGAGAGGGAGCAAAGTGGGGACTCTCTCCATCCCACCAAAAATATTCAGACATTTAGGACTAAAATAAAATGAATAAAAATATTCTATTAGCAGAAAAAGCAAATGGGACCAAAGGTCAGGCGGGGACAGAAGCCTTCCCACCACCCTCACCAAGGCCCCACAAGGGGGTCTGTGAGGGGCTGGGGACAACTTCAGGCTCTCTCTCTAAAAGCCCCATGGGCCAAGAAGTGAGGAGACAGGTGTTGGGCCCCTTATGCCCTTTTTATCCAGCCCACTATAGGGGAATGGGTTGATGCTAATTCTGACTTCCTTGTCACTAGGTTTTCCACTGCATATCTCAATTCATCCTACTCATTCCAACTCACCATTTTCATATAAGCAGCTGAAAGTGTGTTTTAAAACCATTTAATGTGGCAAAGTCAAGATGGTGGAGTAATGGCAGGGACTCACCTCGCTCTCCTAAATTCCCTATAAAAAACTTTAAAGTTGAGCTTTATAAATTATTTGTGCTAGGCTGAACTTTCTAAAAGTATTGCTACTTATAAATAAATAGCTATCATACACATTTTGGCAATAAACATTTATTATTAATTACTATTACATATTAGTAAAGTATCAGTAAAGAATTGACTATGTGGCAGTTAGTACATGTAGGAGAAAAGCCCCAGAACTACTTTGTCTTTTAGAGAGACAGCACATGTTCTCAAGGCCTAAGAGGAAGATCGCACAACCAAGCAACCCATTCCAAGTCAAGAGAGGGAAAAAGTGGGGGCAGCTAGGTGACACAGTGGATAAAGCACTGGCCTTGGATTCAAGAGGACCTGAGTTCAAAGCCAGCCTCAGACACTTGACATGTAACTAGCTGTGTGACCCTGGGCAAGTCACTTAACCCTCATTGTCCTGCAAAAACAAAACAAAACAAAAATAAAAACAAACAAACAAACAAAGAAACAAAGAGGCGGGGGAAAGCACAAGGCAAGATTGAGCCAAGATGATGACTTTTGTGTGGTCAAGGTTTTTTATCTTATTTTGACAGAGGTGGGTGATTACTCATTGACGAAAGCTAATTGGTTAGCATCATTCAATTCCATTGGTTGACATGACTTGAAGGTGGTCTAAATTAAAATGAGCTTTTCAATGACATCAGGAAAAAGTATTCGAAAAACACTTGCTCAAAGGACAAAGGGAAAAGTCTAGGTCTGGTATAATTTCATAAGCTCAATTTAGCTAGACAAAATAATCCATCTCCATCTCTATTGCAACCTTAGGATTTTTTCAAAAAGGATTAGAACTTCCTGGACTTTCTGGAGTGGAGGGAAGGAGAGAAAGCAACTAAGAAGGGTAGATCACTGGGTCCTCCAAGATATTGATTATTAAAAATTATTTTCTCACAAAATAATACCTCAAAATGAGTTTTGGAGCAGCAAAACCAGCAAAAGGACAGTATGAAATAGTCTTCCAGTCCAAGAGAACTTAGAAGGTTGGCAGGAAAAATCTGTCTCATTGGGGTTAGAATGGAGGACAGTACAGCACAGGCTATATCCTTGCAAGCCAACTTAGGCCTTGGAGCTCCCAACCTACAGATGGTAAGGGGCCAGACAAGTAGTGAGAAGGAAATTGCTGGTTCTGGGTACAGGGCTCTGTTGCATTGCCCATATAGAAATTTTGGTCACAGACTGGGGCCACAGTCCCAGGGAGAAGATGAGCACTAGTACAGTGGAGTTTAAAATGGCAGTAAAGTGGGGACCCTGGTCAAAGTTGCAGGATGGAAAAGAGTGCTTATGGTTGTTCACAGACCAGAGTACAGGTTGGGAGAAGAGTGGCCACACCTCTCCTTATATCTACCACCTTGGAAGAACCAGACACTTATAGGTTACTAGAATTAGCTATGAAAACAGTAGCACAAAAAAACCCTGAAGCTTCAGCTGAGCACTATTTTAACATAAAGTTCAATGTCAAGAAATAGGATGGGAAAACGAGCAAGCAACAATAATAGAATGTGACAATAGAAAGTTACTATGTTGACAGGGAAGATCAAAACACAAACACAGAAGAGGAAAACAATGTCAAAATAGCTTCAATGGAAATCCTCAAAGAAGAATGTGAATTGGCATCATGCTTACAAAAACTTCCTGAAAGAGTTCAAAAAGGAGCTTAAAAATAAAATAAGAGAGGTAGAAGATGAATTGGGAAAATAAATCAGAAATATAAGAGAATCATGAAAAAAGTCAACAGCTTGGTAAAGGAATAATGAAAAATGGAAAATGATGTATAAAATTTGCTGAAAAAAGCAACTCCTTAAAAATAATATTAGCCAAATGTAAAAGGATGTACAAAAGCTCACTAAAGAAAGTAATTATTTAAAATTAGAATTTGACAAATGGAAGCTAATAACTCCATGAGACATCAAGAAACAATAAAACAAAAGGACAAAAAATGAAGAAAATGTGAAATATCTCATCAGAAAAAACAACTGGCCTGAAAAATAATTTGAGGAGAAATAAATCAAGAATTATTAAATTACCTGAAACCCAGGATCAAAAGAATAGTCTAGACATTATATTTCATGAAATTAGCAAGGAAAATTACCCTGATATTCTAGAATCAGAGGGTAAATTAGAAATTGAAAGAGTCCATCTATTACCTTCTGAAAGAGATCCCCGCCCCTAAAGACAAAAAACAAAAACAAAAAAACCCTCCCAGGAATATTATAGCCAAATTCCCAAACTCCCATGTCAAGAAAAATATATTGCAAAGTGCCAGAAAGAAACAATTCAAATATCATGGAACCACAATCAGGATAACACAAGCTCTGGCAGCTTCTACATTAAAAAATTAGAGGGCTTGGAATGTGAGATTCTGGAAAGCAAAAAAGCTGGTTAACAATGAAAAATCACCTACCCAACAAAACTAAATATAATTCTTTTAGAGAAAAAAAAAAGGGCATTTAAAGAAAGAGTGGACTTTCAAATATTCCTGATGAAAAGACCAGAGCTAAATAGAAAATTTGCCTTTCAAATAAATGGCTAAATAGAAGCATTAAAAAGTAAAGAGAAAAGAGAAATATTGCAGAAATCAGCAAGGTTTACTGTTTGCCTATCTATGTGGTAAGGTGATATTTTTAATTCCTAAGAACTCTCTCATCATTAGAGCTATTACATTGAATATACATAGACAGAGGACATGGGTGTGATTTAGCTATGAAAGAATGATATAAAAAATAAGGGGTGAGAAAGAAGGATGACCTAGGAGAAAGGGAAAGGGAAAAGCAGTAGGAGGTAAATTGCCTCATATCATAGAGGTATAAAAGAGCTTTTACAGTGGAGGAAAGGAGGGGAGTGGTGGCAGACAATGCTAGAACCTTACTACCATCAGAATTGGCTGTAAGAGGGAATAACATACATACTCAGTTGAGGACATAAATCTATTTTACCCTACAGGACAGTATGTGGGTTTTGGAAAAAGAAATGGGAAGGTATGGAAGGAAGAATAAATTTGGGGAGGCAGTGGTCAGAAGGAAAACATTTTTGAGGAGGGGCAAGGTGAAAAGAGAGAGAGAGAGAGAGAGAGAGAGAGAGAGAGAGAGAGAGAGAGAGAGAGAGAGAGAGATAGTCTAAGTGAAGTGGATGACTATTTACAAAAATATAAATTGCCCAGATTAAAAGAAAAGAAAAGAAAATACTTAAATATCCTCATTTTAGAAAAAGAAATTGAATAACCCATCAATGAACTACCTAAAAAAAAATCCCCAGGATCAAATGGATTCACAAGTGAATTCAAGAAAACATAAAGAATAATTAATTCTAATTCTTTATAAACTCTTTGGAAGAATAGGCAAAGAAGCAGTCCTACCAAATTCCTTTTATGACACAAATATGGGGCTGATACCAAAACCAGGAAAAGTGAAAACAGTGAAAGAAAACTATAGACCAATTTCCCTAAAGCATACTGATGCAAAAAAATTTATATATGATTCTAGCAAGGATATCACAGCAATATATCACAAAGTTCATACACTATAACCATGGGGGATTTATACTATAAATATCAAGCTAGTTCAATGTTAGGATAACTATCAGCATAATTGACTACTATATCAACAGCAAACCCGGGCAGGGGGAGGGGGGGAACATGATTATTTCAATAGATGCAGAAAAAGCTTTTGACAAAATGCATGAAGACTGAGCTTTTCTCAACAGCATAAAGATCTAAGACAATTCCAAAGGATTCATGATGAAAAGTACCATCACCTCCAGAAAAAAAAAAAAAAAGCAAAAACAACCCACTAGTGGAGTCTGAATGCAGATCAAAGCATGCTGTGATTATATTCTTCATTTTTTTGTCTGTGCTTTATTTCATGGCATGACTAATATGGAAATAATTTGCATGACTGAAAATCTGTAACCTATATCAAATTGCTTGCTGTCTCAGGGAGGGATAAGGAGAAAGAAAGAAGGCCATAATTTGGAATTCAAAACTTTAAAAAATGCTAAAAATTGTTCTTACATGTAATTTAAAATAAAATATTTTTGAAAATTAAAAAAAAACCACATTACTTAATAAAGCTCTACCTGACTATCAGATCATACAATTTTTCTCCCTCCCAAGAATAGGTACTCTGTAATGATATTTCATATTGCAAAAGGGAATGGCTTTAAGCCAAGCAAGTCATTGTTTTCAAGAAATCATTTGTTCTTTTAGAGGAGCTTTGTAATACCTGCTGTGAAATGGGCAAGGCAATAATCCTCTGTTGGTATTGTCACAGGAGATATAGATGGTGGGGGACCTTAGTTCTTCCTCTGTAAAGAATTACTCTCTTGCACACAGTCTAATTAAGATAAAAATGATCTTTTACTGGGCACTAGAGAAAGTGACCAAGGGAGAAGTCAAAGACTCAGCCTCAAGGGGAGGAGATGGCTTAGAAGCATCTTCCTCCCAGAATAGAAGGAAGGCCAAAGCTTTTATAGAGGATAGAAAAGGTGACCACCTTACAATGGAAAATTCATTTTGGGGGCTGAGGTAGGGAAAGATTCCTCAGAGACAGGGGGATTTTTCTTTTGGAATGTAGTCCTGTCCTCTGGAGTTATCTCTGTCTCCTAGCTCAGGTATTAGCCATGCCTAATTAACTTTCCTGCTATAGAATTTTGTCTCCCCTTACTTCCTAGGTATGTCTGTCTTGATATGTACTTGGCCAAGTTAAACTTTAAGAGTCCCTTAATTCCTCTCTATGTCTGTCTTGTTATCTGGTGTGGTTTTGCTTTTCACAGGAGAAACTTCTTCTGATTTATCCTAAGCCCATGTCACTATAAACCCTAATTCATAACGAATTCCCCTTCTCTCTTTTCTACTCCCCCCCAAGTCCATTTCCTCTCTCTCCTCTTCTACCTCCTCCTCTCCTTTTCTCTGATATCTGAAGAAATACTTTGGTAGGGATCTTGATGGGAGAATAAAGCTCACCAGATACGAGTGAACACAGTGTGTACATAATATCTGCTTGGAAGACACATTTTATTGCCTCCTACTTTCTCTCTGTAGTCCTTGCTACTTACCAAGAAATCTTCATTAATTTGGAACCCATTTGAATTTGTGATCATTTGGACTGGGCCCAGAGCTGAAATTTACTTTTGTTCATTCCTATGAAAAAGGCTTTATTAAGCAAATGAAAACTGTAAATAAGATTGCAGATGGTAAAGACTAGGTACTTGAGAACAAAATATTTTCAAGTACCTCAGAAGTACTCATTTACATACAAATCATTTCTTGGCTAATTATAACCAGCCTTACCTGTTCATTAAAGAAGATCCCTCTAAGGAAACTTATTAGGCGATGTTATTAGCTTAGTAAAGGTCACTGTGTACTCAAAAGTAATAAAGCTGTATTTCTTTAAAAGCTATTCCTTAATCCTACCTTTACACTAATTCAGATTGCCCTTAGCTAAAGTTATTCTGAATTAGTGAGGGTTTAATCTATTAGCTTGAGTTGCATAAATGAGCAAAGAGGTAAGAGATATGGGAAACATGGAGTCATTTTATACAATATAATAGACTTATGGGAAATTAATTAAAGTCCCAAACACAGAGCTAAATCAGGCCCAAGGGACTAAGGTTATGAAGAAAAAAAAATAAAATTAGTTCTGGAAAAGATATACTCCCTTGATTATGATTTATATAGAATAGAAGAAAGTAGAAAACTAGGGAAAATCACTCTCAGAATGGTGACCAACTATAAGGAATGGCTATTCTTTAGATGATTAAGGATGTGAGAAAGGCAACAATTCTTGACAATTCTAATAAATAAAAAGGAATTATTTTCTGAACCAATAAGGATCAAACTCTTCATAAGAAGTGACTATGGCATTTTATATTTCCTAATTTTAAAAAAGGGGGTGAGGGGATAGTTGATATAGTCTAGAATGTTCTTCACACTTTGGGATATTGAAATTAAAAGTTTAGAATAATGATAGGAAGGGTCCTGTAGTTTGATATTCTAAAAGGAACAGTGCCTTTGGAATGTATGGGTTAAGCTCAAGAATGAAATTTTGATGACACAGAGAAGAATGATACTCATGAGGGCTGCTTTCTAAAGAAACAAATGTAGGTGTATATAGACATTAACAAACTTAAATTATAAGGAGAAACCATCAAGGGCCAGTAACCTAATCTGAATATAAAAGCATAACATCATATTCAATGTCAGAAAACTAAAGCTCAGAATGAGCTAAGGATTATAATGAGTACTAAGAATAAGCAAAAAAAAATGCATTTAGGGGGCTAGTCAAAGAACAAAGAAAGGGTAGAACTCCTATTCATGGTAAATGGGACAATGATAATAAATAATCAAGACAAATTTATACAGTTCTTGTTTTGTGGTTCCTCCGCCCCCCACCTTTACCAAGGAGAGTATTACTTAGACTGGGAAATATAGAACAAAAATGGTTAAAAGGCAATTGAGGGCAGCTAGGTGGTGTAGTGGATAAAGCACTGGCCCTAGCTTCAGAAGGACCTGACTTCAAATCTGGCCTCAAACACTTGACACTTACTAGCTGTGTGACCCTGGGCAAATCAATTAACCCTCATTGCCCCACAAAACAACAACAACCCAAAATAATTATGTAGATAATATAGAATCACTACCTGTTCCAGAGAATTCAAGGCATCAGGCCCACATGAAGAAATGTCCAAAGTAACATCAGGTAGGTAGGATAATGTGGAGTTAGCAGGGAATATAAGCATTTACTATGTATTAGACACTTTGCTAACATATTTTGCTAACACTATGTGTTAGACACTTTGTTGGTGAGACAAATAAAAGCAAGCAAGATAATACTTGCTTTCAAAGAGTTAACATTTTACCATGGGAAGATTACACATAAAGCGAGACTACAAAGTGGGGCTCAGGGGATAGCTCACTTTGACCTAGTATATAAATGGCCTGAAAGTGGCATAATAACCTGGATCCAGTTAAGATAATGTGAAAGCTCATCTACGACAGCCTTCAAAGTTGCAGTGGAATGGAGATAAGAATAACAGCAGGAGTTTATGCAACATGGTCAGGAAAAGGTTAGGAAGTGGCATGGAGCCCTATTTCTGAGAAAGGTAAGTTGAAACCTCACCTTCAGATCAGGGGGTGGATTCAAAGGTTTTGGTGGAAATCAGGGTAGAGATGAAGATGACACCTAGAGAGTAGGGAGAATGGTGAGGAGATATAAATGTTGCTGTTCATTCAAGAAAACATCCCCTATAATTTTCACTCTTGTGGGGGGGTATTTGGAATGTGTACAAATCCACAGGAGTACTTAGGGTGCCATTTTCAAGGCAAATTTCTGATGCATGTTGAAGGACACCACATTGAGAGAGAATCATGGATTCCAAATATTTTATACAGTGGTATAATGGGGAAGCTGGGTGGTGCAACAGATAGAGCACTGGCCCTGAAATTAGGAACACCTAAGTTCTTTTTTTTTCTTTTTTTAAATTTGCAACAAACATTTTTTTACTTTTTTCCAGTTACATGTAAGGGTAGTTTTCAACATTCATTTTCATTGGATTTAGAGTTCAAAATTTTTCTTTCTCCCTACCTCCCTATCTTCCCCCATCCAAAATTAAGCAACCAGATTATATATGTACAATCCACAAGTGCTCTTTTAATCAGTTCTTTCTATGGGGGTGGATAGTAAATTTTGTCATTAGTCCCTTGGGGTTGTCTTCGATGATTGCATTGCTGAGAGTAGTTAAGTCATTCACAATTGCTCATTGAACAATACTGCTGTCACTATGCACAATGTCCTCCCAGCTCTGCTCACTTCACTATACATCAGTTCATGAGTCTTTACAGGTTTTTCTGGGATCATACTGTTTGTCATTTCCTATAGCACAATACCATTCCACCACAATCATATACCACAGCTTCTTCAGTCATTCCTCAATTGATGGACATTACCTTGATTCTCAATCCTTAGCCACCACAAAGAGTTGCTATAAATATTTTTTGTACAATTTTTCCCCCTTTTCTCTTTTTCATGATTACTATTGTTAACTGTTTCTGTTCCACCCTCTTCCTTTCTTCATGATATTTAATCTATTATCCATCTTCTTTCATCCTATCCTTCTCCAAAAGGGATTTCTTGGGGCAGCTAGGTGGCACAGTGGATAGAGCACTGGCCCTGGATTCAGGAGGACCTGAGTTCAAATCCGGACTCAGACACTTCACACTTCCTAGCTGTGTGACCCTGGGCAAGTCACTTAACCCTCATTGCCCTACAAAAAACAAAACAAAACAAAACCAAAAAAAAAAAAAGGTATTTGCTTCTGTCTGTCCCCTCCCCCAATCTGCCCTTCCATCTTTTGCCTCTCTCTCTCTCTCTCTCTCTCTCTCTCTCTCTCTCTCTCTCTCTCTCTTTATCCCCTTCCCCTCCTATTTTCCTACAGGGTTAGAGAGATTACTCCACCTAATTGAGTGTGTATATTATTCCCTTCTTGATCCAATGCTGATGAGATTGAGGTCTTTGAGCCAATTCTGATGAATGTTAGGCTCATTTACTGCCCAGATTAAATAGATTACTCCATGCAGTTGGGTGGGTGTGTTTATCCCTCCTTAAGCCAACTCTGATGATCTTAAGGTCTTTGAGCCTTTTCTGATGAATGTAAAATTGATTTACTGCCTTGCTCCTCCCCTATCTATTCCCTCACTCCATAAGCCTTTTGCTGTTTCTTTCATGGAGGATATCACCTCTCTCCTTCCCCCTCCCCCAGTGCATTCCCCTCACCTCTCAATTTAACCCTAAAGATATCATCATGGAGCAGCTAGGTGACACAGTGGACAAAGCATCCACCCTGGAGCCAAGGGGATACCAGACAAAACCCAGCCTCAGACACAAGACAGTCACTCACTGCACAACCCCAGGTATGTCCCCCAACTCCAATTTTTTATGATTCTCTAGGGTCTTATATTTGAAAGTCAAATTTGCCATTCAGTTCAGGTCTTTTCATCATGAATACCCAAAAGTCCTCTTTTTCATTAAAGTTCCATTTGTTTTCCTCTGAAAGATTATAATCAGTTTTGCTGGGTAGGTGATTCTTGGTTGTAATCCCAATTTCCTTGCCCTCTGGAATATCATATTCCATGTCCTCTGGTCCGTTAATGTAGAGGCTGTTAGATCTTGTGCTATCCTGACTGGGGCTCCACAGTACTTGAATTCTTTCTTTTTGGCAGCTTGCAATATTTTCTCCTTGACCTGATAGCTCTGGAATTTGGCTATAATATTCCTAGGAGTTTTCCTTTTGGGATCTCTTTCTGGAGGTGATTGGTGGATTCTTTCAATTTCTATTTTATCTTCTACTTCTATAATATCAGGGCAATTTTCCGTAAGAATATCTTGGAAGATGATGTCTACACTCTTTCTTTGATCATGGTTTTCAGATAGACCAATAATTTTCAGATTATCTCTCCTGGACCTCTTTTCCAGGTCAGCAGTTTTTCTCAGAAGATATTTCACATTGCCCTCTATTTTTTTTATTCAGTTGGAATTACTTTATTGTGTCTTGGCTTCTCATAAAGTCACTAGTGGGAAGACCTAAATTCTAATCTCACCTCAGACACTGACTGGCTGGCTATATGACCCTGGGCAAGTCACTTAACCCCAGTTGCATTAAACATCCAGGGTCATCTCTAGTTATTCTAATGTATATCTTGCCACTGCACCCACATGGCTGTGGGGAATAAAGTGAGGTTGGTGACCTTGCACAGTCTTCCCTCACTTAAATCCAATTCACTGCAAGTCATGACATCACCCCAATGTCATGGTCCTCTTTGAGAACAACAATGGTAGAAGGATTGGTGGCTATGGTAAGCTATGTGTTACTTAACAGGAAAAGGGTATATTCTACATGGTATTCTCTTGTATAAATTCACTAGGATACTAGAATGAACCAGCCTTGAACTCCAACCATGAACAATACTCATGAATATATCTGCATGCATTAAATAACTATATGGGGGAGGAGAGTCAAGGTATGTGCCCTGATTCTACAGTACCACATCTTCAAGGTCCCTATTGATGTTTAACATAAAATACAAAAAGGACCTATACCTTATATAATTGCTGAAGCCAAATAAACAAGATTTTTACTATTTGCCAAGCACATTGCATAAAAGAAAGCTGTAAAAAGATAAGCAAGCAAGGTAGCTACCCAGGGCATGGTAGGGAGAATGTAGAAAGTCATAGGTAGAGGCCAGAGAATAATTAAAAGATGACTGTCCTAGGTACTTTCCTTAAAATGGAATTTCTGGAAGGAACCAGAATCAAAGTAGGGGATTATTAGGGGCAGAGTTTGAGTGTGAGAAAGTCAGAGATAGAATGAAGGACTGAGTTGAGTGGGCTCATCTCATAATGAGGTGAAGTAGTTTTATTAGGATCGAACAGCTAGTAAATGTTTGGTCATTCTGACTCCAAGTCTAGGTCTCTATATTCTCCACCAAACTTCCTCTCACATTCTAGAGATTATAAATGTAAAAATATATAGAGAAGGGTGGGGATAATTATCTAGAGCAGGGGCTCAACCAGGGGTCTGTGGACTTGGTTTTTGAAATAGCATAATTACTGCAATTCAATATAATTGTTTTGTTTCATTTTTTGTAATCCAATGTGTTTTATTTTTTGTATTAAAAACATGATTCTGAGAGGAGATCTATAGGTTTTGAAGACTGTCAAAAGTATACAAAAGAGGTTAAGAAGTCCTGCCTTAGAGTGTGGTAATCAAACTGAAATTTTGTACTTGAAAAACTGAAGCTCAGGGGCAGATAGGTGGCGCAGTGGATAAAGCACCAGCCCTGGATTCAGGAGGACCTGAGTTTAAATCCAGCCTCAAACACTTGACACTTACTAGTTGTGTGACCCTAGGCAAGTCACTTAACCCTCATTGCCCCGCAAAAAACCAAACCAAACCAAAACAAAAAACCTGAAGCTCAGAATGAGACTTGATCTATGCTGGTCCACCAAAGTGTTGACTCCCTATGAGGCCCAGCCTAAAAGAGACTGCCAGTTCTTACTCAACTTCATGAAAACTATTTGTGTAGAATGTTTTCTTCATCTTGAGATATTTTTCATGATGAATATTTTTTTACAGACTTCCTATCCTATGCTCTCTACTCATCCAAAGTTAGCATTCTCCCAATGAGTGCATTCCTTATAGGGTACTCCTATAAGGATTTTCCTTTCACTGTCCCAGATTAAATAAAGATATTTCCACAATGCCCATTAATGTTTGCTTTCCCTTTTGCCTCATTTAAGGCAGGGAAAATTCTAAGGCTAGCATCTGAGCCAGACAAGATGCTTCTATTCTTTTTTCTCAATCAAACTTGGATTTTCCCTTGATCTTGAATTCCAAGATAGTCCAAGGAAACTGATCCTAATGACTGTTTTTGCCGAATAGTCAGTCAATAAAATTTATTAAGCACCTTCTTTGGACTAGGCACTTTACAAAGCATTGGAGATACAAATACGAGAAGAGAAAAACAGTTGTGCTCTCAAGAAACTTAAAATTTAATGGGGAAATACCATGCACAAAAGAAAACTGAAAAGAAGATAGGAGAGGTCCAGGGATGTGGGCATGAAGGTGTGGCGAGCAAAATTATATGTGGTTGCTTTATTTCTGTCCCAAGTTTGGGGAAAATTAGATGGGGTTCCTAATATAGTTATTACTTATAAATTAGAAGCTTTAGCACCAGTGTTGGGGCATTAAGCATTTATTAAAATATATTAAATATTAGTAAAGAGAGAACAGGAGCTCAGAAAGTTAAGAAACCTATCTATCCTAGAGGAGAGAATAGAGCTTAGCCTGGCCTTCTAGCCTAGAGGAAAAATAACAACTCAGCCTGGCCTGCTTCTTCCTCCAAGGCTTCTCCCACCAAAAGAACCTCCAAGAGAATCTAACTCAGTAATTGCCTGTGGAAGCTTCTTCTAGGTCTGGAGGAGAGGTGGTCCTTACACACTGCTTCAAGCTAATTGGCTAGCATCAACCAAAACCATTGGTTCACTGGACTTGAGGGTTTATACCCTCTGAGAACACACCCTCTTGAGGACCAGAAATGTGTAGTTTTAATTGAATTAACTTTAAGTGAGTTATTCAACAGAAATCAGTCAATCCAATCAATCTTAATCCAATGTGGGGTAAGGGGGGGTGGACTTTGCGTGTTCCCAAAACCTTATAATTTTCTCACAAAAGAGAAGTCCAAAGAAGTACAGTGGGAAATGAAGAAATGGTTATTCTTGGTGCCTTCCTTTAAGCGAAGCTTTTGAAGGAGCTCTTCATTCTACTCTCCAATCAGTGGGATGCCAGGAACAAAGAGTACTGATAAGGTGTGAGCACCAAGGTTAATAGAAGTGTTCCTTACTCTGCACTGCTGTGTCCTAGGGCAGATCATTTAATATCTCTGGATCCCAGTTTCCTCATCTATAAAATGAATAGTTTAGATTATCTCTTAGATGCTTTTCTCCTAGATCTATGATTCCCTGATTCCATGTTTATTGCACTTTGGTTTCCTTTGAAGGTTCTGTAAAGTAAAGAAGTGTCAAGTTTCTTATATCCTCTTCTCATATTGCACAATATGGAATCTTAGCTCAGTTGTCTGAGATACCCCTTCTAATTGTAGTCCTCTGGTCAAATTCTGTCAGAAAGAGGGAAATAAAGAGTGACTCCCTCTCTTTTCCCCCTCCTTCCCTCTCCCATCACTCATATTCATTTTAAAGGTTTGGGTTCAAAGAACCTTTCTATGGATTTTAAAGTAATATGTCTCACAAAGTTACTTGCATCAAGATTTAGGAAATATGTTCTGATACTTGAACAAAATGACTTATAAACCCTAGTTGGTATTAATAGAATTATTTTGAGAACTAAGCAACTTTGCACAATGTCAAGAGAAAAAAAGGAGAGGAAAGAACAAGAAGAGGGCAGGTTACTTCACTGTCTTTTAAAAGAAAGAAAGTAGGCACTTACTAAGAAAGGTTACCAAAAGGTTTGCAGTAGGAATGATGGTTACACTAATTAGCTTAATTCTACCTCTAGAGTTGACATATATATTGCCTGATGCCAGATTACCCAGGGAGTTTGTGCTTCTCTGAAAGGAGGAAGGCAGCCCAGAAGTGAAGCTGCAAAATTAGACTCATTCTAGATTTTACCAAGAACTAAAAGTAGAATCAAACTCTCTCCTTAGGATTAAACAGAATACTAATAGAAACTGAGCTGAAAATGATCAGTTGACACTTTTGTAGAGAGTTTTTCTGTCACTAGAATAGATTAATAATAGAAGAATATTTATTTTTTCTACTTTAGAAATGGAAAACCTAAGGTAGTGATTCATTAACTGAAACTTTATATTACGTTATTTACTCATTTAATAAACAATGCACACCTATTTTGTGTGAAATGTACTCTATAAGACTTTATGAGAAGTATAAAAAGAAAGAAGTTTGAGTTATTGGCTTCAATGAGTACATAGGATTTACAAACAAATAAGAACTATAGGACAATTATAAAGTAACCTATCAAATGTGGATAGGACATGGGAAATGGAGGATTTTGCTTTCGGAGAAAGTTGGTCCTCCCAGTTTCTTTATACTAGGCCCACTAGAATACTATGAAGACTCCCTTCATGGAGGCAGATCACAACCAACTTGTAATTTAGGCTTAGTCAAGTGTTTGAGACTCAGAGAGATTAAATAATTTATCCATGGTCGCAGAATTACTAAATTCCAGGGATGGAATTTGGACCTAAGTTTTCCTAACTCCAAGCTCATCACTTTGTCCACTACACCACACTATCATTCATATACAAAGGAATAGTTTCTTTAATAGGAGTAACAGGTCTCATGGCAAGACCAGCAGCTCAGTGAAGCCATTAGAATGGAAATATTCCCTAGACATTTTGTCCTGACAGAACTTGTGCTTAGGTTGGTTGAAAAGTTTAGTTATTGGATGTCCAGGAAAGTAGCAGGTTCTCTTGGAGTATTTGTCTGAGGTAAACAGCCTGTGAAGTAGTCTAGCGAAGAGATAATACAATATGGCTAACTGGATTTATACCAGGAATATAGAGTTTATTCATTATTATGAAAACATTAAGAGCCAAGATGGCCAAGTGAGGAAGCAACCCACTGAAGCTCTTGCAGATTTCCCCTCCAAACCAACATAAAACTGCCTCTGAATCATCCCAGGAGCAGGGAAAAATCTACCAGCCCAGCAGGAAAAGTCATTCTTACCTGGGTGGGAGGGAAGTGAGGTCCAAGAGCAACAGCTCCTGGGCTCCCAACAGGGGCAGGCAACTGACCTCTGAGCCTGCTGAACAGTAGTGAAACCCTGTCCAAGAAGTTCAACAATAGATTCCCACCCCTGTGACCTCCTAGCAGTGAGACTATTTCCAGGGAAAACCAGCACCAGGGATTCAGCAGGTTGCAAGAAAATTACACTTCCAGGGCCTGCTACCAGAGTGAATTGTTACTCTAACAAGCCAGCAGCAAGATACCACCTCTGGGCCAGATGATCAACAAGATCACTCCTCCAGAGCCAACTACCAAAAAGACTTTGTTAGTTTTAGCAACTCAGCAAGTGACTGGCACAAAAATGAGTACAAAAAAAAACAATGAAAAAAAGTTTGACTATTCACAGCTATGTCAATGATAGAACATATCAAGGCACAAACATAAAGGAGGGCAGTAACAAAATGGCTACAGGTGAACCTTCAAAGAAAAGTGCAAATTGGTCTCAGGCCTAAAATAAATTCTTGGAAGAGCTTTAAAAGGACTTTTAAAATCAAATTAGAGAAGTTGAGGAAAGACTGGAAGTGATGAAGGAGAAACATGAAAATGAAATACAAAATAATAATATAAAAATACAAAAAATTACTGAAGAAAATAACTCCCTAAAAACATATTTATCCAAATGAAAATGGAAATGAGCCAAATGGAAAAGGAATTACAAAAAGTCAATGAAGAAAATAATTCTTTAAAAATTAAAATTGAACAAATGGAAACTAGTGACTCTATAAGACATTGAGATACAATAAAACAAAATCAGAAAAGCAAAAAAAAAAATAGAAGAAAATGTAAAATTTCTCATTGAAAAAACAACTGACCTAGAGAAAAGATCCAGGAGAGATAACATAAGAACTATTGAACTACCTGAAAGCCATGATCCAAAAAAAAAAAAAAAGCCTAGACAATATCTTTCAAGAAATTATAAAGGAAAATTGCCCTGAAATATTAGAACTAGAGGGCAAAATAGAAATTGAAAGAATTCACCAATCACTGCCTGAAAGAGATCCCCAAATGAAAATTCCCCAGAACATCATAGCCAAATTTCTAAACTCACAGGTAAAATAAAAAGTATTGCGGGGGCAGCTAGGTGGCGCAATGGATAAGGCACTAGCCTTGGATTCAGGAGGACCCGAGTTCAAACCCAGCCTCAGACACTTACTAGCTGTGTGACCCTGGGCAAGTCACTTAAATCCCATTGCCCTGCAAAAAAAAAAAAAAGTATTGCAAGCAACCAAAAACAAAGAATTCAAATACCATGGAGCTACAGTTAGAATTACACAGGATTTGGCAACTTCAACATTAAAGAATCACAGGTCTTGGAATATAATATACCAGAAGGTAAAGGAGTTAGATTTATAACCAAAAATTACATACCCAGCAAAATTGAATATGATTTTTCAGGGGAAAAAACAGTCATTTAACAAAATTGAGGAATTTAAAGCATTTTTTATTAAAAGTCGAGAGTTGAATGGGAAATTTAACTTTCAAATACAAGATTTGAGTGAAACATAAAAAGGTAAAAAAGAAACAAGAAAGAAAAATTGTAAAAAAATTAATAAGGTTACCACCCTGTTTCTAGTTCTGTATGATAATATTTATAAGTCTCAATAACTTTATTGTAAAAGCAATTATTAGTGTAATTAGGAGTATATGTAAAGTTGTGGTCATAAGGTAATAATTAAGCTATGATAATATTTGTAAGTCTTAAAAACTGTAATATAAGCATGATTAGAAAGAATATATATAGACAGAGGGTGTGATCATAAGGTATGACATGACACCACAGAAAACAAAATAAAGGGAAATTGCATGGAAGAAGTAGGAGGGGATAAACTGAATGGGGTGAACACACACACACAAAGAGGTATTAAAAAAACTGTCATAATGGAAGGGGCATATGGGCAAAGATTAAACCTTATTCTTATCAAATGTGGCTCAAAGAGGGAATAACAAACACACTCAGTTTGATATAAAAATCTATTTTACCCTATAAAGGTGTTTAAGAAGGGATGGTGATAATAGAAGGGGAGTGGGGACAGGTACAAGGGAGTGGATATTGGGGAAAGCAGTGATCATAACTAAACCAACTGTGGGAAGTGAGAGGGTGAGGGGTCAGAGTGTGAATGATAAATAGGTGAAAAATTGCTAGAGAGAAATAAACACTTAGCCATCATAACTATAAATGTTAATGAAATGAACTCACCCATTAAATGGAAGTGGATAGAAGAATGGATTCAAAACCAAAATCGTACAATATGTTGTTTAGAAGAAACATATTTAAAGCTGAGTGATACACACAGGGTAAATATAAAGGACTGGAACAAAATATATTATGCTTCAGGTGAAGTAAAGAAATTAGGGTTAACAATCCTGATTTCATACAAAGCAAAAATAAAAGCAAAAATAGATCTACTAAAAAGAGTTAAAGAAGGAAACAATATCTTGCTGAAAGGTACCATAGACAATGAAGTCATATAAATACTTAATATATATGCACCAAATGGTATAGCATATAATTTTTTGAAGACGTTGAATGAATTACAGGAGGAAATAGATGATAAACTATCTTAGTGGGGGACCTTAACATTCTCCTCTCAGAACTAGATAAATCTAATAAAAAATAGGAAAGAAATTAAGAAAATGAATAAAATTCTTGAAAAATTAGATATGATAGATCTCTGGAGAAAACTGATTGGGAATAGAAAGGAATTTACCTTCTCAGCAGTTCTTGTACAAAAATATTTCTAGCAGCTCTTTTTGTGGTGGATAAAAATTGGTAATCAAAGGAATGCCCATCAGTTGGGCAATGGCTAAACAAACTGTGGTATATGATGGTAATAGAATATTACCATGCAGTAAGAAATGACAAAAAGGATGACTTCAAAAAAAACTTGGAAATACATGTATGAAACGATGTATTGGGAAGTGAGCAGAACCAAGAGAACACCACACAGAGACAGCAATATTGTTTATATAAATCATCAGCATTTCTATTCATTATTAATAAAACACAAGAAGAAAGAGAAAGAAATTCCATTTTAAATAAATGCAGAATGTATAGAGCACTTAGAAACATACCTACTGAGATATGTACAGGAAATAAATGAATACAACTGTAAATCAATTTTTATAATAACATAGGCTTAAATAATTAAATAAATGTTCATTGGTTTTAGGGTAAGCTAATATGATAATACTAACTAAATTAACCTACTTTTTCAAAGTCATGCCAATCAAACTACTGAAGGATTACTTTATAGGGCAAGAAAATATTTTTTAAAGTTCCTGAGAAACAAAAGTTCAAGAATTTCAAAGAAACGTAAAGAAAATAGTGGAAGGAAGGAAATGTAGCAGTACCAGACCTCAAATTACACTAAAAAGCAGAAACTAGCAAAACAATTTGGTACTGTTTTAAAAAGAGAGAAAGAGAAATCAGTAAAAATAGATTAAAGATATGGCATACAGAAGTGAACAAACACAGTAACTTTTTTAGTGGTTGAAAACTGAAAAACCAAAGTGAGTACTATTACATGGATAAATGGCTAGAAAAATTATAGTATATTAATAGAATAGAATACTATTGCACTATAAGAACTGATGAAATTAATCATTTCAGAGAAACCTGGGAAAACTTTTTTGAACCCATGCAGAATGAATAAAAACAGAACAATTTATGCTATAACAACATTATAAAAGTAAACAGCTTTGAAACATTTAAAAACTCCTGTCTATGCAATGACCAACCATGATTCCAGAGGACTGATAGTGTATAATGCTACTTACATTTTGATAGAGAGGAGAATGTGCAGAATATTTATGAGAATGGCAATATATGAATGTTTGATCATGCATATTCATTACAAGTGACTTTTTTCTTCCAAAATGAATTTTGTTATTTTTTTTCCTAATTCAGAAAATAAATTTTTGGCAATTTAATTGGGATGGCATTAAACAAATTAGTTTAGGGGCAGCTAGGTGGTGCAGTGGATAGAGCACTGGCCCTGGATTCAGAAGTACCTGAGTTCAAATCCACCTCAGACCCTTGACACTTACTAGCTGTGTGACCCTGGTCAAGTCACTTAACCCCAATTGCCTCACCAAAAATAAAAAAAGAAAAGAAAAGAAAAAAAATTAGTTTAGGTAAAATTGTCATTTTTTTATTATATTGTCCCTCCCTACCTATGAATAATTAGTTCTCCAATTACTTAAATCTGATTTTATTTGAATAACAAGGTTTTGTTAAATATAATTTTCTTTATATTGCTCCTGGGTTTGTTCTGGCAAGTGTACATCCAGGTATTTTATGCTGTTTAGAGTTTTTTTTTAATGGAGTATCCTTTGCCATCTCTTCTTCCAGGGTTTTATTGGTGATATATCAGAATCCTGATGGCTTGTGTGAATTTACTTTATAACCTTGCTAAAATTTGGGGAATGGCTGAACAAACTGTGGTATAAAATTGTAATCGAATACTACTGTGCTATAAGAAATTATGAGCTTGATGATCTTAGAAAAACAGAAAGATGAACAAAATAATGAAGTGAAATGAGCAGAACCAAGAGAATGTTGTATATAGTAACATCAATATTGTTTTAAGAACAACTTTGAGTGAATTAGTGATTTCAACTATTATAAGTAAATTATAAATACAAAAGACATATGAAGGAAGATACTATCTGCATCCAGAGAAAGAACTGATAAATAGAAATATGTATAAAATGATTTTGCATACAGATACATTTTTGTGTCTAATGGTAGCCATTTGGGGGAGTACAAGTGAAAAATAAATTTACATAACTTCATCATATATTTAAAAGAAATAGCAGGTTGTATATAATAGATTTGCAGTTTTGTATGCAAATGTTTTTATGTTTTTAAAAATTATATTGTTATTGAAATGCTTTATTCCATAAATTAAAAATAAAATAAATAAAAAAATTTTAAGTTAACTTCCTTTTTTCCTGCCTTCCTCCTCCTTCTCCTCTTTCTTCTTCTTCTTCTTCTTCTTCTTCTTCTTCTTCTTCTTCTTCTTCTTTCTCCTCCTCCTCCTCCTCCTTCACCTTCTGCCAGCTATATGAGGTATATGGATTAGAGTGGGGAGAGGACTGAGATAGGAAGAACAATAAGAGACTAGGAAGGAATCCATAATAGAAGTAATGATGGATGAGGGCCTGAAGAAGAATAGTAACTTTGTGAATGGAAAAAAAGACACATCTAACAGGTATGGTGGTGATAAATAAAGCAGATTTGGAAACATTTATATAGGATGAGTGAGAGAAAGGAGTTCAGTATGACAGGAAAATTGCAAACCAGGGTGACAGGTATGCTTTTGGGGAAAATCAAAACTAATATGAAACTTCTGATGAGGGTCTTTGGGGAAAGATAACGAATTATGTATTGAAAATGGGGAGTTTGAGACACATATGACATCACTAGTTCAAAATTTCCAATGGAGAGTTGGTGGTGGAGACTGGGATTTATGAGAGAGATCAGAGTCAAAGAGATAGATCTGAAAGTCATCTACATATTCAGATAACTGAGCTCTAGTATGAAGAATGTAACCTTTTTGATCCTCAGTTTCCTCATCAGTAATGTGGGGATAATATCTACTCTATGTACTTTATAGGATTATTATAAGGATAAGCTGGGATAATGTGTAAGAACTCTTTGCAAGCTGTGAAACTGTTTAATATTGTCATGAGTGACCAAGGATCCCTTGCAACTAATGGATTAACCAGTAAAAGACAAGCCTTCCTTTGACCCAGACACTTAACTGAGTGAACCTGCATATTCTATATTTAATTATTTATTTACACAACTTACTCATTTGTGTATTTGTGCTATTGCATCATTTCTTTGTGCCAGGTGACACATTCCTAATCATGGAAATAGTCTAAATACATGTTGGTTTATGGTGATTCAGAAGCAAAGTAGGGACAGAAAAATAGTTACTGCCTGACAATTTTATAAGGCAGAGAAATGCTTGCCAGCAGCTCTCAGCCAAAGACCTGGTCTTGGTGCTCAAAGGACTGGTGACACATTACACTTACAAAAGGCAAAAAATGCATGTAAAACTAATTTTCAAATTAGCCATATCCTATAGCAAACACTTGGGTTCAATGACAAGTCAGTCTTTATTCATGATCCTAGGTAATGGCCAATTTTGGGATTCAGTTATTCTGGGTCTGACTGCTACTAAATTCTAAAAATAGGTGAGAGCTGATATAACTATTAAATAGTGATTCTAATAGGAATAATCCCCAAGAAATCGCCCATTATTGCTGTTAACCACCCTGCTTCTATTAATTAAAGTTATAGAAGGCTACCACATTCAGTGCCTTAGGCTTTGCACAGGGCTGTTAACAAATTTGGATACAGATGTGTTGGCAGTGTGTGGGCTGGAAATAGAAAGAATATAATTTAATTTAAATCAAAATTGAGCAATAAGAACAATACCTTCTTTGGGGTCTGAATAGTGGTTTTTAATTAGATTTACCTGGTACTACAATGGGCTGTGATTACATCTTACCACTTATCTATTTATTTTTCCAGTGCAGAGACTTACTTTCTGACCCTCAAACCAAACCATCTTACCCTCTTTCTAGCATATGCTTTAGAAAAAGTTCCCTTGGTTTTTTTTCCCGTATGCTATGGTCTTCTCTACCAGCTGCTGCTGTTATCTGCTATTTCTAACAGAACACTCAGAGATAAAGGAATGGGTTGAGCACCAGTAATGCTACATTTCCAAAGTTATATGATTATGCTTTCCTGACTTCAGAGGCCCCTGTTCAGTCATATTCTAGGTAAAGCTGAAGCATCTGGCACAATTTGCAGTTTCTTTGTAATGTGTTTCCATTAAATATATCATTTCCTCATCCTGGCTCACCTTCTACTGCAGAATACCTCATTTGCATCCACAGTAATCCTAAAATAGTGCACTTTTTTTTCTACAAAGGATTGGGAGAAGCAGGTAGCAGCACTATAACTGGGTTCAATTATCTGAGTGTGGAGATGACTTTTAGATCTATTTATCTGATCCTAATCTCTCTTTTGAATAACAGTCTTCCATCATCAACTGACCATTAGACATTTTAAACTACTTGTGATGTAGGCATCTCAAACTTACCATAATCAGATCTAATTGTTTTCCTACCATTAAAGATAGGCATGCCTCTTGTCTATACATCTTCAAGATGGGCAGAATGAAGATGATTCATTTCAGGAGTAGAAATCCCTTAACACAGGCTATTAAGATCTATCAGCTTCTGCAGCTCTAAGGGAATGATAATTATATCTCCTGGTGGCAGATATTTGAATGAGATAAGTGAATCAACACAGCTTTTTTCATTATTAGGTATTAAATGAGTAATTCCTTTGGAGGGAAAATGTTAAAGGCTATAAATGAAAAACATTCTGCTTCCACTGTCATGTTTGGGCTACACCTAGTTCATGTATTTGGTCTCTTTATATCTCAGTTTTCCCACCTGTAAAACAGGCATATTTGTGGGGCAGCTAGGTGGCACAGTAGATAGAGCACTGGACCTGAATTCAGGAGGACTTGAGTTCAAATCCAGCCTCAGACACTTGACACTTACTAGCTGTGTGACCCTGGGCAAGTCACTTAACCCCAATTGCCTCAACCAAAAAAAATTAAAAAAAAAAAAACAACACAGGCATATTTGACCCATCAGTGTTGAATGCTATTGTGTTCACAGAAATTTTAATTTGATAAACATTTATCAAGCCTCTGCACAGCAAACCATTGTAAAATTACTTGAAAAAATACAAAATGCCATGAGAAATAAAGAAATTGGATTTCTTTATGTTATAATCAAACTTAAATGTAGAGTCTATTTAAAAACTAAGGAATAACTCATGGAAAACTCTGAAAAAAATATTTGTTTTAGTGGTCTGTGACATGAGGGATTTTTAAAAGTGAACCATGAGATGGTTTTCTGCTGAGAATCTGACTATACAGCATTCATCCCATCATCTCTTTGGCTCAATGTTAACCCAGGGAGATGCCCCACAGGAGAGGGAATTAGCAGCCTACTCTTCCTGGCCAGGACTTTGCCTAAGCTCAAATATAGGTAGAGATTGAGATTTCAAGCAGTGTGGATGATAAGCTTTCTCTGTTGAAATGAGGGGGGAAATCCCAGCAGATTCACTAGCTGTAAAAGAAAAAAAATATTTTCTAATATAGTCTAACCAGGCCCCTAGATATATTTTGTAAATAACATTTTACTGAAGACATAAGAAGAGAGCCTGTGTGACGTATCAGAAAGAGAACTTGATAGGAATATAGGACACCTGGGTTCTAGTACCAGTACTACATGGACATATGATCATGGTCTTCACTCTTCTGGTCTCAGATTTTTTGTCTGTAAAATGAAGAGTAGTTTTGAATTAGGTTATCTCTAGGAATCCTTCCTTTTATGACACCCTATGTTAAAGCCTTCCCTGGTGATTGGCTTTATAGGCATTAGAGGACACTGATGAAAGGTATCAGGAAATGTATTTAGTTAATATCATGGCCTTGAATGTTGTGGTTGAATTGAGATTTAAGCTGAAAATGATGAGAAATTGTTTAGTTTCTGATTGGAGTAAAAACAGGATATAAATAGACATATGGCAAGGAAACAGGTGCTATGGAAATAACACCGTATTTGGAGCTGAAAGTCCTGGGTCTGTATACTAGCATTGCTACTTTTAGCCATTTAGCCTTGTACATGTCTCTGGGTCTATTTCCTCATCTGTCAAATGAGAATGTTGGAATAAAAGATCTTGAACTTCCTTTCCAACTCTAAATCCTATATTAATACTAATCCATTTCCCACAAATTATTTCTAACCATAGTACAGTGATATACATATGATAATGATGCACATATTTCTTCTATGAATATGAGATTTTTTTGGGGGGTGATCTTTGTTTTAAATAGGATACAATATAACCAAAGTATCCTTTTCAATGGAGGATTTTTTTTTTTTAGAAAAGGTTCCTTATTAGAGTTAAGAACAAAGATTTAGAACTTATAAGGAAACTTAGAGGTCATTGAGGCCAACCCCTAATTTTATAGATGAAGAAACTGAGGCTCTGAGAACTTAAATGACTTTAATAGGGTCATAGAACTAGTAAATATCTGAGACAGGATTTGAACCCAGATCTTCTTGAATCAATTTATACTGTGAGCCACATTTTATTAATTATTTTAGAATCATTTACTTGTTGGAATAAATAAGTTTGCTTGCCTACTTTACAACTTCATTTGATTAGAGTTACTATCAGCCATAGGGGATAGAGAAATCCCTCCAGATGAGGTGGCATGAATCCCTCCAACTATATCGAGTGATATACATATATGTTTGCATGTGAGATACATACATACATATTTTTGTGTGTATGTGTGTTATATATGTATATCACACATACATATATATTATATAGAATAATATAATAATAATAGACTAATAATCCATTATGTACCCTATTGAATGAATGTCCAATTCAAGACCACTTGATTTAAATGTCTAACCACAGATGGATGTAAAATAATGCATTTCCCTTCCTTCATATATAATCTCAGTTTTGAAAATTTTGCAGTGACAGATAACAGCATCTATACTAGAACACTGCCTACCATATCAGACTCTCCCCCAACCAGGACCTCCAGATACAAACACCCCCATTAGTGCCTGATAATTTAATTTCCTCAGCTTTGGTACCCCCCAACTTCTTTAATAAGGCTAACAGCACCAAAAAAAGTGGCAGAGGACATGTACTCAAGAAGAAATTGAAAATTGTGGAGTCCATGAGAGAAGATCAGGAACTTGGATTGAAACCAATGGAAAGGATAATAACATGTCCCTACTTAGGGCAGCAAAGGAATGGTATTTATCATAGACCACAGAGTGAGAATATGGTATACAGTGAAGGGTAGGGTACATCTCTTGGAAGCCTGCATGGAAGTCTAGATTTTTGTCTGATTTTATAGCTTTGGCTTCTAATTTTTCTTTGCCAAGGTCTGAAACTGCAAGTATCCCTGAAAGGACAAAGGGGAAAGAAGTAAGTATTTGGCCACATTTTTTTTTTATTCCTGTGCCTTACCATAAACTATAAAGTTGCATTGGCAAAAGTTTCAGTCCAGAGTAGGGATTCAGGGTTGCATTTGGTACTGCTGCTATCCCAGGTGCTGGAAGCTGTGATTGTTCAGAGATGGCCCAGTTTAGACCTTATCCTTTAGCTCAGCCCCTGCATCTGGTAGTAGCTTTTTTTAGGCTAGGCAATGAAACCAAAAAGAAGTGGTAAATTTCTGGGTTCCTGGCTGCCGTGACTTTCCACCTCTCCAGATGGGCTGCAGCTGCAGCAGCACTTAGCAGTTGACAACAACACAGACAACAAATTAGACAGATTTGCTCCATGTGCTTCTATGCCACTATAAATGCTTTCTCTAGAGAACCCCATTGGATTACTTTGCAAACCTTCAGGGGTTCATAGAACATAATTTGAGAAATTCAAGACTGGATTCCTCCAGCCCCAAATTTTGATTCTAATATCTCTTCAATTTCTTCATTTGTAAAATGAGGATAATAATTGTCTGCCTAGAGAGGAAGTGTAGCATGATGGATAAAGCACTGGACCTAGAGGAGGACTTCTTAACCTGTGGTCTATGAATTTTTAAAAATCAATAACTGCATTTAAATTTTATTGGTTTCCTTTGTAATTCTATATGATCTATTTTATGAATTTGAAGACACTATTCTGAGAAGGGGGCCATGGACTTCACCACACTGCCAAAGGGAACTATAACAAAAAACCCTCCAAATCATGACTCTGGTACTTCCTAGCTATGTAAAAGTCACTCAGTTTCTCTAACTCTTGGGTTCATTATACATAAAATGGTGATAATACCTGCAATATCCAATTCAAGGGTTGTTTCAAGGCACAGATGAAATAGCACATGAAGTGCTATTTAAATCTCAGCTGTTATTTTTAACTTATGGTATCTCATAGGTAGGGATCAAATGACAGTATTGATAAAGATCTATGGAAACTGCAAAGTGTGATGCTTATGGAAGGCATTGCATTTATGTATAAAACAAATAACTTAAGTGATTATTAATAGTATCATTAATTTCTGTTATTAATATTATAATGAATGTGTCTTTTTGCAAAGACTCTGCCAAAAAGTCCTTTAAATAGACATACATAGCAGTTCATTTAAAATACCAGGTTAAGGGCAGCTAGATGGTACAGTGGATAGAGCACTGGCACTGGAGTCAGGAGGACCTGAGTTCAAATCCAGCCTCAGACAGTTGACACTAGCTGTGTGACCCTGGGCAAGTCACTTTAGCCCCAACTGCCTCACCAAAAAAAATAAAACAAATAAAACAAAATACCAGGTTAAAGAAACATAATGTAGGGATAACGTTTTCAGGTCTCTTCAATTCTATCAACTATATGCTGCTGGGAAAATAATAATGAATTTTGAACTGAAAGCACCTAGTCTTGTTACTTACTTTGGGATAATGGATAAGTCATAGGGCTTTTCTGGGCCTCAGTTTCCTTAGCTGTAAAATATAGAATTGGACTACAGGACCAATAAGGTTTTACCAACTCCTTATGTAGAATGACAGAAACTGTGGCACACTGTAGTGGATTCAGCACTCAGGACAGTGACTTTGTAGCTCTATTCAGAAAATACTACCTTGCTATCATCCAGTAGTCCAGCCTCACTCTATAACTACTATAACATTAACATTTGTGATACAAGGCAAGCCTATTTGAAGGCATCCTGTGTTCAGCTTACTGCTTTTCATAGTTACTAAGCTCTACACTGCATTTGGAGGCTATCCAGCTGACTTAGCTAGAGATGGCATATGGCAAAAAAAAAATTGAAATTAAAAATTGAAAAGAGCTTAAATAAGCAGTCCTCCATTGAGCTGGTTCCTATTTCAGAGGCTTTATCTCTGTTGTTCATACCCTTTTGGATGTGAGTAATTTCAAGGTTGATGGAGTAGCAACTGTCAGACATTCATCCTAGTTGTTTGTTTATTTCTTTCTTCCTTGTAGCAAAAGTGCATTGTAGCATCAGGAGAAAAAGATTATTCATATTCTTCTTCCTCCTCATCAGGTCAAAACTGAACATTTCCAAGACCAGATCTCTGGTGATAAAGATGGGTCCAAGTTGGAAAAGAAGCACTTTTTTTTCTCTTTTTATATAACTTATAAATGGTATGATCTTAAAACAAACAGCCTTGAAATATATCCCTTATTTTAGTATAGGGAAAAATTGTATCAACAAAGATTTCTCTCTTTGTTTGATAAGAAGGAATTTTCTGCCCACTCTTGAGAGGAATGGTTTGAGGTTTTTTCTCCCTGATCCTGCTTTTACTTGGCTGCTGATCTCTCTCCTGGGCCTGCTTAAGTCCACTACATTCCAGAAGTATAGAATGGAAGGAAGTTTAGAAATCATCTAGTCCGACTTCCTTAATATATAAGTGAAGAAACTGAGGCTTATTGAGATCAAGTGATTTATTCAAGCTAACAGAGTTGTAAAAGTTTTCAAGACTCAAATCTTTTTGCCTCTGAGTTTTTTTTTTTAAATAATGGAATGCCCTCCTCTTTCATAAAGCTGGTGTTAGGAACAGGATGAGTATTCCCCTCTTGTATAGTTTCTGTTTTCTCTCCTATATATGTTACCATATATAGGAATTGTGTTTCTGGAATGTAATTTGGATCATTATATATCAAATTCTTCAATATGAAAAATATAATGTTAAAGTCATAAAATATTGAGACCAAAAATTAGAGCCAGAAGGTCTTACCTCATGACATGATCTTAGAAACTAGAACTTGTAATCATTAACCATGCCAGTTTCCTATATTTAAAAATATAAGGAAATAACATGTAATCACATATATAAAATTCAGCTCCACAAAAAAAACTAATATGAAGAGTTTTCACTGCCTCTGGAAATCTCAATTTCAATTTTCATTTGGTTATACATTTAGTGATAAGGAGGAGTTATCACTGATCCAATTGTTCAAAATATATAATGTCATGTAAGACTGATTATATACTCTTAAAAAGATACCAGTTCTGCATTGGCTTCAGTACTCCAAGGACGTGTGATTTCATTGATAAGGGAGCAATTCTCTGTAATAATGACATTTTCCCCTGACTTTCTTGTCATTTCTAACAATTTTTTAAACAGTACCAAGCACCATTTTTGCAGGTATTTTGTCCACTGATATAGACTGAAATGTTAAGCGGCATAATGGATAGAGTGATGGACATGCAATCAGAAAGACTCATCTACCTGAGTTCTAATTTGACTTCAGACACTCACTAGCTGTGTGACCCTGAACAACTTGTTTATTCCTGTGAACCTCAGTTTACTCCTCTGTAAAATGAGCTGGAGAAGGAAATGGCAAACCACTCCAGTATCTTTGCTAAGAAAACCCCAAATGGGGTTGCAAAGAATCAAACACAACTGAGAAATTATTGAACAACAACCACAATGATATCTATTATATCTTACTCAAGTTTTCTCTCCTCTAGGCTACACATACCTATTTCCTTCTACCTATCCTCATAAAACATGATGTTGAGGCTCCTCATTTCCCTAGTTGTCATACAACTTCTCAATGTTCTTCCTAAAATATTGTAATATAACAGTACTCCAAATATTGTTCAGCTGGGACAGAGTTCAGCAGAAACACAATATACATCTCTCAATTCAGTCCAAGATTATATTAGTTTTTAAACTCCTATATCACACACATATTGAGCCTTTAATTCACTAAAACCATTGGATATTACCATCAGATTTTAATACATGAAAGTAATACATGAAAACTTCCAGATCTTTTAAGAATGAAATGTGCCCTAGCACTTCTACTGGTGAAGTTGGTTTTCTAACATATTTGTAAGACTTTACATTACTTACTACTAAATATAATCTTATTCGATTCAACCTGAGGATGCAGCCTGATGAGATCTTTTTTGGATACTGGGTGATATGGTGTGTTTATAATCCCACCCAGATTTGTTTCATATACAGGTTTTATAATTTTATCTTTCATTTTTCTAATCATTGATAATGATAGTACAAAACTAAACAGATCCTTTAGACATGCCATTAGACATATCCTTCAAATTTAACATCAAAATTTTAAGGATTGCTCTCTGAATCTGGCCTTTTAATTATTTCTTAATATAATCTATATCTCTTGGTTTTATCTAAAAGAATAGCATTGTACAAAGTCATAAGAAAATTCATTTGAAGGAAAGAAAGTTAAAGAATTTAAAGGAAAATAATGAGGAAAAAGCAGGAATGAAAGAATACTGCTTCTAGAAGTTAATATATAAAATACTAATTATCAAAACTATTACTGATTAAGGGCAGCTAGGTGGCACAGCAGATAGAGTACCAGCCCTGGAGTCAGGAGTTACCTGAGTTCAAATCCGGCCTCAGACACTTAACACTTACTAGCTGTGTGACCCTGGGCAAGTCACTTAACCCCAATTGCCTCACTAAAATAACAAACAAACAAAACTATTACTGATTAAAAATGGAATAAATAAATAAAAGAAACTAGTAAATAGACTAAATAGGGAAGGACAAGAAAAAGTTGAACTCAATAACCCAATATTTAAGAACACAAGACAGAACTCTCTATTTGGCAAGAACTGGAGAGAAAACAGGAAAACAATTTGGCAGAAATTAGGCTTAGATGAGCATATTTAAATTATATACCATAATGTGATCAAATAAATATATGATATGAATATTAAAGGTCACAGGGTGAAAAAAATGGAAGAAAAACCAATTCTAGTCACCTTTTATCATCATGGCTGGGGAGATCATTCTTAACCAAACAAACAAGAGAGACAATCACAAAAGATAAAACAAGTTTAATTATAGAAAATGAAAAAGTCCTGCATAAACAATATTAATACAATGTGAATGCAAAAAAGGAGGCTGATAATTATGTGTATAAGAGGGAATAGAGTTTTTCCTCAAATATCTCTGAAAGCTACAAGATATACAGTGAACTACACATGTAAGTAAACACTAGCAGTTACTCACTGAAGATATGATAAAAGCATAAAACACACCAGTCTCAAAAAAAACAATTGCAAACTACTAACTGCCATATGGAAGACTCCAAATAATTAATAATAAGAGAAATAAAATCAAATAACTAAGTTTTACCTCACATCTGGCAAATTATGAAGAGGACAAAATATGACTAGTCACTGCTGACTTCAGCAGAGCTACAGGAAGAAAATGTGAAATGATCAAATAATTCTGTAAATCAATTTTAATTATCATAAGAAACATAATAAAATATGCATTGCCTTTGACCTGATGGTCCTACTAATAGGCATATACCAAAGGAAACCAAAGACAAAAAGGTCCACAGAATAGCTAAACAATCTTGATATAAGAAAGTAATAAATACAACTCTTGTTTGTCCTTTCTTTTCTTTTCTTTTTTTTTTTCTTTTATAAATTTTTTTAGTGAGGCAATTAGGGTTAAGTGACTTGCCCAGGGTCACACAGCTAGTAAGTGTTAAGTGTCTGAGGCCGGATTTGAATTCAGGTACTCCCGCCTCCAGGGCCAGTGCTCTATCCACTGCACCACCTAGCTGCCCAGTCCTTTATTTCAAAGAGGACCAATAACATCACAGGGTGTTGTTTTTTTGTTTTTTGTTTTTTGTTTGTGTGTGTGTGTATGTGTGTGTGTGTAAACTATTTTTTTTAATTTTATTTTACATATAAGGTATTTTATTTTTTCCGTTACATGTAAAGATAGTTCTCAACTTTTCTTTATACAAGCTTTACAATTTCAGATTTTTCTCCCTCCCTCCCCTTCCTCCCCCCCTCCCCTAGACAGCAGGTAATCTGATATAGGTTATATCTATATATCTATATCTATATACATATACATATGCATATAGATATCTATACACACACCACACACACATACACGCACATATATATATATACACATAATAACATTAATCCTATTTCTGCATTAGTCCTGTTATAAGAGAAAAAATCCATAGCAATGATGAAAAACCTTAAAATAGAAGAAAAACCAACAGCACCAAAAACAAAAGAAATAGTATGGTTCAATCAGCATCTATACTTCACAGTTCTTTTTTTTTTTTCTTGGGTTTGGAGATCCTCTTCTATCATGAGTTCCCTGGAACTCTTCTGTACCATTGCATTGGTGAGAAGAATATAGTCCATCACAGTAGATCAACACTCCAATGTTGATGATACTGTGTACAATGTTCTTCTGGTTCTGCTCATCTCACTCATCATCAGTTCACGCAAGACCCTCCAGGTTTCTCTGAACTCCCCCTGCTCATCATTTCTTACAGCACAATAGTATTCCAATTGTATTCATATACCACAACTTGTCCAGCCCATTCCCCAATTGATGGGCACCCCCTCAACTTCCAATTCCTTGCTACCCACGTAAAGAGAAGCTATAAATATTTTTGTACATGTGGGTCCTTTTCCCCTTTCCATGAATTCTTTGGGAAAAAGACCTAAAAGTGGTATTGCTAGGTCAAAGGGTATGCACAGCTTTATCGCCCTTTGGGCATAATTCCAAATTGCTCTCCAGAATGGTTGGATCAGTTCACAGCTCCACCAACAATGGATTAGTGTTCCAATTTTCCCACAGCTTCTCCAACAATTTTCTATTCAGTTCTGGTCTTTTCACCAGGAAAGATTGAAAGTCCCCAATGTCATTAAATGTCCATCTTTCCCCTGAAGAAATGCACATTTTTGCTGGGTAATAGATTCTCGGCTGCAATCCAAGCTCCTTCTGCCTTCCAGAATATCATATTCCAAGTCTCTGCAGTCCCTTTAATGTTGAAGCCGCCAGGTCCTGAGGCAATCCTGACTGTGGCTCCATGATATTTAAATTGCTTCTTTCTGGCTGCTTGGAGTATTTTCTCCTTCACCTGATAATTCTGGAATTTGGCTACAATATTCCTTGGAGTTTTCCTTTTGAGGTCTCTTTCAGGAGGTGATTGGTAGATTCTTTCAGTGATGATTTTATCCTCTGATTCTATGATATCAGGGCAGTTCTCCTTAATAATTTCATGGAATATGGTGTCTAGATTCTTTTTTCTGGTCATGGCTTTCAGGCAGTCCAATGATTCTCAATTGTCTCTCCTTGATCTGTTTCCAGATCAGTTGTCTTTCCAATGAGGTATTTCACATTTTCTTCTAGTTTTTCATTTTTTTTGATTCTGCTTGACTGATTCCCGGTGTCTCATGGGATTCCTTATCTTCCAACTGTCCCATTTTAATTTTTAAGGCATTGGTTTCTTCAGTGAGATATGCACCTTTTTTTTCCATTTGGCCAGATGAATTTTTTAAGGCATTGTTTTCTTCAGTGAGATTATGCACCTTTTATTCCATTTGGCCAAGTGAATTTTTTTAAGGCAGTCTTTTTCTTCAATGAGATATGCACCTTTTTTCCATTTGGCCAAAATGAATTTTTTAAGGCTTATGTTTTCTTCAGCTTCCTTTTCCAAGCTGCTGATTCTTTTTTCATAGTTTTTTTGTTTTGCTTTCATTTCTCTCCCCATTTTTTCTTCTACCTCTCTCAATTGATTTGTAAATCCTTTTTGAGCTCTTCCAGGAAGGCTTTTGTTCTTGAGACCAATTTACCTTCCCTCGTGAGGCTTCAGATGTAGGCAATTTGAGGCTATTGTCCTCATCTGAGTTGTGTTGACTTCTTCCCTATTGATACAGAAGCTCTCAATGGAGAGGGCTCTTTTTTGCTTCTTACTCATTATTGCAGCCTTATTTATTTATTTTTTAAGTTGAGGTCTGCTCTCGGGACACCAGAGTCCCTGTTTTGGGCTTCTTGTACAGAGGTATAGGTGCTGTGTGACCGGGTTTTTTACTCTGAGGCCTTTATGGTGTGTGGAGATCCCCTGCCCTGCACTTTCCTGTCTGATTGCGCTAGGCCTGCCAGGCACCCGATTTTGGCGTCTGATCCCGCCTGACCCATTCGTGGTCCTCCCGGCTGGTGCAGGTAGGTTTTTCCACTGTCCTTCTTGGCCACCAGATTTTTGAACCAGGTTCCAGGGGCCTCAGTTGTTTGGCTATGGCCCACAGCTCCTGCTGACTTGCCCCGACCCCTCCGGCGCTGGGTTGCTGCCCTGCGCTGGGCCTCCCTTGTGCCCGAGTCAGACCAACCTTTTCCTGAAGTCTTCTAAATTATCTCTGGTTGGAGGACTGTGTCTCTCTGTCTCTTTGCAGGTTCTGTAGTTTCAGAATCCGTCCAGAGGCTTGATTTAATGTTCTTTTTGAGGGAACAGAAGGAGAGCTCAGGCAGCTTGCTGGCTTCCTCTCCACCATCTTGGCTCCGCCCAGGGTGATGTTTTTGACTTGTAGATTGATTGAATTTAAATGAGGGTAGAGTTGCACCAAGTTGTCAGTCTCATTATCTCTTCCAGAATCATCAAAGTCCAGTGGTCATACAAGAGTCAGAACAACTGGAGATGTCCCAGGATGCATTGGATGACCTTGGTGTCTCTGATGTCTGACTAAACTTTATGTACTCCATTGTACCTGCCTTCAGCTACCTTCATGGCCATTGGAACAAATTATTTTCATCCACCCATTCCACCCAGGGATACATCCCACTAACTCATTGATGGATTTTAGGCCCATCAGTTACCTTCAACCTGGTTTAGCCTGTCTGCTAAGATGGTTTACCAGAGTGTGACCACTGCATATACTACAGCTTCTTGGAACCACAGGCAAGAGTTGAGTGAGTGCCAAGTAGACACCAAAGGTGCATGAGCAGCCCTGAAAAGGACTGGCAAACCCTCATACCAGAGGTGCTAGTTTTTTATTGAACACCACATTATTAGAAAAGATGAATACAAATAATTCAGAGATATATGGGACTTAAGCATCTATGAAATTATAAAGAACAAAGCAAGTAAGAAACCATATTCACAATGATAACATAAACTGAAAGAACAAAAACAACAAAACTCTGAATACTGTGAAATTAAAATGACAATCGGATTTTCTCCAGATGAAGACATGAGAAAATAAACTCCCTTCTTTGAAAAGGGACTGTGGTTAGATGTTTCAATGCTTTTTCCTTTCTTATTATAAGTAATAGTTTGATGGCTCGGGTTGTAGAATGGATACAAAGAAAAGTGAATTGGTGTTAACATAAGGCATAAAACAGTTATTTGAAAAGAACAGCATCTTTTTGTAGTGATTAATATTTGGAAAATGAGAGGATGCTCATTAATTTGGAATGGTCTAAACAAGCTGTGATATATGATCGTGATAGAATATTATTGTCTATAAGAAATGACAAGCAGGATCATTTCAGAAAAACCTGGAAAGACTTACATGCACTCATACAAAGTGAAGTGAGTAGAACCAGGAAAACACTGTACATAGGAACAGCCAATATTGCCCAATGAGGAATGTGAATGACAACACTATTCACAGCAATACAATGATCCAAGACAATCCCAAAGGACTAGTGATGAAGTATACTATCTACCTCCTGAGGAAAGAACTGATACTTATCTGAATACAGACTAAAACATACTAGTTTTCCTTTTTCTTTCTTTCTTTCTTTCTTTCTTTCTTTCTTTCTTTCTTTCTTTCTTTCTTTCTTTCTTCTTTCTTTCTTTCTTTCTTTCTTTCTTTCTTTTTTCCTTCCTGCCCTCCATCCCCTTCCTCTTTCTCTCCTTCCTTCCTTCTTTCCTTCCTTCCTTTCTTCTTTCACCTCCCCTCCCTCTTTCTTTCAAGTCTTCTTGTTCAAAATTGTTAATTTGGAAATGTTTTACAAGATTTCACATATATAAACTAAATCATATTGCTCACTATCTGAGGAAAAGGGGAGGGGAGGAAGTGAGGAAGGTGAGGGATAGAATTTGGAACTCAAAACTTTTTTTAAAAAATGTTTTAATATATAATTGGGGAAATTACATTTAGAAAACAATTTCCCAAAAGATCAAGGAGACACCAGGAGGTGAATTAAGAATTCCTGTATGAGCTTTTGTTTTCTGAAAATGGCTAAGGGGGAAATAAAGAAATGTTTGATTCTCAGATATCATAGGAATATAATTTTCACAAATGTGATTTTCACTTAATCCATTTTACAAAGATCACACAATAAAATCTCTTGGACACAGAAAAAAGAATAGCATAAGGAAAGTTACCCCCAAATCCACATTTCTTTGATTCACAAGGCTTGTACCCCCTGTCAGAAAGGAAATTAATTTAGTCTGGCATGGCCTCGATAAAGTTATGTTGACACTGGAATAAATACTTTAATTTTCTACATGTTCACTAATCATGCTTGTAAGTAATACCATTCTACAATTAAAAAAAAATTTTTTTTTTATTTTAGTGAGGCAATTGGGGTTAAGTGACTTGCCCAAGTTCACACAGCTAGTAAGTGTTAAGTGTCTGAGGCCGAATTTGAACTCAGGTGCTCCTGACTCCAGGGCAGGTGCTCTATCCACTGTGCCACCTAGCTGCCCCTTACATTCTACAATTTTACCATGAGTTGAAACAAAAACTAACTGGCCTATAGTTTCTAAGCCATACTTTCTCCACACTTCACCATTTTTTTTAAATTCAGAAAACTCTTACCTTTTATGACCTCTACTTTCTTCAAGAATTTTAAAAGATAACTAATAACAAATAGTTCAATCTTCATGCTGTACATTTTTTCTTCAATATCCTGTGATGTGTATATATATATATATATATATATATATATATATATATATATATATATATATATTAGAGAGAGAGAGAGAGTGCTCCTCTTTTTGGGGGGTGTGGGGGTATGAAAAAATCAAGGACAGCCAGATTCTCTTTTATCCTTTCCTTCCTAAGCTGGGTTTTCAACTCCTTCTTATTCATTATTCCCTGCCCTTTCTTCCTTTCTTATCTAAGGGTTCTATTCCTTGAAAGAAAGACAACAACAAGAATACCAGAAAGAATTAAAATGAGTATCTGCTTTCTCTTTCTTTCTTTCTTTCGGGTTTTTTTTTTTTTGGTCAGGCAATTGGGGTTAAGTGACTTGCCCAAGGTCACACAGCTAGTAAGTGTCAAGGGTCTGAGGCTGGATTTGAACTCAGGTCCTCCTGAATCCAGGGCCAGTGCTCTATCCACTGTGCCACCTAGCTGCCCCAAGTATCTGCTTTCTCATCATCACCTTCAATTGTTGTCTTATACAACCCAAGTCAGTCATGTTTAAAATTTTTTTCTCCCATTTTCAACAACAAATCTAAAGATAACCATTTTGTTGTCTTCAGTCTTCTATGCCTGTCAAGTTCATCAATAACTTTATTACCATTGACACTTTTCTTACAAGACTTCTGTTCATCTTGTATCTTCCAGCCCTTGTTTCCATCATCTGTAAATATCTTACAAAATACAAGCAAATGTGGGTCAGCTAGGTGGAGCAATGGATAAAGAAGTAGCCCTGGATTCAGGAGGACCTGAGTTCAAATTCAGCCTCAGACACTTGACACTTACTAGCTGTGTGACCTTGGACAAGTCACTTAACCCTCATTGTCTTGTAAAAAAAAAAGAAAGGAAGGAAGGAAGGAAGAAAGGAAGGAAGAAAAAACAAACAAATTGAAGTTGGTTTGGAAGTTCTCAGTGTTTCTACACATATGTCCTTATATATCTCATTACTCTTTTCCTCCTCATCAATGGTTCTTCATGGTGCTTTCAGAATTCCATTTTTGAAAAATTCCCATTCCCTCTGATTTCACTTATTTTTACCATGTAATCTTAGCTATTCTTTCTACAAAGCTTGAAAATCTCTTCTCTCCAAATCTAAGAAGCATGTTATACTCTGCTTCATTTTTCTCCCCTCTGTCACAGATTTTTAGATTACATTTCCCTCAGAAGCCTATTGCTTCTACTTCAGCAAACATTTCCTCCATGATGGCAAGGATCAGATCTCACACAGTAGTCCTCTTCATTGGTTCTTCAACTTTTTGAGGCATAAAATTATAACTAAGAGAAGCCAGGGAATTATTTGCTGTTGAGTTTTTGATAGAGAGGGCTTCAGCAAATGTGATGTTTGGTCATGTCTGACTTTGGGAATCAATTTGGGATTTATTTTTTTTGCAAAGATCCTGAAGTGGTCTGCCATTTCCTTCTCTAGCTCACTTTATAGATGAAAAAAACTGAAACAAAGAGAGTTAAGTGACTTGCCTAGGGTCATACAGCTATTAAGTATCTGAGACCAGATTTGTAACTCAAGAAAAATAATCTTCCTAACTCCCATTCCCAGTGCTCTATCACCTGTATCACCTAAATGCCCTCAGTAAATGTACAATATAACTAAACTCACCCTTTACATTATTCAGAGCATTCCAACAGTCTGTGCAGTTCTGAGCTATTAAGCTTATAACTGCATTATGACTTTGGGAACACACTATGTTATGGTTTCATATCAGGCTTGTGATCTTTTTTTTTTTTCAGAGTAATGAGGGTTAAGTGACTTTCCCAAGGTCACACAGCTAGTAAGTGTCAAGTGTCTGAGACTGGATTTGAACTCAGGTCCTCCTGAATCAAGGCCAGTGCTTTATCCACTGTGCCACCTAGCTGCCCTGTGATCTTTTAAAAAATCTATCTTCTATCATGGTATATTCTAATGAAAATATTTATTGTTTCTGCCTCCATTGATCTTTACAAATGTGTTCCCCCTTGCTCCAGTGTTCTGGTTCATGGATTCCATTACTAATATCTAATCTTAATACCTTTTCCCACTTCCCTTTTCCATATGCTGTTCATTCTGAATTAGGTATATTCAAGCAAATCTATACTTTGGTCATGGATTCCACCCCATCAAGTCTCAGTGACACCAATGAGTTCAAATTTGCCCTCCTTATATTTGTACTTCTCTAGAAGTAAATGGTCTCAGAATAAGAAGGAGCTGGGTTCATGTCCTGCCTCTAAAACATCCTAGCTATAGGATAAGTAATCTGATCTCTCAGTATCATGTATAGTTCCAAATACCATAAATTGCAGAGAAAGTTCTGACCTGCAATTTCAGCGGGGATTTCCTCACTGGGAATTTTCTACACAGAAGAAATCACAAATCTGTTTTTTCAAATGACTTTTCACCTTGCTTGTGACCCCATATTTTGTGTACTTGGGGAGAATTAACTGTGTATGTGATAGGGAGGAGGTTCATTCATTTCCCTCAGTAGTACTATTCATATATTAGCAGTTACTGCTAATTCACAATGAGCCTACACACAAAATTTTCCAATATCTTTGCTTCCTAATGAATCTATAAGATACTTATTCCCAGGAATTGTTCAATGCTTGTGTTCTTGAAGAAGAATGAGGCATAGACCCTGTTGACAAAGAACTTAGCTTACCATCTAATTCAGGAAATAACGGAAAAGAAATAGGTAAATTGGTTATTTGTAGCTTTTCTCTAACCTGTTTTGCATAGGCCCCTTGATATCCCTGCTACTGGCTATATTTGAATTTATGAAAATCGATCACAATTCACTTCATGAGGGGCAACTGTGACCATGGGCAAGTCACTTAACCCTCATTGCCCCACCAAAATTCACTTCATGATTTTATTGCTATACCTATTTTTAAAAATCACTCCTCAAGATTTCTCATTCAAAATGCCATCCACTAAACTGCTTTCCTCATTTTTGTCTATATTTTAAGAATCCATTCTACTCTCCTTGTCCTAGGGGAACAAGTCAATAATGCAAGATCATAAGATTATAAATTTAGAGCTAGAAGGGAATCTAAGGAATCTTTTTTTTTTTCTAAATTCTTCATTTTACAGATGAGGAAACTAAGGTCCAGGAGATTAAGAAGATTATATAGGTTGAGGGGCAGCTAGGTGGCACAGTGGATAAAGCACTGACCTTGTATTCAGGAGGAAACTGAGTTCAAATCCAGCCTCAGACACTTGACACTTAACTAGCTGCATGACCCTGGGCAAGTCACTTAACCCCCATTGCCCTGCAAAAATGAAAAAAAAAATGAAAAAAAAAAAGATCATATAGGTTGTAAAAAAAGTCAGTATTGGAACCCTGGTCTTCTGATTCCAAATCTAGTATTCTTTCTACTACTCTATCATGTAAAGTGATCCAAGAAGAGAATTTAGATAAATGTCTGAATATTAACCCTATAACAGCTATTAATCTAGTTTGGAAGACACATCTGGAATATGACTGAAATATCCTTACTTGTAATATTTATAGGCAACCACTCAACTGATTTTGGTTAGTTAACAATAAAATGTGTTTGTTAAATCTCTTGTCATCTTCCTCTATTAACTTTATGGCCTAGACATATTTTCTCTAACATGAACAAGGTAATAGCTAAGATAATGAGCACCATTTCCATCAACAAATTTTTTTTAATAAAAATATTTTATTATTTTCCAGTTACATGTAGAGATAGTTTTCAACATTTGTTTTTATAAGATTTTCCAATTTCAAATTTTTCTCCTTCTACCCCTCTGTAGATAGCAGGCAATCTGATATAGGTTATATATATATATATATGCATATATATATGTATATATATATATATATATATATAAAACATCAAACATTTCTGCATTAGTCATGTTGTAAGAGAAGAATCAGAGCAAAAAAGAAAAACCTCAAAAAGAAAAACAACAGCACCAAAAACAAGAGAAATATATGGTTCAATCAGCATCCATACTCCACAGTTCTTTTTTTCTAGATTTGGAGATCCTTTTTCCATCATGAGTCCTTTGGAACTTTCTTTGTACCATTGTATTGGTGAGAAGAATCTAGTCTATCACAGTTGATAAACACATAATGTTGATGATACTGTCTACAATATTCTTCTGGTTCTGCTCATCTCACTCATCATCAGTTCATGCAAGTCCTTCCAGGTTTCTCTGAACTTCTCCTGCTCATCATTTCTTATAGCACAATAGAATTCCATTAAATTCTTATACAACAACTTGTTCAGCCATTCCCCAATTGATGGGCAGCCCCTCAATTTCCAATTCCTTGCCACCACAAAAAGAGCAGCTATAAATATTTTTGTACATGTGGGGCCTTTTCCCTTTTTATAATCTCTTTGCAGAAAAGACCCAAAGAGGTATTGCTGGGTCAAAGGGTATGCAGGATTTATAGCCCTTTGGGCATAATTCCAATTGCTCTCCAGAATGCTATAGATCAGTTCACAGCCCCACCAACAATGCATTTTAGTATTCCAATTTTTCCCACAGCTTCTCCAACATTTATTCCATCAACAAACTTTTGCTGAGAGTCATTCAAACTGAAACACAACCTTCCATAACTTGTTTAGAGGTTGCCCTGTCCTCTTGCTAACCTCACCCCTCAACACACTCTATCTCACATCAGGACTCTTCAGATCTTAAGATGAAGGGTGAGTATAATTTTCTTAACCTTCATCCCTCAATACTACTTCCCTGAATAATTGTTTAAATGCCCCTTTTTAAAGAAGATAATAGGTGAAGATTTCAGTTTCTAGTCACAACTCTCTAGGTACCAATCTTTGCTTTTTGTAAAGCATTATAGATGAGGAGCACTTGAGTTTCCTTGATGATCCTGAATATATTTCCACTGAATAATGAACTCCCAAACTCATTACTAATAAGCTGGCTTCCATCCAAATTACCTACTTTCAGCCTGGTTATAAAGAGTTCATAACAAATAAAAAAGAGAATAGATGGATTCATTTAGAATTTATATGAAAAAGGCAGATTGAACAGAATCCTTGAATTTAATAATAAATAAAAAAGCTCAAGCCCCAGAGCAAAAAATTGCTGATCTAGTCAATCCTAACTAGATTTTAAAATTAAGACACTTAAGCTCAATTAAACTTGGATATTTACTCGCTGAAATTCTTTGTATAAAAGAAAAGGAAAGAAAATACCTCTAACCTCTTTGAGTATTAGAAACCTATTTCTATAAATGTTGATGATAGTGATAACCTTATGAAAGATGGTGTAGGACTTTAAGAATTAAAGGAATGATTATAATGCAAGGGTATTTCAAAAGTAGGTAATGCCTCATGTAGTTATTCTCATCATCATAAAGTTAGAATCTATAAAGTCCATTGAGAAATGAATATAAGGTAATTTTTCCTGGCCAGAATCCTGTCACTTTAAAAATATCAAAACATATTTCTAAAAGGCGGTCTATTTTTATTTCATTTTGAGACTGTATAGGATTATTGAATAGGATTCTCACCAGACCCATAAGTAGCATCAAGGATAAATGAGGCTTTACACTAGAGCATGATCTTGGAGTATGCTTATTTCCCATGATATCAGCCATCCTCTATAGTTCCCTTCCAGGTGCTCCTGTCAGCTTGTGTTTTAACCACCCATCACTGTGGTGCCCCCTTTCCAGGGTGCTGAGTTGCCTCTTCCTGCAACAAGTATAGGTAAGGTGGTACAATCATCTGTCCTATACCTTTGTCTCCTGCTGTATTTACTCCAGGTACAATAAAGGCTCCTATGGATCTGCTTACCACATGTAAGTCCCTTCACATTTTTCTTTCTTTCTCTCTTTAACCTTGGAAAGTCCCCTTGTAACACTGTGAAAGTACTAAAAATATAATTTTCCAAACTCTGCTACTAACAATTACTTGGACCAATCTCTTTTCCCTTCCTGATGTGATGAATCAAAATATGAGACATAGTTTCTGGGTAATCTTAACATTTTATTCATAAACTAAGAGGTTATTGATAAAAGGGTGGTCAATGGAGAGCTCTCTCAGATCAAAGAACCCATGATGATGGGGCACAGGGTTTTTATATCCTTGAAATAGTAGGTGGACAATGGGGGCCACAAATTGACCCCTGCAAAAAGAGATTATCTCCAGTCTTGAGCTATCAATTCAAAGAATATCCTCTTTTATAGGGGTTCATCTGGGATGACCTCTCTCCTGGACTATCCCCCTCCCCACACCTACCCCTATGGGGAAGCCCTCCATGATCTAGATAAAGGGATCTATATCTACCCAAGATTCCTTGTGAGATTGGATTGGGTGTGACTAGATTAAGAGATTCAATTTAATCATAGTTTCAAGGAAAACTAGACTTTGGAGTGGGAAGATAAAAGGACTAAAAAAGAAGGGGAGATCACTGGGTCACGCAAAGATATTGGTGATTAATAATTCTTTCTCACACTGAGGAAAACAGATGCTGCAGTATATAGAGCCCTACATTGGAGTTTTAGTCATGAAAACATGAGTTTGATTCCTGCCTCAGATACGTACTAGCCTTGTGACCCTTAGCAAGTTATTTTATCTCCCTCAGCTTCAGTTTCCTCATCTATAAAACTAGAATCAATATAATCCCAAATTCACAGGGTTATTGTGAGGATCAAATGAATGTACATATATACATATGTACCTACTTACCTACATATATATGTGTGTATATCATCTATGTATATGTGTGTAGTTTCTCTGTCTCTGACTCTTTCTGTCTCTGTCTCCATCTCTCTGGGTGCTTTTCTCTGTCTCTGTATGAATATATGAGTTTATGTATATGTATATATATATATATGTGTGTTCTTCAATCCTTTAAATGTTATATTAAATGTAGTAATTATTGTTCTGGAGATTAGCTTGCTCACTTCTAAAATGAGATGGCCTTGAAGATCCCTTCTAACCCTAGCATTGTGTCATTTATTCTGAAGTACAACTTTTAAAATTGACTTTTCAAATTGGCTTATGTGTTAACAATATTATAATCCACCTACTTCTCAGGTATAACTGTGATGAGTCCACTTATTCTCTGTCAAAATTAAGGAGTCTAATCTGATGCTAAAAAGCAAAGCACAGATTTCACCTACTGAACTGTAATCATTTTATGCCCCAAGTGTTCTGCCCACAGCTCTTTGCTATTTATCTCCTTTAGATGTTTATTGAATTGGAGAAAAGCCATTTGTTTGCTAAAAATGAAAGGGGAAAAAAATCTCCCCATTGATTAATCTGGCAAAATATGCTGAATTTAGCACTCTGCTTCCAACTTATTTTTTCCTCACTAGTCTTCCATGGAGATATTAAGAGGTGTTGCTGTAATTAGTCTTATCCTATTTATAGGAACAAATCACAATAAATCTTTAAGTGCTAAAAGAACAATTGAAATCTAATAGGTGAACAGGCTGCTAAGAAAACAAAAACATAATGTAGACCTGCCCCATCAAATAAATTTTCTTCTTCATGTATTACAGTGCATCATAGAATTTCAGATGGCCCATCAAGTATAACCCATACTTGAGAAGGAACTCTGTCTACAAAATCCCTAACAAGTAGTAATTTGATCTCTGCTTCATACTTCCAATGATGAGAAACTCAGCTACTTCCTAGCTGTGTTGCCCTGGGCAATTCATTTCATGTCTTTGTATTTTAATTGCACTATCTTTCCATACCTTTACCAGCTACCCTCACCTGCCTACTTACGATTAAATATGCTCCTAAATGAAACTAATATTCCCCCCTAAGCCAACATTCCTCCTAACTTCATTTCATCAGTGATACCACCTTTCACAAGGTTACAGGTTTCTTTCCCCATTGATGCTTCCCCCACTTTCACCTATTATATCTATTCGTTAACAAGGCCTGCTATTTCATTGCTGTATCTTTTGAATCCCTCCCCTTCTCTCTATTTTCCCTATACCTTTCTAAGGAAGATTTTCTTACCCCCTTATCTAGACTATGGCATCTGTTTTCTCACACATCATTACAACTCCATTCTTTATCTCCTCCTACCTATCACTACTCTGTACCACAGTTCATTTTTTTGCATATTTCTATTTATGCCACTCTTTTACTTAAATATTTTCAGTGGCTCTGACAATTCTTCTGTCTGGCATTTATCTGCCCTCTACAGTAGGTAGAATAAATTTGCATTTCCCACCTTACATCATCATAATCCCACTGAACGAATTTTATAGCTCATGCCAACTGCAAAATTCTCTGTTGCCAAAATATTCACCAGCTCCACAAAATTCTGTGCTATTGCTCTAGACTATACTCAATTCTGGAATGACATCCCTCCCCCTTATCACTTATTCTTTAAATAATGGAATTCCTACTTTTCTTTAAAATTCAACTTATCATTTCCTCAAGTAGCTGTATCCAATCCCCCTATGACCAGTATGAGCTATTCCTCAGACATTACCTAGGATGTTGTCTTATAACAATATCACACTTGTGTATTATAGTTATTTAAAGCTACCTCTGTTGATGCCCTATTTAGCCATTAAACTGTAGGTTCCATGTGGACAAGAGAGGTATCAGATAAGTATATATTTCACATGAATTATCATTCTACATCAGCTTCCTTCAACTTGATTGTATGTAAAGCTTTAATCCAACGTGAAAGATTCTGTACCAAATTATATTGAAATAAATTGTGTTGGCTTCTGCTGATCTTTCTAATCTGTAAGATCTTTGCAGGTTATTCTGCATCTGACATGATAGCTCTCCTAATAACTTTCCTATCATTGTCAAATTTGACAGATATGAAACTTATGGTTTCATCTAAGCCACTTTTGAAGTTTGTTGAACAAACACAGGATAAAGGACAGAACCTGAGTCATCCCACCAGAACCTTCCCTTCAAGGCAATATGGAGTATTACCTTTGATGTGGTCATTCAACCAGTTCCAAATATGTCTAAGTATATCATCATGTAGACACATCCTTCTATACTGGCCATGAGGACAACATCAATCAATTTTGACAAAAGTTTTGTGAAATTTCAAATATATATATAAAAAGAAACTTCAACTATATCTACAACATTCTTCTTATTCCTTGTCAGAAAAGGATTCTTGGTTCTTGATTAAGCCATACTGGATCTTTTGAAGTGTTCATTGGCCATCCGCCAATAAATATGAAATTCCATATTTGGACAGGAATAGAAATAAAACTCCCCAGTTTATGGTAAGACCTTACCTTCTTTTTATTTTATTGAGATCACATTTTCCTTGTCTCTAGTCCTCTATCATTTGCCAAGGTCTTTTCAAAGTTCATAAACAGCAGCTCACCAATAACATGTCATCTTTAACAGAACTTTAGTTAAGAGGGCTTCATGACTCAAACTTATGGAAGACATTGAGGTGCTGAGGCAGCTCCTATTCAAGACCTGATTCTGAATATCAAAGAGACCAGTTGCTAAAGTACAAATCATGGGAACCTTGGGAGGGCATTATTGTGTCATCTTAAGAGTTGTGATTTATAAGGCAAAGATCTGTCTAAATTTACTGATATAGCTACATAGGATTCTTATCAACCCACTTAGATTTATTATAAGGACATGTATAGAAGATGGAAGCAAGGAAAATAATGGAGGATGAATACAAAAATGGCAAAGTACTACATGTAATGTCAGAAATACTAAAGCTCAGAATGAGGCTTGCAGTGAAAGCTAAGGAAAACAAAGGACTTTTTTTTCACCTATGTTAAGAGTGAGAGGAAGATCAGAGAAGAGATAATACTCTTTCTTGAAGTATATTTTATGATACTGGATGGCAGATATGATGTGCAGAAATGTGTTCTGTTTTATTTTTCATGTATAATACCCAGTCTTGGAAGATAGGTTAGGAACAAAGCAAATGATATTGAACCCAAGTGAGAGAATAGCAAGAGACCAAGAAACTGCCTTCAATGCGATCACATTACCAGGCCCACATGAAGTACTTTATGACAAATGTGATTACTGAGCTATCATCACCATTAATACATTTATTAAGGTATTATTATGTTCTAGACACTATACTACATTCCAAATATATGCAAAAGGGTAAAAAATATGGTCCTTTACCCTTAGGAAGTTCACATTCTAATGGGAGAGACAATATGGAAGGAACTGTGTACATACAAGATATATACAGTGTAAATCCAAGGTAATGTAGAGGAAAAGACATTTCTGGAAGGGGATAAACACCTGAAAAATCTCTTGATCAAGATAAGATTTAAGTTGAGGTTTGAGGAAAGCAATGTAAGCAAAGAGGCACAGATAAGGAGGTGTGTTTATGATAGATAGCCAAAAAACAACAGTCAGTAGATACTGTGTCATGTGTAAAGAATAGCAAAAAGGCCAGTGTTGCTGGATTGTAAAGTAGGTGTTGTTTGTAAAATATAAGACTGGAAAGATAGGTAGGGATCACATAGTGAAAACCTTTAAAAGCCAAAAAGATGATTGTATGACCATTGGAGTTTATTGAGGGGACTGAAATGATTAGACATGCTTCATGAAGATCACTTTGGCAACTGAGTTGACTAGAGTGGAAAGAGATGAAGCAGAGAAACCAACCTGCAGGGCATGACAATAATCCTCTGGACAATAGTAATCTAGAAATTAACTAGGAAGTTTAGAAGGAAAGGGAGTATGGGAGGAAAGATGAGTTATGTTTTGGACATGTTGAATTTTAGATGTTATGGAAAATCCAGGTCAAGTCATTGTCCATGTTCTTTAAAAATTCATGGAGAATGTTACAAGTGCTAGAGAACTATAGAAAGAAAATTAGGTCTCATTTTTTAAAAAAAGATCATGTCTTGAGGGCACCTAGGTGGCACAGTGGATGGAGCACTGGCCCTGGATTCAGGAGGACCTGAGTTCAAATCTGTCCTTGGACACTTGACACTTACTAGCTGTGTGACCCTGGGCAAGTCACTTTACCCTCATTGCCCTGCAAAAAATAAAAAAAAAATTTTAAAAGGATCATGTCTTAATATTATAAACTGGTAGGTTTGGTTTGCATTCTTAAAATGCAGAATGTATTATTTAATGAATGGTCTATAAAATATGTAGAAGAGTCAACTTGGAAAATTTGTCAAGAATGTGTCAGAATGAATAATACTTATTTCTTTTTATAAAAGGGTAATTTGGAAGGAAGGAATGAAGCAAGCATTCCTATTATGTGTCAAGAACTGTGCTAAGTGTTTTACAAATATTATTTCATTTAATCCTCACAACAATCCTAGAAGATAGGTGCTATCTAAATTTTATAGGTGAGGAAACTGATTCAAACAGAGGTTTAGTGATTCGTTGAGGGTCTCTCAGCTATTAGGTATCTGAGACTGGGTTTAACCTAAGTTCTTTCTGACTCTAGGTCCAGCACTCTATCCACTGCAGCACTTGGCTACAGCTATCCCTAGGCATGTAGATTCAGAAGAATGTTGCAGGCATAGTAAATATTTCAGCAAGATGGTTGCCAAAGTTTCTCATGCTCTCCTTAGGACAAATATGGATGATAGAGTCAGTTAGATTTAAAACTGATTGAATGACCCAGTCAAAAGAATAATGGTTAATTGAGCAATTTCAATCTGTAGGAGTTCTCTTGGGAGTTCCTTTGGGTTCTATCCTCCACCCCATACTGTTCAATATTTTTATTATTTACTTGCAGTTAGAGAAGACATGACTATAAAATGCAATTGAACTGAATTTGAAATCCTAAAGGGAATTACCCTCGAATGCTTACTCTCTATAGCATTAGTTTTCAAGTCTTAGCATTTGTATCTCCAAAACATCTCACATTGTCCTTCTCTCCATTTATGGGGCCACTATTCTAGTTTATATCCTTGTGCCCTCTCACCAGAACTATTGTGATAACCATCTTGTTTCCATTCTCTCCCCTCCAGATACATTCTCCACATAGCTGCAAATCAGTATTCCTAAAAAGAGATTTGACTCCCTGTTGCCCCTAGAATGGAATATAAAAATGCAAGGTGTCATTTAAAGACTCCCATTTACTTTTCCAGTCTTATTTCATATTAATTCTGTTTCACGCACACTCCATTCCAGTAAATCTGGCCTGCTAGTTGTCCCCCTTATATTAGATACTACATCCCTACTCTGTACCATTGTATAGGAGCCAAATCCCAAATGAGGCCTTTCCTGATCCAAATAGTTCTTACTCTTTAACTTTATCTTTATATATTTCTAGAATTATGTACTTATGTGCACATCATTTCCAGTGCAGTATAGATTCCTTGAGGAGCTTTTAGTTTTTATAATTTCTATACTTAGTACTTAGTACAATGTTTTACACAGAGTAAGCATATAATGTGTTTCTTAAATAGAATTAAAATGAATGACTTCCTCAACTTTTTGAGGAATGAAATTATTACTAAAGTACTAAAATTTTGAGATTTGGAAAGACCTTAGTTAAACCCTTGTATAAACAAGAATGCCCAGTGTATTCTCAATTTTACTTAAAGACTTTCTAAAAAAAGGAAACTCACTGCCTTCCTGGCCAGGCTATTCCACTTTGGGATTATTCTAGTAGTTAGAAGAGGATTTGTTTCCTATAATATTCCTCATAAGCAAAAGTGAAAAGGCATGATGATTAATTTTTTATTGTTTTATTGTTATTGTTATTGTTTTTGTTTTGTTTTGTTTTTGGCAGGGCAATGAGGGTTAAGTGTCTTTCCCAGGGTCACACAGCTAGTAATTGTCAAATGTCTGAGGTTAGATTTGAACTCAGGTCCTCCTGAATCCAGGGCTGTTGCTCTATCCATTGTGCCACATAACTGACCCAATGATTAAATCTTTAATCTTTTACCTCTGACTTCTTAATCTCTAGCAAGCAATGTACAGAATATACCAAATGTCTTTGTTAAGTTTTAAGCTATTAACTAATAGCTAAAGATTTTGGAAATGATTTGTATTTAAGACTTCCTCTACATGTCTTCTTTCATGGATGCTCACATCTCTCCCTGAAACAGAAGATGCATCCTCTTTCAAGAATGTATTCCCACTTTTATGGGAAGAATCCAAAATATACTATGTAATTAAAATCTTTCAGAGCTCCTTCTTCCCTTGCCTTTTCTAACTGTTGCATTTTCCCACCCTCCAGTCTTTTGATTCACACTTAAATTCCCCTTGGTTTGTTCATTATTCTTTCTTGTCTTTGTTTTCATTCAAGTATTTCTCCTATTACAGTGTTTTGCCTTGATGTGTGTCCTACATAAACTTACTAGAGTTAGAGTTAGACAGATATTAATTCTAGTACTGGCTTCACCACTTTTCTAGCTTTGTAGTCATACAATAGTCCTCTATCTTTCGTGAATCTTCATTTCTTCAGCTATAAACATTTCTTGCATTACCTGCCTCACCAGATTGTCAGAAGACCAAATATTGTGATTTATGAAAAATGTTTTATATTTCTCAGGTGTTTATAAAATGTAAATGATTCTTATGAAACATTATGCATCGAAGCATTTAATCTCAAAACTTTTATTCTTAGGTCTCTTTATACTTTTAAAAATAACAGGTAAAAAAATTTTAAATAGTAACAGGTGATTCCCTCAAGAGCTTTTGTTCATATGATTTATAGGTATATACATATATATTAGAAATTACAATTGTTAATATTATTGCACAAAATTTTTTGACTTCATAGACCTACTGAAAGAGTTTCAAGGACCCCCAGATATCTCAGAGCCTCACTTTGAAAACTTGTTGATATATAGTATACTTAAAAGATTTTGTTTATTATACTCTGTAAAAGCTGAAATTTTCATGACCCAAATGACAACAGGATGAATGCACCTGAAATTACTGGCAAAAAAGCAAAATGATGCTAGAAAAATGTGCACAATCTGTTATTCTCCACACTAGCAACGTGCAGGGCAGCTTGGTCCTGTTGGAAAGTGATTTGGGCTAACGAAAGTTCAGTGTGAGAGAGAAACCACTTTAGTGATTACTATTATGATCATTTGAGGATGAAATGGGCAAGACACAACATCTGAGGTTGTCTTATTTCAATTCCCTGAAATGAAAGGGTAGAAATTTACCATTAACAAAGTATGAATGATTTCATTACTTCCAAGAGAATGGATTACATTAATGGAAACTCTTTTCAAAAAACAGCAAATGGCTTCCCTTTCACAAAATCATTAAAGATGTAAAATGAGTTTCTTTTCACATTAGCACTCTAAACATACCCTGCAATGAAAAGATAAAAATAATTTAAGGTGGTTTGTTCCAGCACTTAAAATTCATAGGAGACAGTATCTCTTTGCATGTTTTCTAGCAGGTTCTGCCTCAGAAGATTTTGAAAAGTCCTTTGATCTGACTGCACCCACATTCAAAGGGAGTCCTACTTCTAGAAGCATGGAAGAAGGTTTCCAAGTATTATGAAATAAAGATAGCATTGAAGACAAGCACAACAAATGTTAATTTCCAATACTTTTTCAAGTAGTCATGTGTTGTTTTTTACCTACAATAGGAGCTGCATCTGTGGCTATGTAACATACTGAAACGGGCATCATGTTTGGACTTCTCTTCCAAACAGTTTGGCACTATATTGAAGATGAATTTGATGGTTTCTGTAATTAAATGTACATTGCAAACAAACTGCTAATTTTCCTTTCTGGGAAATTGCACATTCTAAATTTTAAAAATGGCTTTGTTCAATAATGGCAATCTTAAGAGCTATCTATGAGCATCAATGGTGATCAAAAATTATAATTATTAGTAAAATCATATTTTGGTTATGCTATTAAATATATTTTATTCTTGACAAGTGAGTTCTTCTGAAATAGAGAATACAGATATAAGGATCTTACTTTTACTTTATCAAAAATTATGAAACCAAAAATATGAGGCAATTTAAATGACCTAAAATAATTTTTCACTTTTTGACTGATTTTTTTTTCCCTTCTCTTGAAGTCCTAAGGGAATATGGGCACCTCCTTAGCATGTAAACCAGGCAAATGGCTGAAGTATTTTCCACATGGAATACATAGCCACCTATCAGTTAGTTCACAACCATCCTTATGTAATTAAATGAAGCAGGCTCTGTGGAGAAAACAATGACACATTTTAAAGAAAAGGTCAGGGGCAGCTGGGTTGCACAGTGGATAGAACACCAGCCTGGGAGTCAGGAAAACCTGAGTTCAAATCTGGCTCAGACACTTGACACTTACTAGCTGTGTGACCCTGGGCAAGTCACTTAACCCCAACTGCCTCAAGCCCCCCCAAATTCTTGCAGCAGCTAGTGGCACAGTGGATAAAGCACCAGCCTTGAATTTAGGAGGACCTGAGTTCAAATCCAGCCTCAGACACTTGACACTTACTAGCTGTGTGATCCTGGGAAAGACACTTAACCCTCACTGCCCTGAAAAAACAATAAATAACAAAAAAAGGTCAGAGTGGTCAGAATCAACTAGTCCAGAGTCCAGATTTGGATCTCAGCTTCCTGTACTATAAAAGATAGTAAGGGAGAATAACTTTAATTCCAGGATTCTACTCTAAGGAATATCTTCCATCTCCTTAATGAATTTTCTCAACTCTAAAATTCTATGAGCTTAGCAAAACAAAATCAAAAAAAAAAGAAAGAAAAGAAAAGAAAGAAAAAGAGAAAGAGAAGGAGGGAGGGAGGGAAGAAGGGAGGGAGGGAAGCATGAAGGAAAGAAAGAAGGAAGGAAGAAGGAAGAAAGGGAAAAAAAGAAAAGAAATAGAGTGAAGATTACTTTTATAAGCCAGTGTATCAGTCACAATGGAAAGCTTTGAAGACCTCGAGCCAAGAAATAACCTGTTTTCAAATGCTACTTCTAATACTTGCCAACAGTGTGACTATGGGCAAGGCACTACAGTTCCTGGAGCCTCAGATCAACTTCTAAAACTTTAAGTCAGTGATGGGTTGTGGCCCACAAACATTTTTTTCTCACATCTAGGAAATCGCAGATTCTTGATGTATCATTGATTGATGAACCTTACCACTATGTTTGGGCTGGTATAGTATTTGCATTTTTTCAAAGTTATCTATATATCAGCAATGTTCTTTCCACTTTATATACTCTAATAAATATCCAAATGATAGATATTCTCCTCCCACCCTAGTATCTCTATAGGTTTTATTTGATTTCTATAGTTGGGAGTGGGAACAGTCAGTCAGTAAACACACATTTATTAAGCTCCTCTTATGTGCCATGTACTGTGCTAAGTGTTGGGAATACAAAGAAAGCAAAAGACAGCCCCTGCTCTCAGGAAGCTCACAGCCTAATGGTGCAAACCGCATACAAAAAACCACGTACAAACAAGATATGCACAGGATAGAATGGAGATAATCCCAGAGGAAAGGCACTGGCTTTAAGGAAGACCAGGAAAGAATTTTTGCTGAAGGTAGGTTTTTTAGCTGTGATCTGAAGAAAATATGGAGGTGGAGAAGTTAATTAAGGTCACACTTAACTCTAAATCCTCTGCCCTTCCATTATAACAGAATTCCTTTGAAAGTGCAAGGTAGGGGCAGCTAGGTGGTGCAGTGGATAAAGCACTGGCCCTGGATTCAGGAGGACTTGAGTTCAAACCCAGCCTCAGACACTTGACACTTACTAGCTGTGTGACCCTGGGCAAGTCATTTAACCCTCATCGCCCTGCAAAAAAAAAAAAAAAGTGCAAGGTGAGCAGAGAACTGATAGGAAGACCTTGGGCTATTCCTGGTTTCAAGAGAAGAATTTTCCTTTGAAGAGTTCAGATTTTGTGGAAAATCACACACAGTAATATTTTTATATAGCAAAAATTCCTTGAAAGACAGCCTTGAAAGGACAAAGGACGGAGATGCCATAAAGGGACAACTTGCAACCTGGGAATGTGCATAATAAGAAAGGAAAGGAGTGTGGTTGCTAGGCAGCAAACTCAGGGCTGCAGACGTTTCCTTGAGGATGGTGACTGAGAATGGTTTTGGATGTTTGGGGTATGCTAACAGTGGAAGAAAGGGAGACATATGGAAGTTACTTGTTGATTGTAATTAAACAATATTTAGGGGGAGTTTTAGCTGATAGTCTGAGTCCTTGCACTGCTCAAGTCTCTTCCTGTTTGAAGTTCCTCTCCATTAGACATTTGTATGAAAAGGGAAAAGAAATCAGTCAGGAAATAGCTTATAGCATCTGTGGGAACCAATTTTTATTTGGGGAGTGTTAGCTAAGTGGCTTGCCGCAATATTGTGGCAAGGAAGGAGACTGGCAGTCTCCCTCAAAACAGAACAGTATTTGTTTTAACAAGAAGCAACTTAAAAAAAAGAGAAAAACACAAACAGGATCAGTAGGATCAAGGGAAAGGAAGTAAAATCGGGAAAGGGAAATTATACAACCTGAAAAAATACCACCAACCAGGAATCAGCTGAAAATACACAGCCCCGCTCCTGTCGCCTTCCAGCTTCCAGCTAGAATGGCGACTTCTCCCCATTCCCTGAAACCCCACACAGCCCCCAACCAATTGTCTGGCCACTCTGACAGTCACATGACTGCCCTCAGTAGGCTTCCAATCATTATAATTTTGCCAGGCCCATGTAGGCGTCAGCGAGTGGTGTCAGCCACATGGCAATGACTACAACCAGCGGGTGCAGTTTGCAGAGCACAACCAGTGGGTGAAGTTTGTGGAGCCCCAGGCCAGTGTGCACCGAGGCATAAAAACCTCAAATAACAATTTTTTACACATCAATGGTAAAATAATAAATACTTCTGAAAGACAAGAAGTTTGATCAAATGAAGCATTAACCATGATTCCAGGGGACTAATAAGGAAGAATCTTACTTACCCTAAAATTCAATAATGATTGATTAACATGCAGAATAAGAAATGCATTTTTGGATGTGAACAATTTGACAAGGTGTGCTTGATTGTGCTATTTTGATAAAAGTTTTTTCTCCCTGTCTCTAAAAAGATGAATGCATAATAATCACAAGCATTACATAATAAAATTAAATAAAAACATATAGTAAGAAAGAACAAAATGTTTTTCATATTCATTCCAGGCTCCAGAAATGAAATGGTTCCATTTTATATACTGGGTAGTAGATTTAGATCTATTTATGTATACTTATTATCCTAAAAGACAGAAAAGTATAAGCAAGTTTTTTTAGTTAGATAAATTTATTGTAATAGATTCTTTTTTTCTCTTAAAACCAATAAATTCCATATTATTATTTAAAGCAAAAGACGTCTGTGCAATATGCAGTTCAACAAAGGTATTTCATTGGGCTTACATTCACAGAGTAAAAGGGAAAGGAAAATTAGCTACCTAAAGAAAGACATGAACATTAGTTCAAAAATATCTCTTCAAGGGGCAGCTAGCCTGCCCCTTTTTTAAAATTTATTTTTTATTTTATTTTTATTTTTGCGATGCGTAATAGATTCTTAATGGGCTATATGGTATAGTAGACAGAGAGGTAGTCTCAGAGTCAGGAATCTCTGGGTTCAAGACTCCTTTCTGACACCTCTACTTGCTTTGTGGTCCTTTGTAAATAACTTAACCTTTTAGTGCCTTCAGACAACTCACTAACACTATATGTTGCAAAGAGTGTACTCATCTCCACTGGCTAAGGAATTTTCCTCACTGGTAATTGTCTATACTAATGAAATTATAGGTCCAGATCAATGAAAATATAGGTGGAAATACTGAGGAAAATTAAAATGGTTAAGCTATTCTGATGCTAGAAGTCGTCAGGGAAAACAAAAATACTTTTGCTCAAAATGCCCTTTGACACAACTCTCATAGAAGGAAAATGAAGCAAGGTGGTATAAAATCTGGCTTGGTAGGTCAGTTCCTATATTCTCATATCCAGAAATGAATCCATGATAAATACATGGTGACTTCCTGGTACCCAGAAGAAATGGACATTAAAATTGCTTATTGAATTCTTATCTGATTAGTTTTCCTCAGGAGAGATGTGTTAGATGGCTAGTTGTTAACTGTTTTTTTTTTACTCTGACTAATTTTTGGAGGTAATTACTCTGTTTTTTGAAGATAAAGAATATCTTTGAGGGTTATAGGTTACTATAGATAGGGATTAGACCCAGACATACATAATTGATAGTAATCTCATAATTAAAAAGTATTTTTACGCCCACACTCTCTCCATATTTACCTAGAATGATTATGAATATTATTTATCTTAGTAGGAGTGGCCACTAAGATAATTGTGTCTCTCTAATTTACTGAAGGAAGTGGAATCTTTGAGAATCTTGGTAAATTGAGAATTCTTCCATGATGGAAAGATAAAAAATGATTTTGTCATAAAGTACGTACTCTCTGAGGATTCCTAAGGTCAGTTCATCATAGGCAAAAGAAAGCATAGGATTTCATTATGTGTATAATTCATATAAAACTCCTATATTAACCAGGTAATTTGAGTAAAACTGGGCCATTTTCCTTGACATCTGGGTACTTGTCTCAATTCCCCATTTCACATGGAATGTGGAAATATAGTCAATAATGCCAAAAAAATCACAACCTTTTATTATGTCCTGAGTCATTCTTGGCATAGACAATTAAACTAGGACAACACTGAACTAGGTTTCTGTGTCTCTTACTATACTTCCTTTGCTTTACTTATTATGTCAGAGACACATAATCAAACCTCAGTTTAGTGGGGTAGTCCCAAAAAGATGCCAAAATTTAAATGCAACTCTAGGATATCTCAGGAAGACCTTCTCAACATAGACCCCACTAAAACCACAAAAGAGATAGCCAATAGGGAGGTACCAAGTATATACCATGTCCTAAGAGAGAGGAACTAAAAGCACATTCAGAATTCTCTTGTTGCACCAGGGTTGACCCACATTAACACACCTGCATCAGGGAATTCTTGTGGGAATTCTGACAATGCATTAAACACTTTTTCTGGGTAATTAATAATTTTATTAATAATGTTAGCATATTATTTTTCTTAGTATTTTATTTTATTTTTTCCAATTACATGTAAAGATAGTTTTCAACCTTCATTTTACTTTGTAAACTTTAGAGGCTAATCTCTGAGTTTGTCACATCTAAACACAACCAAAATCAATATGCAGTTGTTAGATTGAATTAAATATATTTCCAAGTTAGCAGATAATACTTAACTATCATCTACTTCCTTAAATCTCCCTCTAAAAGAAAATCTCCCTCTGTACATTTGTATGCTGGTAATGGTGATCCTGTCAAGCTCAGTTAATGTAACTTGACACCTATCCAGCACAGTGCTTGGTACATTTTAGCCACTTAAAATGCCTGTTTGCTTACCTTTCTAAAGCAGCAAATGCCAATAATGGAGATGGCATGAAACTGGTCATGGGTTAAATTTCTCTTGCCTTCCAATATTGATGGGGGGACAGGAGTCAGACCTGGAAAATAGATCCAGGAGGGACAATATAAGAATAATCAAATTACCTGATGACCACAATCAAAGAGCCTAGACAGCATATTTCAGGACATTATCAAGGAGAACTGTCCCAATGTCTTACAAGCAGAGGAAAAATTAGTCATTGAAAGAATCCACTGAACACCCCCCTGAAAAAGACCCCAAAAGGAGAAGTAGAAGGAATATTGTAGCTAAATTCAAGAACTATCAAATAAAGGAGAAAATACTGCAAGGAGCCACAAAGAAATAATTTAAATATTAATTCAACATTAAAGGATCAGAGGGCTTGGAATATAATATTAAGGAGGGCAAAGGAACTGGGATTAAAATCAATAATGTGCTACCCAGCAAAATTAATAATAATCTTTCAGGGGAAAAGATAGGCATTCAATGAAATAGGGGACTTTAAAAATTACCTAATGAAAAGTCCAGAAATGAACAGGAAATTAAGTCTACAAATACAAGACTCAATAGTTGCATGAAAAGGTAAAACGGTGGGGAAAAAAAAAAACAAAAAAACCCCAACATGCTGCTCAATAAGGTTAAAATGTTTGCATCCCTGCAGCAGCTAGGTGGTGCAGTGGATAGAGCACTGGCCCTGTATTTGAACCTGAGTTCAAATCCGGCCTCAGACACTTAACACTTACTAGCTGTGTGACCCTGGGCAAGTCACTTAACCCCAATTGCCTCACAAAACCAAACCAAACAAAGAAAAATGTTTGCATCTCTACATGGGAATAAAATACTTATGACTCTTTAAAACTGTATTTTTATTAAGACACATAGGAGGAGTACACACAGAAGATGTGGGTATAAGTTGATTCTGATGTGATGATACTAAAATAAAAAGTTAAGCGGTAACAAAAAGGATTATACTGGGATAAGAGTAAAGGGAATCAGAATTGGGCAAATCACATCATATAAAGAGACTCAAAAGACTTATTAAAAAGAGGGAAAGAAGGGAGGGTTGAGCACCGTTTTGACTTTACTCTCATCTGATTTGGCTCAAAGAGTGAATAACATACACACTATATTGTATATAGAATTTTATCTTACCCTATAGGGAAGTAAAAGGGGAAAGGGAGAAAAAGGGTGGGGTATTGATAGAAGGGAGGGTAAAACTAGGAGGGAAAAGGACAAAAAGGAGGTGGGGTTTTTAGAAGGGAGGGCAAAACTAGGAAGTAAAAAGGAAAAGGAGAAAAGGGAAGTGGGGTGATAGAAGGAAGGGTAGACTGAGGTGGTCAGAAACAAAACACTAGTGAGAGGGGACAGGGGGAATGGAAAGAGAAAAATACAAACAAGGGAAAAATAGGATGCAGGGAAATACACAGTTAGCAATAATAACTGTGAATGTGAATGGGATGAATTCTCCTAGGAAGCAGATAGCAGGGTGGAATAAAAACCAGAATCCTACAATATGTTGTTTATAAGAAACACATTTGAAGCAGAGAGATACACACAGAGTAAAGGTAAAACACTGTAACAGAATATATTATGCTTCAGCTGAAGTTAAAAAAAAACCAGGGGTATCGATCCTTATCTGAGACAAAAAATGCAAAAATTATTCTAATTAAAAGAGATAAGGAAGGAAACTACATCTTACTAAAAGGTACCATAAACAATGAAGTAATATCAATACTAAACATGTATGCACCAAGTGGTATAGCATCCAAATTCTTAGAGAAGAAGTTAAGTGAGTTATGGGAAGAAAAAGATAGCAAAACTATATTAGTGGGGGACCCCAAACTCCCCCTCTCAGAAGTAGATAAATCTAACCACAAAATTAATAAGAAAGAAGTTGAGGAGGTGAATAGAATTTTAGAAAAATTAAATATGATAGGCCTCTAGAGAAAACTGAATGGCGATAGAAAAGAATATACCCTTTTCTCTGCACCCATGGCATGTACTCAAAAATGGACCATGCATTAGGGCATAAAAACCTCAGAGTCAAATGCAGAAAGGCAGAAATAGTAAATGCATCATGATGCAATAAAAAATTATGTGTAATAAAGGGCCATGGAAAGATAGACAAAAATAATTGGAAACTAAATAATCTCATTCTAACAGATGAGTGGGTCAAACAACAAATCATAGAAATAGTCAATAACTTCAGCCAAGAGAATGACAATAACGAGACAACATACCACAACTTATGGGATGTATCCAAAGCAGTTCTTAGGGGAAATTTTATATTTCTAAATGCCCACGTGAATAAAATAGAGAAAGAGGGGATCAATGAATTTGGCATGCAACTAAAAAGCTAGAAAAAGAACAAATTAAAAATCCCCAATTAAATACCAAATTGTAAATACTGAAAAATAAAGTAGAGATTAATAAAATTGAAAATAAGAAAACAATAGAATTAATAAATAAAACTAAGCTGGTTCTATGAAAAAACACAATAAAATACATAAGCCTTTGGTTAATTTATTTTAAAAAAAAGTAAGAAGAAAACCAAATTACCAGCATCAAAAATGAAAAGGGTGAAATCACCACCAATGAAGAGGAAATTAAAGCAATAATTAGGAGTTATTTTGCCCAACTATGTGCCAATAAATTTGACAATATAAATGAAATGAATGAATATTTACAAAAATATAAACTTCCCAGATTAACAGAAGAGGAAATAAAATACTCAAATAAGCCAATTTAAAAAAAAAAAGAAATTGGACAAGCCATCAATGAACTTCCTAAGAAAAAATTCTCCACAGCCAGACAGGTTTACAAGTGAATTCTATCAAACATTTAAAGACCAATTAATTCTAATGCTATCTGAACTATTTGGAAAAATAGGTGAAGAAGGAATTTACCAAATTCCTTTTATGAGACAAATACGGTGCTGATACCTAAACCAAGAAAAGCAAAAACAGAGAAAGAAATTTATAGACCAATCTCTCTAATGATTTTTTTTTTGGTGGGGCAATGAGGGTTAAGTGACTTGCCCAGGGCCACACAGCTAGTAAGTGTCAAGTGTTTGAGGCCAGATTTGAACTCAGGTCCTCCTGAATCCAGGCCGGTGCTCTATTCACCATCCCACATAGCTGCCTCCCCCCCATGAATATTGATGCAAAAATTGCATATAGAATATAAGCAAAGAGATTACAGCAATTTACCACCAGTGACCAGGTGGGATTTAGAACAAGAATGCAAGGCTGGTTCAATTTTCAGGAAAATATCAACATAGTCGATCACATCCATAACAAAACTAACCAAAATCATATGATTATTTCAATAAATTGCTAAGAAAGCTTTTGACAAAATACAGCAACTATTCCTATTAAAAACACTAAAGGGTATAGGAATAAATATATCTTTCATCAGCAAGCATTATATGCAATGGGGACAAGTTAGAGGCATTCCCAATAAGATTGGGGAGAAACAAGGATGCCCAATATTACCACTATTATTCAATATTGTGCTAGAAATGTTAGCCTTAGCAATAAAAGAAAAAGAAATTTAAGGAATTAGAATATTCAAGGAAGAAACAAAACTGTCACTCTTTGCAGATGATAAGATGGTATACTTAGGCCTAAAGAATCAACTAAAAAACTACTTGAAGCAATTAACTTTAGCAAAGTTGCAGGATATAAAATCAACCCACATATATCATCAGAATTTCTACATATGACCAACAAATTCCAGCAGCAAGAGATAGAAAGAGAAATTCCACTTAAAATAACTATAGACAACATAAAGTACTTGGGAGTCTACCTTCCCAGGCAAACGCAGGAACTATATGAATCCAATTACAAAACATTTTCCACACAAATAAAATCCGATCTTGCCTAGGTTCACACAGCTAGTGTCTGAGACAGGATTTGTCCGCAGGACTTTCTGACTCTAGGCCTAGTGTTTTATTCACCATGTCAGCAAATCCAAGGCCCTTAACAAAACAGAATTTTTCTCTTTTTTTCTTCTGTTTAACGTAAAAGGTGACAAGGGCTTTTTATTAAGCAGAGGGAGGTTTGGGTAATGGTTGTTCTCATTCTGGCATCTCTAGAGGATATTTTTCTGTTGAGTCAGCAGAAGTGAAAAGGAGGCATATGATGTGTACAGTGGGTTTCATTACCCCTCCACCCTTTTCCTCGAGCTAGATGAGCTATCAATAAGCATTGAGACAATCCAGGTGTTTTGAGCACCTATTAATCGTGTTACTGGCTAATCTGATGGGGTGATTGACAACTCAGGAAGTTGCTGATATTGATGAAAAGGAGAAAAGGCAGCCATTTCCCCAGCTGAAAATGCCATTTTATGCATGTATTTTAGGAGGCGTTTTAATTACTGTTTCTTAGTCTCAATTAATAAAAAAGTCCTACTAAGGTCTAGAGGAAAGGAAGGACAATTCTTTAGTTCAAATAGCCCATTTTTCCTCATCTGATAGTGTGGTTAACATATTTTATAAATTATCTTTTTAACCGTGCTTAGCCAAAGGGAACATCTGCTAAGTGCAGTGTTGAGGGAATATCAAGGAGAAAAGTCCCCTTGGGACTTTGAAATTTTTCCCCAGAATCACAGGTGCAGAAAGCCTGTGAATACCGCTTTGGTAATGTTTTCGTGTTTTGAGGTGTTTGCAAGGTGAAAATCAGAATCACAAGAGACCCGGGGATGACTAATAATCGCTCAGAAGCAGAGTTCATAGAAAGGAAAAAACCTCCATTCTGGGTTACGAGCTTTTACAGTGGCATGAAGGGAAACAAAAATATGATTGCAGTGGTGAGGTTGGGAGAAGGGCACAAAGATCTTAAAAAGTTTCTAGTTTCTTAAGATTAACCACTGGGAATGAGAAGGTGCAACTTCAAGGCTTCACACTATTGTTTGAACTCCTAACTCCAGGGAGAGACTTCATCGACTTCAAACAGTGGAGGAAAGAAAACATAGGCAAATTGCCGACACTGAGGAAGCCAAGTTAAATGCAGGAAGAAATATGCTAGAAAGCAACATAACAAGGTATGTAAAGGGGAGGCAGCGTTTTGATGTGGTTAGAAATTTCAATGCTGTTTTTGATCAGCTAAAAATCTAGCAGAAAATGACGTGGATCCACTCAGATGCCATATAATGAAAGGGGGAAAGTATTGTATTTCTTATTTACCCAACTATAGCCTTGATTATTCTTTTGATATCCAGACCTCTTTAGTTCTTAATCATTGACCTTATCTTTCAGGTATCTATTGTCTCATCCTGTTAAAGAATAGAATGAAGATTAGCTGTCTCATTAACCATTAACTCAACCTAGATTCTTATTGAGTAAATATTTTTCCTCGGCAGTAATAGTACACATTTAGCATGGAGGACTTTAGGTACAGGGGAAGGAAAAAAATACTAGGATCATCCTTTTTTACCTCCTATACAGATTATTTAAACTCTTGACTTCTACGCTAAAATGTATTCAGGTTGGCTTCAGTGATAAGGAATAAATTATTAGAGGTTATACTAAATAAGAAAGCCACAGCATGGTGGATAGAGAGCCAACCTTGTAGATAGGAAGACTTGAGTTCGAGTTCTGCCTCTGACAGATTGACTGTGTGATTCTGGTTGTCACATAACTTTTCAGTGCTCTAGGCAATCCTCTAAGACTATAAATTACAGCAAAGATGTTAATTTGCCTGTGTAGAGATAGATTCTTCATCTGGAAGTTCCATATACCAGTGAAATTGCAGTTCCAGCCCCTCTCTCTATACGTTAAACAGAAAGAAGAGAAAGCTAAACTTGTTCAGATTAGTGATGAGTCAAACAACTCTTTCTTTGGAGTACTGGGGTGATCATGTTAATAATGGTTGGGAGATAAGCTGAATCTCATTTTGAGAAATCAGTTACTGGCATCAAAAGGCAGGAAATGGGGAAAAGGTTGTGTCTCTGTCCTATATTCAGACTATGAAACCCAATTCTAAACCTCTCCTGGATGCTTCTAGTGTTAGAAGGTCTTATTAGATCTCCAATCATTTAGAAGGCCATTGAGTCACAGCCAAATGACAACTCTCAATGACCCAATTTATACTTCTCCCAAAGAATACAACCAGAGAAATGGATGGTCTTTTTAAAGGACTTCCAATGGAGTATACTCAACACAAGCTAAAAGTTGCTTTTTCGAGAATTTTCAGTTATTTTTTTTTAATCGTGATATATACTTTAAAAACACATATAGAGGATACATAAGGTATTCAGATCTTAATTGCATGGAATTAGAAAAGAATTTTCTGATATTTTTTCAATTGACAAGAAAATAATCACCAAGAATCTGAGATATATTACTGATTGTAAGATCACACAAGTTCTTATTTGCTTAGCTAAATGAATGATACCTGACACCTTTAAAATGAGGGATTTTGGCTATTTGCTTTGCTTAACATACAAATCAGCATTTTTACAGACAGTGAAGATCATCTAGGAGGGCAAACACTGTAAACTGATACGCCCAGAGAGCATTCTGTAAATAAATGTGGTAACCTGTGAGATCCTGAGTCCATTGGGGTTTGAGGACCAAAGAGAAGACCTAGCATTTTCCACCTTCAGTAAGGGGCAGCAGAGAGTCAGTTGAGTCAGAAACTGGAAAATGGCCAGTCCATTTCCCTTATGGTATAGAAAAAAATGTAATAAAAATAGAATAACAAAGTAGAATCCAGGAATGACCAGGACCAAGAATCTGCCTAGCAGGAAAGGAGGTAGAGACCAGTCAATCAGCCAAAGGAGCAGGTCCAGAGAGAATAATCCAGAGTCACAAATTTATCTTAGCATGGAGTCAACTGAGATATGGACTGAAGAATGAAACAATCAGAATCTATTAACTCTAGTGAATTCCTTCAGGGGGAGGAAACTTCTGATATCTGACTATCTGTCAGATATCTCTAATTTTTAGATAGGTGATCTCTGTCAGCCTTTATATGTGTCCAGGATCAAACAACTAGTGTTATTCTTTTTTTTTTTTTTTTTGGTGAGGCAATTGGAGTTAAGTGACTTGCCCCGGGTCACACAGCTAGTAAGTGTCAAGCATTTGAGGCCAGATATGAACTCAGGTACTCCTGACTCCAGCGCCAGTGCTCTATCCACTGTGCCATTTTAGCTGTCCCCACTAGTGTTATTCTAACAATTTTCCCAACCCAATGTTAATCATTCATTCTCAAGCTGGTTCCAGGACCCTTGGACTGTTCACTTTGTCTTGAAATTGTTAAAAGTTGCATAAAATTCTTACTGCAAGGAGCCAGGATAGAACTAAGTGAGATTTGTAAATAATTGAATGAAATAGAAAGAAGAAACAAATAATTACAAGGGAATGAAAGAAGTAAAAAAAATGAGGAGTGGTAATTAATGACCCTTATCAATGGTACACAGCAAAATCAGGGAATAGTGTGATCTCATGTGGATTGTTGGGTAGGATATTTCTGGTTCCTTTAGCAGCATTTATTTTGGATAATTGCATACCTAGTAATGTAGAGTCCATTCTATTCCTATTGCATTGGCTCCCACACAGCATAAAAAGTATAGAGCTGGGGTTTTTATCATTGGATCCATGGATCCTCAAGACATCTGTGGATAAATTTCAGGGGATCTGTGAAATTTGATGGTAAAAACATCTTTAGTATAAATGACTTTCTTTATAATACTAAGTATTCCATTCTATGCACTTGAAAGTATTATCTTGAGCCTGGCACAGTAGTTTGTATCCAAGATAATTGCTACTGGAGAGGCTGAAGCTGGTAGATCACATGAGCTCAGGAGTTTTGAGCTATAGTAGGTTGCACTGAACAAATGTCTGAACTAAGTCTGTCACCAGTATGGCAACTCCTCAATAGTGGGGGAGCCAGTAGGCTAAGGAGGGGCCAACCAGCCCATATCAGAAATGGAGCAGGTTAAAACTTCTGTGTCAATTAGTTGTTGAATTGGGCCAGTGCCTGGCTCCTGAACTTCCATCCTGAACCAGATAAAGACACTTGGCCTCAAGACAAAAGGACAAATAAAAAAATTTACTATTACAACCATCTTCCTAGTGCCTCAGATTCACAAGCTGAATCATCCTGTTCTCTTCTCTCTCAAGACCACTTTCCCACCCCCACCCCCCATCCAATTTCTGGCCAAAGCCTGTTGATTACATCTTCGTAACAAACTAATGAATATGCTCCCTTCTGCCCTATGCTACCACTCTAGTACAGTCCCTCATTACCTCACTCCTGCATTATAGCAATAGCCTGTTGGTGTATTTGCCTACCTCAAGTTTTCTCCATTCCAATCTACCCTCCTCCAGTAAGCCAGTAAAGTGATTTTCCTTAAATACAGCTGTGATCCTACTCAATATTACATACTCCCTACCCAATAAACTTCAGTGGTTCCCTATTGCCTCTAGGATCAAATAGAAACTTTCATTCAAAGCTCTTCATAACCTAAACCTGTCTTACCTTTTCAGTCTGCTTAACATCTTACTCAACACTGCATATGATCATGTGCCATTGTCCTCTTGCCTGTTCCATGAATAAGACATCAATTGCTTGACTACAGAGAGGTTCTCTGGATCCCCTCATGCCTGAAGCAATTCCCCACCTCCACTCCCACTACTGACTTTTCTGACTTCCTTTAAGTCCCACTTAAAATACCACCTTCTACAGGCAGCCTTCTGTAACCCCTTTTAATTGCAGTGCCTTCATGTTGTCAACATTGCTTGTTTTCTATGTATTTCTTTGCATGTTGTCCTCCCCGCAAGCCCCATAGATTTTAAGCTCCTCGAAGGCAGGGACTGTCTTTTCTCTCTTTCTGTATTCTCAGAGCTTAGTACCGTTCCTGGAATAAAGTCAGCTCTTACAAATATTGATTTTTTAAAAAATGTATGCTTCAGTCTATATTTAAACAGCATCAGTTCTCTCTCTGTAAATGGATTGCATTTTTCATAAGACCTTCAGAGTTGTCTTGGATCATTGCATTGCTGAAAATAACCAAGTCATTCACAGTAGATCATCTCACAATATTGCTGTTATTTTGTATATAGTACATTTCACTTTACATCAGCTCATGCAGGTCCTTCCAGGTCTTTTTTATAGCATCCTGCTCAACATTTTTGTTTGTTTGTTTGGTTTGGTTTGGTTTGGTTTGGTTTTTAGTAAACTACATTTATATAGTACTTTGGAAAGAGATTTCCTTACAATAAACTTATAAGGTTTATTATTGCAACAACAGTAATAGATGACATTTATATAGTACCTTATTCCTGACAAAAAATTTTCTTCATAATAGCCCAGAAATGTAAATACCATACATTTTGTCATGATCATCATCAATCTTCATCTTCTTCATTCAATATTCATCATCAACGAATCCTCCTTATCAATCAATTCTCATCTTCCTCCAATCATCAATCCATCCATCAATCAATCTTATCATCATCTTATATTACTCTTGTGTCTGCTTCCAAATTTTTCACAACTATTGTTAACTGTTTCCTTCCATCCTATTCCCTCCCCATGATATTTACTCTATTTTCCATCTTCTTTTACCCTATCCCTCCTCAAAAGTGTTCTGCTTTTGAGTGCTCCCTCCCCCACTCTGCCCTCCCTTCTTTCACCCGTCCTTCCTTATCCCCTTACGCTCATCATTTCCTGTAGGGTTAGATAGATTACTGCACCCAATTGAATGTGTATGCTATTCCATCCTTGAGCCAACTCTGATGAGAGTAAGGTCTTTGAGCCAATTCTGATGAGTGTAAGGTTCATTCACTGCCCTACTCCTGCCCCATCTCTCCCCCTCACTTCATAAGCCCTTTTCCTGCTTCTTTCATGTGAGATTTCACCCCATTCTACCTCTCCCCTTCCCCCTCTACCAGTGGAATTTCACGCTCCCTCAATTTTACCCTAAATATGTCATCATGGGGCAGCTAGGTGACACAGTGGACAAAGCATCTGCCCTGGAACCAGTAGGACCTGAGCCCAAATCCAGCCACAGACACAAAACACTCACCAACTCTGTGACTCCCAGGCATGGCACCCAACCTCAACTGCTCCACCAAAAAAAAAATGCTTTGCAGATATCATCCCCTCATAATAAACTCCCAACTGTTCTCTCTGTCTAAATTCATTCCTATCATCTGCCCTAATACTGAGAAAGTTCTTATGAGTTTGATATATCATCTTCCCATGTAGGAATGTAAACAGTTTAACCTTTTAACATCCTTCATGATTTCTTTTTCCTATTTATCTTTACATGCTTCTCTAGGGTCTTGCATTTGAAAGTCAAATTTTCTATTCAGTTCAGGTCTTTTCTTCATGAAGGTCTAAAAGTCCTCTTTTTCATTGAAGTCCCATTTTTTCCCTGAAATATTATACTCAGTCTTTCTGGGTAGGTGATTCTTAGGTATAATCCCAATTCCTCTGTACTATCATATTCCAAGCCCTCCAATCCTTTAATGTAGAAGCTACTAGATCCTGTGCTATCATCTCCTTAGCTACACAATAATTTAATTGTTTCTTTCTGGTTGCTTGCAATATTTTATCCTTGACCTGAGAGCTTGTAATTTGGTTATAATATCCTTGGAAGTTTTCATTCTGGGATCTCTTTCAGGAGGTGATTAATGGATTCTTTCAATTTCTATTTCACCTTCTGTTCCTAGAATATCAGGGCAATTGTCCCTGACAATCTCTTGGAAGATGATGTCTAAGCTCTCTCTCCCTCTTTTTTTTTATCATGGCTTTTAGGCAGTCCAATAATTTTTGAATTATCTCTCCTGGATCTATTTTCTGGGTCAGCTGTTTTTCCAAGAAGATATTTCACATTGCTCCCCCTTTTAAAAAAAATTTCATTTGGATTTGCTTTATTGTGTCTTGGTTTCTCATAAAGCCCTTAGCTTCCATTTGTTCAATCCTAATTCTTAGGCAATTATTTTCTTCAGAGAGCTTTTCTATATGGCTTTTCAAGTGTTGAATTTTTTCTCATGACTTTCCTGCATCACTCTCACTTTTTCCTCTACTCTCTTACTTTATCTTCAAGTCCTTTCTGAGTGCTTCTATGGCCTGAGACCAATTCATATTTTTCTTGGAAGCTTTGGAGGTAGGAGCCCTTACATTGCTATCTTCTTCTGAGGGTACCCTTCAATATTCCTTGTCACTAAAGAAGCTTTCTGTGGTCCACATCTTTCTCTGTCTGCCTATTTCTTGACTTTTAACTCCTTCTTAAAGCATGGAACTGTTCCCAGGCTGCACAGTCCCAAACTTCAGGGTGTCCCAGGTGGTACGGTTTAAGGAGGTGCAGGTTATTCACTCACCTGGCCTGTGCTCAAGTCTGTAAATAGCCTCAAGCCTACTTGCTATCCGACCATGAAAAAAAAAGTTTCACTGGGTTAATAGCTCCAACGAGCCTGTGCCTGCCCCCCACCTGATCTTCCACCACTCAAGATTGCTTCCTGGTTCCTTGCTGAGGTAAAACAAGTGAATTCTGCCTCAACTCCAGCAGAAATCCCTGTATTTTCCCGTCAGATAACCACTTAGCCCTCTCACCAGACTGTGGGCTTAGTTCTAGAAGACACTGGTGCTGCAGCTGATTCAGAGGCTGAGGGTGTAAATTTCTCTAGTGCAGCCTGCCTGGGGCTGGATCTGTATTAGCATAAGTGTGGGCTCCACTCCAACCCTGGTACAGCAGACCTCTCCTGTCAAACTTCTAAGCAGTCTTTGGCTGGAAAATGATATTAGCTCACTCTTTTGTGGGTTCTCCTGCTCCACAAATTGTCTTATGGCATTATTTGGAGTTTTTTGGAGTGGTTATGTCAGGAGCTCCAAGAGCTTACTACTTTTCCTTTGCCCACAAATATTGACTAATGGATTGATGATTCTGAGAAGGGGTCTATAGGCCTCACCAGATGTGCTAAAAGGGTCCATGACATAAAATAGGGTAAGGACCCCTGGATTCTAGAGTAGAATTTTACTTCCTCAGGTAGTTCTTTACTCAATATGGGATTTTTAAATAGTTAAATGCCATCTTCTCATCTTGAAATGGAGGTAGTTAAATTTAGGTGACATGAAAAAGTATTTGCAAATATCTCATTTCCGTAAAGGTAAAATGGCCCCTATGTTAATATTGCCCTTGATAATTGTGTTCAGTAGTCCATCTGTATGTTAAATAGTGAGCCATTGTACATCTCCTCCAACAAGGCTGCTATTACAACATTCACTTGTTATCACTGATATTGTCTATGTGAATTACTATCTAAATGAGGACAAAGATGTAGAGAATAAAGCAATCACTCTATTAAAGCTGCATGGAACCTGAGGAAATCTGGAATCCCAGATTATTATAAATTATTTTAAATCAAGAAATTAGCACTAAATATGTATTTAAAGTAGACAGAAATGAGTAAAGTCACAGGTGTTTTAATTACTCATAATTTGAATCCATTGTCTGCTGTCGTTTATAGGAGAACCATACATGTCGAGTTAGACTGTCTTCATTCTCAGAAGACAATAGCTAGTCAAGTTATATTATAGAATAAGTTTAGAGTGCCTCAGATTTGTGTCTGGAGTAATCAAAAGGAAGATACTTCCATTTGCTAATAACATTAGGTTCAATTAGCGAATACACTAATATTAAGTAAATGTATGAGAAAGAGAGAGAGAGACATACATAGGGAGAAGTACACAGAGAGAGAGGAGAGGAGAAGGGAGGGGAAGGGAGATGAGACAATGTGGGAAAATGGATAAAGAGATGACTTGGAAATCAAGAAAATCTGGGTGCAAATTCCACATACTGGCTTTGTGACCCTGGGCAAATCATATAATCTCTTAGTGTTCTAGGAATTCCTATAAGACCACAAGACTCCATCTCAGATCCAGGCATTTTCTGTGGTTGTCCCTTACACCTAGAATCTTAACTTTCCTCATTGCTACCTCCTGGTTTCCCCAACATCCCAGTTAAAATCTCACATCCTACAAGAAGTCTTTCCAAGTCCTCCTTAATTTTTGTCTTTTCCTTCTGATGATTATCTCCAATTTATCCTGTATATAGCTTATTTGTGTATAACTATTTGCATATTGTCTCCCTTATTAGATTGTTAGCTCCTCAAAGGAAGAGACAATGCTTAGCAGGTCCCTGTCAAATGGAAGCACAAAAGCTTATTGATCAATTAAGTCACAGAGAAGGTATAAACTGCATGGATAGAGGGTGTTCTACCTGTCCAATATATTAACATTCAATTTCTAAAATTGCTTATGTAATCTTTAAACCAAAGACAAAATCCCAAGACTCCTTTTTGGTTATCTTTTATGAAATATCATTTTAATACATCCTGTACTAATGTTAGGTTGGTAAGAGATGCCAGGAACCTACTCATTTATCTGGAATGATAATAGTTCTTATTTTATTGTGTAGAAATTTAATCTTTATAATATTATATGTGTGTGCATGTGTAATTTATGTAATTTATGTGTAATTTAGGAAATATACCTCTCTATTATGCATTATGTGTATTATTTTGTATTACATAACAAACTATTATAAGAAATTCAAGATTAATATAATCCTAGTTTTGGAGAAGATTACAGATATTATTTCTCCCAAGCTTTGATGGGATTTCATTCAATAATGTGCCACATGTTCAAGTGCCTATTATGTACTAGGTTGTGTCCTATGTACTAGAGAGGCAAAGATGAAAAACAACATGCCCCTAACTGCAAAACATCTATGTGAGTAAAGCATGTATATAGATAAATATAATTTACATGAGTGAAGCATGTATATAAATATCATTCACAATTTAAAATTATTAAATATCCCTTTGATAAATTATAAAAGGTATGAACAGGCAGTTCCTGAGGGAAAATTTTCAAGCTATTAGTAGTCATAAAAAAAGCTCCAAATCCCTGATGATTGGAGGAATGCAAATGAAGAAGCTCTGAGTTTTAGCTTACTCTTATATTTGCAAAGTTGACAATAGAAAATGACAAATGTTGGAGGGGCTATAGGAAAACAGGTAAATGATATGGGAACTGTGCTACCAAAGTTACTAACTTGTGCACACTCTTTCACTAATACCTGGCCTGTATACTAAAGGAATAAAAAAGAGAAAAAGGATTCATAAAAATGTTTTTAAAAGCTCTTTTTCTAGAAGCAAATAACTGGAAACTAAGGGGATACCCATTAGTTGTGGAATGGCTGAAAAAAGTATACACACACATACATGTATATTTATATATATATGTATACACACATACACATACACATACTATAGATAGATAAATACATAGATATTCACATAGCATATAAATGTAATTGAATACTATTTTGCTTTAAGAAGTGATGAAAGTAATAGTTTGAAAGAGAACTGGAAAGACACGCATGAATTTATGTAAAGAAGATCCAATATACAAGAGCCTCTATCCCTCCTCAGGCCTCCAATGCTCAGCCATTTTCTGCCCCTATTTTTCCAGCTTACTGCTGAAACCTTATTCAGTTCTGTGGCATAAGAACCGGGTATCCTTGCATAAACAGAAAATGCTTCTTGACATCTCAGACAGGGAATAAAGTAGCTCCTTTATTGAGGTCATTGAAGAAGTTTTAGAATGTGTTTTATTTTTAAATTACAAACACTTACATATAATTCTTATTCCATTAGCAGTCTTTTGTAACAAAGTAAAACAATTAAGCAAAAGTAACAATATAGTGACCTCATCTGGAAGTGTAAGCAACATTCTACATCTGTAACACAATCCTCCCTATTTTAATTCATTTAAAAAAAATGAATGGAAATCATTGTTCTCTCCCTTCCACCTCCCACTCCATTGGGGGAAATAAAGAGAAAAGAAAAACAAATTCCTATAACTAATATGAAGCAAAACAAATTCTCTCATTGGCTATATATAAATATATATAGATCTCATTCTATATCCTTGTGATCAGGGTGTTGATCATAATTTATCCTTGGGTGTCTAGAATCATGGATGATCATTGTATCAATTATAGTTTTTACATCTTTCAAAGTTGTTTATCTTTATAGTATTATTGTTATTGCATAAATTGTTCTGTTTCTGCTTGTTTCATTCTTCACCAGTTTACAAAATTCTTCAGAATTTTTTGTCATTACAACATTGATAGTATAATATAAGTTTTTCTTTTGGTTTTACTTACTTCACTCTGCATTAGCTAACCCAATTCTTCCTATGTCTCTTTGAAATCAACTATTTTCTTATTTCTATAGCATAATAGTATTCCATCATATTAATAAACCATAACATATTATCATTTTTCAATTAATGGAACTCCCTTTAGTTTCCAATTCTTTACCACCACAAAGAATTGATACTCGTACACATGCATACTCATATATGTATGTGTACATATATGTACGTATAGGACTTCTTTTCTCTCTTTTTTTGTTGTTGTTATTTTGGGGCATTGACCTAGCAGTGTTAAAACTAGGTCAAAGGATATGCACTGATTAGGAATTTTCAATGTAAATTGTTTGTATCCATTCAGAGGTTCACCAACAGTGAATTTCTTTAGTGATTTGGAACACTCTTTCATATGCTATAGATAGCTTGTGTTTCTGCTCTTGAGAACTCCCCATTCATATCCTTAGAGTATTTATCACTTGGGGGGGAAACTTTTATTTTTATGGACTTGAATCAGTTCCTGATATATCTTGGGACTAAGGACTTTATCAAAGAAATTAATTGCAATTTTTTCCTAGTTAACTTTGCAATCCATTCTACTTTCATCCAATGATTTCCATGTCTAGAATATCTTAGTTTTCTACTATTCTATTCTGTTACTTAACTTCATTCATTTTTAATTTTGGTTATATTTATTTAGTGTTGATAAGGGAAAATCCAAATTGCCCACTCTAGGGGGATTTACTGTCTATTTATCCTGATAATTTGGTTTTTCCTATAAGAATTTAGATGTGTCCCTTTTTCTTTCTGGCTTGTGAGGAGTTGGTTGTTAATGGCAGAAGGTCTGAAGTTTGGAAGCATTTTTAGTGTCTCTTTAACAGGCCCTCAGCCATCAACATGCCATAGAAAGAATACATAGAGTTACACCAAAAATGGTATGGCTACCACTTGGATTATCATGAGAAAAAGATAAAGAAGTAAAGGTGAGAGGCTTATGAACGTTCAAAGAAAGCAAAGAAAATGATTGGTCTAAAAGCCAAACTCTACCATAAAGTGTCATGCTGAGAAGATTCAGATGAAAAAGACTATCAATATGCATGAAAAGAGAAATACAAAGCAAAAGAATGATGAAAAATCTCCTCAAGGATCAGTGCCTGCATATCTGCTGGACAAAGAGGGACAATCCCGTGCCAAAGTCCTTCCTAACATGATTAAACAGAAACAAAAAGAAAAAGCTGGTAAATGGCAAGTTCCCCTGACAAAAGTTCATGCCCAGGGAGAAAAAGAAGTGTTAAAGGTTATTCGTACAGGAAAGAGAAAAAAGAAGGCTTGGAAAAGAATGGTTACTAAAGACAGATTTGTTGGGGATGACTTCACTCGAAAACCACTAAAATATGAAAGATTTATTAGGCCAATGAGTTTGAGTTTTAAGAAGGCTCATGTAACTCATCCAGAACTTAAAGCTACTTTTTGCCTACCCATATTTGGTGTGAAGAATCTTTCCTTCCCACTATATATAACTTCAGGTGTTATTACCAAAAGAACTGTCATTAAAGTGAATGTGAGTGAGCTGGGCCTTGTGACACAAGGAGGCAAAGTTATATGGGGAAATATACACAGGTTACCAACAATCCAGAAAACGATGAATGTATAAATGCTGTCTTGCTTGTTTGGTTGACTGACTGACTAAATTTCTACATCCTTAAAGATTCTACAATATATCGAGAAAACAACACCAGTTACTACATTGAACAGTCACAAAACAAAACCACAGACCCAGTTCTACACATTGCTTGTTTTGATTTGAAGTTAACTTGGAAAAGAGACGAGACACTATTTTCTATTATTTTATGAGATTCCCCCCCCCATTTTGGAGTAGTAATTTTTTAAAAAAGCTTATAGCTGTTTTCATTGCTGAATATATTAAAACCCTCTTGAAGGAAAAAAAAGAATTTAGATGTGCCCTCATTTCTTATTTCATAAGCATTAAAATCAATTAAAAGTCTATGTTGTTTTTAGTAAAATGTGGTTTAACTATCAATTTTTTTATTGTTGCCTTATCTGAAATCATAATTATCCCTAGATTTTCATGTTCACCCAAGACATAATAGAATTTAGCTCCAACCCATTATTTTAATCCTTTGTGAATCTTCATGTTTCAAGTGTGTTTCTTATAAACAATTTGTTAAATTCTATTTTATACTGTTAACCTTTTTTGTTTCATGGGGAAATTCATCCCATTCACATTCCATTATGATAGTTAATTGTTTATTTCAATCTATCCTGTTCTCTTATACTTTTCATCCTCTATATTCCTTGCTCCTTATTTACTTCAAGTTGTAACCTTTTTTCCTTTTAATCTTTTCTTTTCTATCCTTAGTACTTCTTTTACTTATGATTAATCCTTTCCTCAATCAACTTCCCCCTTTTCTCTTTTTCCAGTTCCTATTTACATCTTGTTGGGTTTAAGAAGTCTTGGAAGGAGTTGGCTGCCAGAGTCTACACTCTCCGTCACTCACATTCTTTACAGAATTCTACTTCCTCTCCTCTTCATACACTTCACATGCTTCACCAATTCAACAACTGTTCCATGCCCTGACACAGACAAATGCCGTTGGCAGCTCTCTTGACAATCCAACACAACTGGTTCAATTGCCATCAGAGGCAAAAGAACTTACTGAAACTCTTTTAAAGCCAAGGGCATAATTAGTTATTGTGGACAGCTGTGCTTGCTTGTACATCTGTCAGCTTTCCAGAGGGATTCTCAGGCCTAATAAACAACTCACTTGGTATACATATTTCCTTCATCCCAGACCAATTGTGGATCTCTGTGAATCTCTCCATATAAAATTATGTGGCTAACTAATTATTGATAGTTACTATTTATCAGTGGTTTTGGTTGCTAGTATTTCCTGGGAATTCTTTTTAAAGTCCCCTTTCTCCTGTTGCTCTTTCATTGACCTTCCTTAAGCTGCTATTATCTCCACTTTCTTTCCCTGAGTGTAAGCCCTTAGACAATTAGCAAAGCAATTAGTAGCACAAAATCTAAAATCATATCTTCCTTCCTTCATTGGACACTGGCACTCACTGGTAATATGACACAATAATCCACTGGCTTCCTCTCAACTGCTTCTAATTATTATAAAGAATCACTACGTTCTTAATGTTGTATATAGCTTATTTTTTCTTTCAAGGTCCACATGCTAGTGTTTGATCATGCTACATTAAATTTCTAATGTGCCAGTGTTTGTTCTTGTGTTGCTAGAATGAATTAATTATTTACTCCTGGCATAAAATAGAGCTGCCAGTCAGGTCCTAGTCTGATTAATTTATCTTTTCATAGAGGTGACCCTGAGCTTTCCAAGACCATGTGAATGGAGCACACGATCTGGCATATCTAGCTAAACTGGAAAGACTACAAGTAGGGGTCCAATGAAGAACTGTAGGTCTTTTATCTTAGGGCCAGCCTTGCTAAGTTGACAAAGGTCAGGTGGTGCACTATATAGTGCATTGGATTGGGGTGAGGAAGATATGAGCTTGACTTCTACCTTTGATTTTTACTAGCTATATGACTCTGGGCAAGTCACTTCACCTAAGCCTCAGTTTCTTCATCTAACAAAACGAGGATAATACTTCACAGGGCTGTTGATCAAAATGTAATGTTTGTGGGGACAGCTAGGTGGCACAGTGAATAAAGTACACGTCCTGGATTTAGGAGCACCTGAGTTCAAATCCAACCTCAGACACTTGACACTTACTAGCTGTATGACCTTTGGCAAGTCACTTAACCCTCATTGCCCCTGCAAAAAAATGTAATGTTTGTAAAGCACCTGACACATAGTTGGTACTATATAAATGCTTGTTCCCTTCTCCTTTCCATTCCTTCCCTACCCCTGGTTGTGAGGTTCAAGTGTGATATGTAAAATGCCTTGCAAACCTCCAAGTGTTATATAAAGACTATTATTGTTATCATTATTATTATTAAACCACAGTAGTTTTCAGAATTATTATCCTGATTGCAAGCTGCATTGGTGGACAGAGTTCCTGTGCCAACAAAATCATGGATCCTTAAAATGCTGAAAAGGGTCAATGAAGTACTATGGAAAGTGTATTGGGTTTGGGGACAGTGAATCTGGGCTAAAACCCCAGTTCTGCCACTTACTAGTTATAAGCCCCCTTCACAGGTCACTAAATTGTCTAGACATTGATTTCCTTATCCACAAAATTTCAGGAATTGGGCTAGATTGTCTTTTAGTTGACTTCCAACCCTAAATCAATAAGCCTATAAGTAAAGTAAGATATCACCTAATTAGTGTATCATTGATAGCAACTATAGGCTTCCTACTTTTTTTTTTGAGGGCTAGGGATGAGTGGGATGTGACCTTTCAATAAAAATAACGGTTTGAGGGACATCTAGGTGGCTCAGTGGGTAGAGCATCGGCCCTGGATTCAGGAGGACCTGAGTTCAAATCCGGGCTCAGATATTTGACACTTACTAGCTGTTTGACCCTGGGCAAGTCACTTAACTCTAATTACCCCACCAAAAAAAAAAGTTTGAGAAGCTCTGATTTACTAAAGGATAACACTGTAGTGGCTATCACAACAGCCCCACCTCTACCACACTAAGAGATGCCATATAATTTTAAAAACCACTCTTTTACACTTCCAGGTCAGCTTGACAATTTGATATTGATATCTGTTTGGATGGTGATGCTTTTCTTGCTCACTTCTTTGTGAGCAAGTCCTTTTAAAATCACTGATCAAAGTCTTTCTCAGAGATCAATATTGTACAATGGAAAGAATAAAAAGCATTAGTTATGGAGTCAAATGATCTGTTTTTTAATCTACTTCTGATACTACTTGTATTGTATTGGACAAGTCCCTCTTTGGAGACTCTTTTTTTTTTACCTGTAAAATTAAAAGGTTTTATTAGATGGCCTCTGAATTTTCATCAAGATCTATGGTCTAATTGGTAAAAGTGGTATATTCCTTTTGCTATGCATATGAACATTTCATCCAAAACTTGTATTTTATAAATGAAAGAAATGAAATCCCAGGGAACTTGAATGACTTGCCAAATTCACAAGATAGGACTGCACTTGGGATTTTGTTAGTATCAGGAAGCCCTGATCAATAACCTGTCTACTAGCTCCTAGCAGTGTATGTTTTCCAGATTATAGTCAGATCATGGATCTCTTTCCTGAATTATTCTGAATCCTTAAATAGAAGTTATTCCAAGCCTCTTAGTAACATTTCTTGATGAAATTCTTGAACCTATTATGACTATACAGGAACTAGACTTTATTTTTTGTCATTTATTTCACTTTAAAATTTTTTTACATTTTTTTCTCAATTACATGCAAAAACAATATTAACCTTCATTTTTTTTTTTTTACAATTTTGAGTCTCAAGCTCTCTCCCACTTTCCTTCCCCTCCTTTATCATTTAGAAGGGAAGCAATTTAATATAGGTTATACATGCACAGTAATGAAAACCCATTTTTGTATAATTTATGTTGTTAAACAAAATACAGGCAAAAAAGAAAAATATAGAAAATTTAGAAAGTGTTCTTCAATCTGCATTCAGATTTCAAAGATGGATAGCATTTTTCGTTTTAAGTCCTTTGGGATTGTTTTGGATCATTTTATTTCTGAGAATAACTAAGTCATTCACAGTCGATCATTAGGGAAACTTGCTGTAAAAAAAAACCTCCAGTTTTCTTCTTTCCTTATGATCTTGTCTGCATTGCTGTGTTGTTGTTGTTTTGCAAAATCTTTTTACATTAATGTAATCAAAATTATCCATTTTACATCCCATAATGCTCTCTCTCATTTAGTAATGAAATCTTTCCTTATGCTTACATCTGACACTTAAACTATTCCATGATTCTCTAATTTGCTTGTGCCCATTTGATCTTGTCTTGGCATATTATGTGAGGTATTCATCTATACCTAGTTTTTGCCAAAGCGCTTTCCAGTTTTCCCAGAAGGTTTTGTCAAAAACTTTTGTCCCCAAAAGGTTGTGTCTTCATGGTTATCAAGCAAAAGTTTAGTATGTTTTTTTCCAACTGTGAATTGTGGGCCTAATTTATTCACTTGATCCACCACTCTGTTTCTTATACAGTACCAGATTGTTTTGATAATTACTGCTTTCTAATACAGTTTGAGATCTGGTATAGCTAGGCCACCTTCTTTCATGTTTTGTTTTCTCATTATTCCCCTGACATTCTTGACTTTTTGTTCTTCCAGATGAATTTTATTACTACTTTTTCTAGCTCTATAAAATATTTTTGGTAGTTTGATATGTGTGTCACTGAATAAGTATATTAATTTAGATAGAATTGTCATTTTTATTTTATTGGCATTGCCTATCCATTAGCAATTAATATTTTTCCAGTTCAGATCTGATTTTATTTATGTGAAAAGTATTTTGGAATTGTGTTCATATATTTCCTGGGTTTATCTTGGCAGGTAGTCTCCCAAGTATTTTATATGGTATGCAGTTATTTTAAATGGAATTTCTCTTTCTATCTCTTCATTGTGGGTTTATTTTATATCCAGTGACTTTGCTAAATTTGTTAATTTCAATTATTTTTTTTTACTTGATTTCTTGGGATTGTCCTAGCATAACATCACATCCTTTGCAGAGTGGTAGTTTCCTTATTGTTTCTTATTGCCTATTCTAATTCTTTCAATTCCTCTTTCTTCTTTTATTGCTATGGCTAGCATTTTTAATACAATATTGAATAATAGCGAAAATGGACATCCCTGTTTCACTCCTGATCTGATTGGAAAAGGTGTCTAGCTTATCCTTGTTAAAGATGGTAATTGCTATTGGTTTTAAATAGATACCACTTATCATTTTCATGAAAGATTCAATTATTCCCATGTGTTCTAGTGGTTTTAATAAGAATGAGTTTTATTTTTTGTAAAAAGTTTTTCCTGCATTTATTGAAATAATCATATAATTTCTGTTGGTTTTGATATTAATATGGTCAATTGTGCTAATACTCTTCCTAATATTGAACCAGTCCTACCTTCCTGGTATAATTTTTACTCTTGTTGATGAATTCACCTATTTAATTTTTTATACTGGTAATTTTGATTTTCATTTTTTAATAAAAATGTCTAATGGTTTATTGATTTTGTCTTTTTTAGTGAATCCAACTTTGTGCTATGTTGTTATAATAACTTTACTAGTATTTTATTTAAAATTTTATCGCCAATATTCAATAGAAAAATTGATTGATAGTTTTATTTCTCTGTTTTTGGTTTTCTTGGTCTATGTATCAATACAATATTTGTGTCATAAAAGGAATTTGGTAGGAATCCTTTGCCTTTTTTTCCCAAATAGTTTATATAGTATTGGAATTAATTGTTATTTACATGTTTGGTAGAATTCACTTGTGATTCCATCTAATCTTGAAGATTTTTTTTCCTCAGGTAGTTCATTAATTATTTGTACAATATATATTTTCTAAAATAGGGGTTTTTAAGTATTCTATTAACCTTCTGTTAATCTGGGCAACTTATATTTCTGTAAATATTCATCCATTTCACTTAAATTGTCATATTTATTGTCCTATAATTGTGCAAAATAAATCCTAACAATAGTTTTAATTTCCTCTTGCTGATGAATTCACCTCTTTAATTTTTGATACTGTAATTTGATTTTTGGTTTTTAATAAAATTGTCTAATGGTTTATTGATTTTGTCTTTTTTTGTGAATCCAACTCCTATTTTTATTTATTAGTTTAATGATTTTATTACTTTTAATTTAATTAATCTCTTTGATTTTTTAGATTTCCAATTTGGTGTTTAATTGGGGATTTTAAATTTGTTCTCTTTCTAGTTTTTTTAGTTGCATGGCCAATTCACTTATTTGCTTTTTCTCTATTTTACTGATATAATCATTTAGAGAGATAAAATTTCCCTTATGTGATGCTTTGGTTGCATCACATAGATTTTGATATGTTGCCTTGTTTTTGTCATTCACTTTAATGAAATTATTTATTGTTTCTATGATTTGTTCTTTAACCCAATCATTCTTTAAAACATGATAATTCAGTTTCCAATTAATTTTCAATCTATATTTTCACAGACCTTTACTAAATAATGATTCGATCATATTATCATCTGAAAAGGATGAATTTAACATTTCTCTTATTTTGCATTTTTGTGAGGTTCTTAATCCCTAATACAGTGTCAATTTTTGTGTAAGTACCATATCCCATTTTTAAAAAAAAGCTATATTTTATTCCCATTCAGTTTTCTCCAGGTCTGTCATGTCTTACTTTTCTTAAATTCTATTCATCCCCATTGACTTATTTTTTGGTTTATTTTTGGTAAGATTTCTCTAGTTCTGAGAAAGAAAGTTGAGGTCCCCTACTAGTATAGTTTTATTATATATTTCCTCCTGTAATTTATTCAACTTCTCTTTCAAAACTTTTGATACTAGACCATTTGACTAATATATGTTTAATATTGATATTACTTCATTGCCTATATAGTACCTTTTAGCAAGATATAGTTTCCTCCCTTATCTCTTTTAACTCAGTGTATTTTTGCTTTTGCTTTTTCTGAGATCTTGATTCTTACTCCTGTGTTTCTTTTTACTTCAGCTGAAGCATAATAGATTCTGTTCTACCCTGGCCCCTTACCTTTATTTTCTGTATGTTTCTCTGCTTCAAGTGTTGTTTATTTCTTGTAAATGACATATAGGATTTTTATTTTTAAGCCACTCTTCTATCTGTTTATATTTTATGGGTGATTTCATCCCATTCACATTAACAGTTTTGATCACTGTGTGTTTAACTCCATTCTATTTTCCCCCATTGATCTTCTCACTCTCTCTTTTCACCTTGTCCCTCCTCAAAAGTCTTTTGCTTCTAACAACCACCTTCTTAATCCACCCTCCCTTCTATCAGCCCCATCCACTTTTTATCCTCTCCCTCATACTTCTCTGTAGGGCAAGATAGATTTCTATACCCAACTAGGTGTGTATGTTATTCCATCTTTTGACCAATTGCAATGATTGTTGTCCCCCTCCACATTTCCCTACATTATAAAAGCTCTTTCATGCATCTTTTATGTGAGATAATATGCCCCATTCTACCTCTCCCTTATCTTTCTCCCAGTGCATTCCTCTTTCTCACCCTTTAATTTGTTTCTTTTATGTATCCCATTGTATTCAATTCAGACCCATGTTCTCTCTCTATGTATAATTTTAATTACTGTAATAATGATAAAGGTTTTAGAAGTTACACATATCATCTTCCCATGTAGGAATGTAAACATTTTTGCCTTATTGAATACTATATGATTTCTCTTTCCTGTTTATCATGCTAAGCTTCTCTTGAGAAATTATTTTTGAATATCAAATTTTTAATTCAGCTCTAGTCTTTTCATCAGGAATGTTTGAAAGTCCTCTAATTTCATTAAATATCTTTTTTTTTATTTAAAGGAGTACATTTAGTTTCTCTAGGTAGGTGATACTTATTTGTTATCCTAGTTTCTTTGCCCTCCAGAATATCATACTCCAAGTCCTCTGGTCCTTTAATGTAGAAGGTGCTAAATCATGTGTTACCTTGTCTGCAGCTCTTCAATATTTGATTTTTTTCTGACTGCTTTCAATATTTACTCCTGGACCTAAGAGTTCTGGAATTTGGCTATAATATCCCTCATAGTTATTCATTTGGGGATCTCTTTTAGCAGGCAATTATTGGATTCTTTTGATTTCATTTTATGCTCTGGTTCAAGGATATCATGGCAATTTTCCTCAATAAGTTTTTTTTTTAATCATGGCTTCTTCAGATAGTCTAATAATTTATAAATTCTTTCTCCTGCATCTATTTTCCAGGTCAGTTGTTTTTCCAATGAAATATCTTACATTCTTCTGGGTTCTTTTTATTCTTGTTTTGATTTTATTGTTTCTTAATGTTCTATGGAGTGATTAGCTTTTCAATGAGCTTTTGTACCTCCTTTTCCATTTGACTAATTCTCTTTTTTTAAAAAGTTGTTTTCTTAAGTTAATTTATGTATATATTTTTTTCTATTTGGCCAATTCTGCTTTTTAAAGAGTTCTCTTCAGTGGAATTTTTTTGTGCTTCTTTTCCCATTTAACCTGTTCTGTTTATTTAAGGTGTTAATTCTTCCACCATTCTCATTTCTTTTTCCAATTTTCCCTCTACCACTGTTATTTGATTTTTAAAATCCTTTTTGAGCTCTTCCATGAGTTTTTTGGGGTACTAAAACCAATTTTCTTTTTCCTTTTAGGCTTAGTATGTAGCCATTTTGATATTTTTGTCTTCTTCTGAGTTTGTATTTTGATATCCCCTGTCATCATAGAACCTGTATGCTCAGGGTTTTTGCTATTGTTGTTGTTGTTGCTTGCTCATTTTTTTTTCAGCCTATTACTTGACTTTTCATTGTATGTTAAAGTTGGGCTTTCTTCCTAGGGTGCAGGGGCACTGTGTGACATTTCAGGTTTTTTCTTGTTTTCTTGTTTTTTGTTTTTTTTTAGTGAGGCAATTGGGGTTAAGTGACTTGCCCAGGGTCACACAGCTAGTAAGTGTTAAGTGTCTGAGGCCGGATTTGAACCCAAGTACTCCTGACTCCAGGGCCGGTGCTCTATCCATTGCACCACCTAGCTGTCCCCTTTTTTTCTTGTTTTTACATTTAGTTCTAGGGGCCTGTGTATTCATTTTGAAACATTATTTTAGAGTTGTTTGGAGAGGAGTTTCTGAAAGATCGGGTGGGTTCCTGCCTTTACTCCTATATTTTGATTCAGGAAGAGGACTTTAATGTTAGCAGTTCTGTATGCACTGCAGGTATACTTACCCCATGCAATGGTCCTGAACCTTGTGTGTGTGTATGTGTGTGTGTGCATGTGTGTGCGACATGGACTCCTTTGATGGTTTACAGTTTGGGGACTCCTCTGAATTCCATCTCAGAATGATGTTAATTAAATATGAAGTATTATAAAGGTAACAAATTAAAATGAAGATGAATTTTCCCATCCATGTTCATGACTCCCCTGATACCCTATCTGTGGATCCCAGACTAAGATATATGTGTATATGTATTTTTGTGTTTGTGTATATATATATATATATGACTATGCATATAGACATATATGTATTATATTACATATGTATTATGTGTGTACACATAATATACATAAATACACACCCATACATACACTTACACACATGTGTATGTATGTCTACTCCAGAAATTATGCATTGATCAGTTGGTTAATGCTAGGCCTAATACCTCCCTCTGTGGTGTGAAAAGTCATAAAATTCCTGAACCCAATCAGATTATAAGGGCATGAACATGAATACAAAGAGTAATCTACAATCACATTTTAAGATTTTAAATGAACATAATACTGTTGGATAATCAAAGAGAAGTAGTCATTACAAGTAATAAAAGAAATGATAAATCCTCAGTGACTAGCTATCTAGGGAGAATACTTTTGATTATATGTGAAAGGCATTAACAGAAGAACAGTAAAAGAGTTGGTGGTCCTCGAAAGGATAAAAAAAAAGGCTAAAGTAAGCCTGAGCAAATTCAATTAGTTTCTCTCAATCAAATAAGGATTGTCTGAGTTAGGAATTATGATAGCAACATGTGAAATAGAGTGAATAAATTAGATGCATATGAAGTGTTTTAGTTCTTGGTAGCCAGCTACATCTTGTTGATAAGGAATGATGGAAAGCAAGAATTATGAAAGAGCTAACTTCCTGGCTTCCTGATTCAGTGCCTTATGTTGCCTTCTTATACTGAGGTTCCATGCTTTATACATTAGGTATATTCCCAATATAAAATACATCCTTTTTTTTTTTTTTTAAAGTGAGACAATTGGGGTTAAGTGATTTGCCCAGGGTCACACAGCTAGTAAGTGTTAAGTGTCTGAGGTCGAATTTGAACTCAGGTACTCCTGACTCCAGGGCCAGTGCTCTATCCACTGTACCACCTAGCTGCCCCCATCATTTTTTTTCCAAATAAATCTTATTCTATCAGCCTCTATTGTGATTGTATATGTTTTTTCTTCATTTTGGAATGAACTTAGATTGACAATGTCTCTTTATTTTCAAGCTCCATCGCAGTCTTTTTATTAATCAGAGACAGGAAAACTCTTAACTACATTAGGAGAATACCTACTTAAAATAACCTAGTGATAGATACCCTCATTCTATCAGTTTGTGTATTCAGTATCTTTAAACCATTACACATATGTATCTATCTCAATGTCTCATTTTTCACTACATACTTATGAAGGCTTTATGTCATCTAAGCCTTTCGCAGATTTAGAATTTACCTGAATAACATCAGGAATCTAGCCTGGGACTTTTAATCTGTTAATCAATAAGCATTTATTAAACAACAGAGTAAGCACCAGGCCCCTCATTAGTAGCTGGGGTATTGACCTATTTGTCTATGGAAAATGAAAGTGAAAAAAAAACCTGACCTGTCCAGACAAATAAAAGATAATTGAGAATTATGACTGATTGATGAAGCTAATGATTGAGTTTCCTCATTAAACAGTTGGGTTACTTCCTTTTTGAAGTCCTCTCAAGTTCTTTCTGGTTCTAGTAATATGGTAATTTGGTTGTTTTTCTGACTTCCTGCCCATCTTGCCTCCCTTGATCCTTCTTTTTTGGTGTGTACACCATGACTTCAGTTTTTCTACCTATCAGTTAGGGTGTTTCTCTGGCCTTGGTGTGTGGTCCCTATTTAAACTACTAGCCTCATTTCAGATATCCACATTTTCCTTGAAAAATCAACATCTGGGTCCCCTTTGAGTCTTGATCTGCTCCTCACTTGTCCTTTATCCTACATCCCTCACCTTGGATTAGCTTTGTGTGTTCTATATTCTCATTAAAGATAACCTGCATCCTTAATCCCTTACTGAAAATGCTGGTATTACAGCATGAAATAGAAGTAAATATCCCCTAAATTGAATTTGTTGCCATTCCTTTTTTTCCTCTGCTCCCTTTGGAGTATGGCAGTGACCTTTGAATATAGTTTGCTTTAGGGTTAAGGTATATGTGTCAGGGCTGCAGTGATATCCTGTTTGTCTGTCTCTCTCTCTGTGTATATACATACACATTACATATGGGTATAACTATGTATATAATAATGCTATGTGCTCATATAGAAATATATTTAACATGGCACATGCTCAGGGGTATGTACATATGCAGATATATGTATACACATGTGTTTATATACATATATTATACATGTAAATAAATATATCTATCTATAATATATGCTATAAGCTCAGGGAAATAAACACTAGAACCTTTTTTTCAGATAGAGGGAATATCTAGGTTATTTATTTCCATGACCTGTGAACCCCTCATAGGTGAGAATTCCTTATAACCACATCATTTGGGGACTTCAGTGACTAAACCTCTTTATATGAGGTACAAGAAAGGTCAGTCTTATATTGATGTCTACTTTTTAGAAGACAGTATTATAGCATATTTTCCTTCTTTATAGTGAGCAGTCCTCCTACATTTCCCCTAACTTGGCTGGCTGCCTACTAATTATGGGAGGTTGAAGAGATTAGAAGAGTTGGTGAGAAGAAACTTGACAGAATATGAATGTGATATTTTCCCTTCATGTAGCAAAAGAGAAGAATGGTCAATCACTGTACCAGGGACATTATTCAGAAATATGTCAGTGAGACCTACAACTAGCAAGACATAATAGAATTTGATCCTTAAAATGCAATTTACATTGATTGATTTGTTAAAAATAATTAAGCATGGATACAGAATCACAACTTCATATATACCCTTTAAATGAGCATAGTGCCATTTCCTTCATTATTTGGACATCTTTTTTTTTTTTTCAGTAAGGCATTTGGGGTTAAGTGACTTGCCCAGGGTCACACAGCTAGTAAGTGTTAAGTGTCTGAGGCCGGATTTGAACTCAGATAGTCCTGAATCCAAGGCCGGTGCTCTATCCATTGTGCCACCTAGCTGCCCCCATTATTTGTACATCTTAAAGAAAAAAATAATTAGGTAATTAATTAAGTGAACTCTTAGCTCCCAAAATAAAATCTGCTTTGTTATTTCAAGTGCTTTGAAAAATTCCATTGTTCAATCATTCCAAATAAGAATTCAGGTTTTTAAAATACTCCAAATCCTAGACATTATGTTCTTTTCATGAAAAAACAACAATTTAACCATAATTGAGCTAAAGTTTTAAAAGAGAAAAATGTCATTAAGCAATATAACTGCTTTTGAATTTTACCATTTTCTTAAAAATGCTAATTTATCTTCTGATTCCCTTCATAATATCTTCCCCACTATACCTTCGTCTCCCATCACTAACAAGCATTTTTTAAAATTTTTATTTATTTATTTTTTGAGTCTCTAGTTTTGGCTTGGGTCTCTAGACTGAATTTTTCTAATCCTAATCCATTTCCTTAGGTATCTCATGTGCTATATCCACATCTCTTTTTCCACTTCCTCATTAGAGTATGGAAATATTCTTTGTGCTAGATATTTGCATTTTTAAATGAGGAATAATTCAGGTACACTTATCACTGTCCACAACTATGTTATCTTTCTCTTTTCTCCTTCACAATCTCTGAATCTTAGAGATGGAAGAAACCTCGAAAGTCACCTGTTCCATGACATATCTAAACAAGAATCATTGTACAATCTATCCCCAAAGTCTCTGTCTCTCATATATTTTAAATTTGCTCTTTTCTCTCATTGCCACCTTGTAGTCCTTAGTCTCCTGATGATCATTCCCTTTATGATGTCCCATCTGGTGCTTCACTACCCAGGCTACCATGTTCAGCCGTTTCAATGGTGTCCAAGTTGTTCCCTAGAATCATTTGTCCCCTTGACCTTCTGGAGGGTTCACTAACTAATCTGCAGCTCTTACCTTCACCATCTGCCCATTTTGTTCTTGCTACCATCACATCAAGAATTATTAGAGAAAGTGACAAAATCATTTGGAACATGTTCCACTATAAATTTTTTGCAAACTTCACTTTGATCCTCAGTGATGCTTGGCCATTTTAAGATTTAATTTTCCATTATATTCCCCATAGCACTAACTTTTCCCCTTATTATCTTTGGGACCATAATGTCCTTCCTTCCTCCTTCACTCTCAGCAAACCAATTTTGCATTTTCTGGTGCCTTTTATTATGTTATATACTTCTTCAAATGGCTTTTTTTTTTGCTACACTTTCTTTTCTGCTTCTCTTTTCCTTTTCCTTAAACCATCTTTTCTTCCTTTCTTCTGGTCTCAAAAATAAAAGTTTCTTCTTCCCCTTTTCAAGGCCAAACCCTCCCCACTTGTGCACTTAATATCAACCCCTTCAATGTCCTCTGGGACTTTAAATCCATCTCCTATTGTGACTTCAGTTTCTTTCCCCAATTGGCTCTTTTTTCTATATCCACAATATGCTTAGATTTATGCTAATTGGTTTTTATTCTCCCTATCCTTGAAGTTACTACCATCTATTTCTTTCCTTCTTGCCACCATTTTATCCCCTTGTAATATATTAACACCCCCACACTATTCTACTAAAACTGTACTTTTGAAGATCACAATGATTTCCTAACCACCAAATCTAGTGGCCTTTTCTCAGTCATTATCCTTTCTGACCTCTCTCCTACATTTGGCACCTGGAGTCTACTCCACAACTCCTTGAAATTCATCCCTTTACTTCTTCAGTCTACCAGTTTTAACTTTCACCTTAAGAGAGGTAATTTACTAATTTGTTACACATACCATATATAAATTTGGACAAATTATTGAATCTCCTTGGGACTCAGTTTCCTCATCTATAAAATGAAGGATATCACTAGATGTCCTCTGTGATCCCTTCTTGATCTATTTAAATGATCTGATAATCCAATCAATCTCTCAAATTTCAATTTAATAAATATTTAATAATGCTTTACTATGTGGTAGGTATTGGGCTAAACATTGAATATACAAAGACAAAAGTGAAATGAATTCTGTCCTTAAGGTATTGTTTGTGCATTTGTGTATGCATATGACAGAGAAGTGGGAGAGAGAGAGAAAATGAGAATTGACCATTGGAGTGGGTGGGTGGAAAAAAGTAATCAGAAAAGACTCACTGGAAGAACTGGCCCTTGAGCTGAACTATCAAAGAAAAAAATCATGAAAAGTGGAACTGAGGAAAAATATGATTTCAGGGATGAATAAATGAAGAGACTTAACACAAAGTAATGTTAATAAAGGTGAAAAAGACTTATGGGGTGAGATTATGGAGGGCCTTGGAATTCCATATTAAGGAATTTATCTTAGAGGGAATAGGGAACCAGTGAAGTTTCTAGAATGGGGAAATGAAATAAATCTCTGTGTGTGTGTGTGTGTGTATACACATATACACACACATATATGTGTATATGTGTATATATATATATATATATATTTTTTTTTTCAGATTATTTGGACAGCTCCACAAGTTTCAGTCTGTATTTCCAAATGCTGGCTGACCATTCCCTACTACATGTCTCACCAATACCCCAGAAACAATTTAACTGAAGTTGTATTTATCATCTGACTCCTGAAAATCAGATTATCCTCTTGAGCTCTTTATTTTTGTTAACAATACTTTCATAATGATATGACCATCAGAGTCTTCACCTTCATTCCTGTCAGTCAGATCCAATTTGGAGGATTGTGATTGTTTTTTCAGCACCATATTTTACTGAGAATATTGATAAAGCATCTGGAGAGAGTCCAGAGGAGGGCAAATTTGCTAGTTTGTATCATCTAATCCTCAGATCATTCAAGGATATGGGGATGTTTGGCTTAGTGAAAAGAGCTCAAGATGAACATAATAGCTATGTTCAAGTTCTTGAAAAGCTTTCATAGGAGAGATTACCATCATTCTCAACAAATCCAGAAGACAAATCTAGAAGTGTTGGGTAGAAATTATGAAGAAGTAAACTTAGACTAGAAGTAAGGGAAAACTTCCTAATCAGACTCACCAATAAGGTAATATCATACATTGAGAGCTAGTAAGTTTCAAGGAAAAGCTCAGTGACTACTTGGATATATTGTGGAAATAATTATTTTGGGTGAATGTTTGGACTGATGAGGTGCCTTCTAAGTCTGAAATTCTATTATTCTCCCAAACAGTCTCAAAATCTCAGCCATATTTGACTATGTCTTCTTCTCTCTTCCATCCAGTCACCAAGTCTCACTGGAATGAAATATATGTCATGTCTGCCATAATTTCTTGTTCTTTTCCACTGCTGATGGCAACACTCTAGTGTAGTCTTCCTTTACTTTTTGCCTGAACTATTTCAATAGCTTACTATTCCTAGTCCTTTCCCTGATTTCTCCCCCATTACAACTCATCTTGCACACAATCTCCAAATTTAGCTTTCTAAAGCTCTAATTTGTACGTCAAACCCCTACTCAAAAATTTCCAGTATGTCTTTATTACCTACAAATAAGCATAAACCCCTTCTTTGGTATTCAAGATGTTCTAAAATGTGCCATCAGTCTACCATTTCACTTTTAAATCCTCTGCTTAATTGAATGCAGTACATATTTCACTCAAGCCACACTACTCATAATTTTCTGAATAACTTTTCTCCTTTCACTCTCAAGAAACTTTCAATCACTATATTGATTCTATCATTGTCCTGAATTTCTATCAAATCCTACCAGTCTTTCAAAAAGCCTGCCTCAAAAGCTACCTCATCCATAAAGCTCTCTTATCTTTCTCTGAATCCCCATGGCCCTTTTTGCCATTGTCAAGGCACTTATTCCATAATGCTTTGCTATATGTGTATATATGATCAGCACTGCTCTCTAAGTATCTTGAGGGTGAGACTTTGTTTTCTTCCTTTTAGTATTTACCTCAGGACAGAGCACAATATTAGGCATTCAAAAAGACCTTTTTTTTTTGAATGGGTATAGGATGAATGCCTTTCTCTTGAGTTAGGTTTTTAAGAGAAATGATGAAATCTAGCACTTTCAGAACTCATATTTCTTTGTACTTCCAAATCATGGTTATCTATGCTGTGACAATAGTCCCTTTGTACTGGCATTTTTAAAAAGCTAGTTGACAAAACCCCATTGTCCCATAATGAAGTCAACTTATTCATTAATTGAGTTATTTATTGTTGGAACTATTGAAAAGTCCTAGGATTGAAAAAGAATATAGGAGTTTCAACAGTACTTTAGATAATTCATCTTTCAAGTTAAACATCCTCTGGCAGAGGGTAATCCCTGATTCTAACAAAAGGAAAAAGGAGAAATATAATTTGGACAACAACTGGACAGCATTTGAGAGAGAAAAAAGAGAGGGAAGAATGTATGTTTGAAAATCAGTGTGATTATATCTTTCCCTGAGGGATGAGACTTAATTACTTGGGAATATTATTTAATTTCCCTCAGAAGGATCTATGTGTCTTTGGGAAGAGATTGAAAGTGCATTGTTTTCTTTAGTAAGAAATGAGTACATTACAATATAAAATATTTGGGAGTCTACCTGCCAAGATAAACCCAGGAATTCTATGAACAAAATTATAAAACACTTTTCAAACAAATAAAATCAGATCTAAATAATTAGAAAAATATTGCTTATGAATAGGCTGAGCTAATTTAATAAAAAGGACAATTCTACCTAAATTAATTCACTTATATATTATTTTATAGAGCTAGAAAAAATTTTTTAAAAATGTGGAAGAACAGAAGGTCAAGAATATTAATGACAAAAAAAAAATGCACAGGAAGGTAGGCTAGCCATACCAAATCTGAAGCTATACTATAAAGTGGCAGTAATAAAAACTATTGGGTAGGGGCAACTAGGTGGCGCAGTGGATAAAGCAATGGCCCTGGATTCAGGAGTACCTGAGTTCAAATCTGGCCTCAGACACTTGACACTTACTAGCTGTGTGACCCTGGGCAAGTCACTTAACCCCCATTGCCCCACCAAAACAAACAAACAAAAAAACCCTATTGGGTACTGGCTAAGAAATAGAGCGGTGGATCAATGGAATAGGTTAGGCACAGGAGACATAGTAGTGAATGTCTATAGTAATCTACAGTTTGATAAACCCAAAGACTCCAGCTTCTGGAAAAGAACTCACTATTTGACAAAAATGGTTGGGAAAACAGGAAGATAGTACGTAGAAATTAGGCATGGACCAACATTTTACCAAAATAAGGTCAAAATGGGTACTTGAATTAGACATAAAGGGTGATACCATAGGTAAATTAGGAGAAGAAGGAATAGTTTACCTCTAAGATCTATAGAGAGGAGAATGATTTATGGCCAAGCAGGAGAAAGAGTATATTACAAAATGCAAAATGGATGATTTTGATTACATTAAATTAAAAAGGTTTTGTACAAACAGAGGCAATGCAACCAAAATTAGAAGGGAAGCAGAAAGCTGGGAAACAATTTTTACAGCTAGTGTTTGTGATCCAGGCATCATTTCTAAAATATATTGGGAACTAAGTCAAATTTATAAGAATGCAAGTCATTCTGCAATTGAGAAATAGTAAAAGAATATGGGCAGTTTTCAGATGAAGAAATCAAAGCTATCTATTGCCATATGAAAAAATGCTCTAAATCACTATTGATTAGAGAAAAGCAAATTAAAACAACTCTGAGGTACCACCTCACACCTACCATATTGGCTAATCTGACAAAAAAGGAAAATAATAAATGTTGGAGAAGCTGTGGAAAAATTAGAACACTAATGCATTGATGGTGGAGTTGTGATCTGATCCAACCATTCTAGAGAGCAAATTGGAACTATGCCCAAAGGGCTATGGGACTGTGAATATCCTTTGATCCAGAAATACCACTACTAACTCTGTATTCCAGAGATTATAAAATAGGGAAAGGTACCCATGTGTATAAAAATATTTATAGCAGCTCTGTAGTGTCCAAGAATTAGAAATCTAGGGAACACCCATCAATTGGAGAATAGCTGGACAAGTTGTCGTATATGAATATAATGGAATACTATTGTGCTGTAAGAAATGATGAGCAGGCAGGTTTCAGAAAAACCTGGGAAAACTTAAGTGGACTGATGCTAAGTGAAGTGAGCAGAACCAGGAGAACATTGTACACAGTAACAGCAACATTGTGTGATAATCAACTGTGATAGACTTGTCTCTTCTCAGCATTGCAATGATCCAAGACAATTCCAAAGGATTCATGATGGAAAATGTTCTCCACATCCAGAAAAAAGAACTGTGGATTCTGAATGCAGATTGAAGCATACTGTTTCTACTTTTTTGTGTGTTATTTTTTCTTTTTTGAGGTTTTTCCTTTTTCCTTCTCATTCTTCTCACACAACATGACTAAAGCAGAAATATTTCAATGTGATTGTACATATATAACCTATATCAGAATGCTTTCTGTCTTGGGGAGGGGGAAGGGAAGGGAGGGAGGGAGAAAAATTTGGAACTAAAAATCTTATGAAAACAAATGTTGAAAACTATCTTTAAATGTAACTGGAAAATTATAAAATTCTTTTATGACAATAAATAAATGACTGCATTGCAATGTCAGTCATTCCTAGTTAGTAGCTTTTGATTACTAGGGACAACAGGGATAGAAAATTAACAAACCAAAAGCTATCTATCACCCAGAAAACTCATTTTTGCCATGAATTTCAACTAGACATCTGTGAGCTTGTCACTTAACAACTTTCACTCAACTTTTTTTACTCTGTGTTGAGTAGGAACCCATTCACCAGAGTTGATTTCATCCTTGTCTGGAGGATTAAAAAAAAGCACAGCATCCATCAGCCTCAAAATCAGGGCAATAAGGGTCCTCTTGGCTATATGGTACAATGGATTGAGCATAGGACTTATGGTCAAGAAGTTCAAGTCTTGCCTCAGATACTTACTAGTTTTTCACTCTAGGCAAGTCACAACCTCTTTTAGCCTTAGTTTCTTCATCTGTAAACTAGGTAAAATGTCATTTACCTCATAGGCTTGTTACAAAGACAAAATAAGTTAATATATGGAAAGAGCTCTGAAAATCTTTAAGTGCTATATCATGGATGTTGTTGCTGCTGCTCTTGTTGTTATTATCTCCAGCTGTTTCCAGATGTCAATTCCAAATACAGTACAATTTTCATAAGACCCAAGATAGCCTAGGGGCTGGCTCTTTCTGGATCCTTGTAAGTTTTCTGAGTTGTTCCAAGGAAAACCATGAGGAAAATCTCAATAAAAATTCTCATATGTTTGAACAGTTCATTGACATCTATGATTTCTCTAGGGAAGTTCAGATTTCCTAGTAAATTCAGAATGAATCATTCTACTCCCAGAGTGACTGTAACTTCACAACCTCCTTCATGCCACTTACATACTAAAACAAGCCTCTGGAAACTGTAGATGTAGGCTTCTTAATCTGGAGTCCATAAACTTGTTAGCTTTAAAAGATATTTTGATATATTTGCTTTCTTTTATGATTCCATGTTTTGTTTTGTTTTTTGCACTGAAAGACATTACCCCGAGAAAAAGTCCATAGACTTTACCAGATAGCTAAAGTATCCCATAACATAAAAAAGCTAAAAACTGCTATTCTACACTCACTCTAGGTTTGTAAGTTTGCCAATTATGACATATCCAAATTCTGGAGTACTTTATGGTAGTGGTGAGGACGTTTTGTATTGCTTTTTCTCTGAAGGTCAAAAGACAATAGTTAAGCTATTGTTGTATTGCAAAGCTGTCCAAGACCACCCAAGTAGACATGCTGTTTCCCAGCATCTCAGAAGCCAAATCCTGATCCTTAATGGTTGGTAACGTTTTAAAATAGTTGGGGAGATTCTTGGGAAATTTTGAAGGCTTGGCAAGCTTTAATTTGAAAAGACTTCAGAGTGGGCATTCTAGTCTACCAGACAGAGAAAACCTCAGTTGAACCTGGACCAAACCCTTTTCACCTGCTTCTTGCCTTTAGAAAAAGGCATTGAGAAATATTGCAAATATGGAATTTTGTCAGGTAGGTAATTTTCCCTTTAAGCTTCCTTCTCCACCAATCCTTTTCCCTGAACCACTAAATAGACACTTTTTTTGCAGTTCAGGGAGGGTTAAGTGACTTGCCCAGGGTCACACAGCTAGTGTCAAGTGTCTGAGGCCAGATTTTGTTTGTTTGTTTGTTTGTTTTTTGCGGGGCAATGGGGGTTAAGTGACTTGCACAGGGTCACACAGCTAGTAAGTGTCAAGTGTCTGAGGCTGGATTTGAACTCAGGTACTCCTGAATCCAGGGCTGGTGCTTTATCTACTGCACCACCTAGATGCCCCCTGAGGCCAGATTTTAACTCAGGTCCTCCTGAATCCAGGGCCTATGCTTTATCTAGTTCACCACCCAGCTGGCCCCCGATTTTTTTTTTTAAATCTTCCTGTTCATCATTTCATAGGATTCCATCACAATCATATGCCCCAACTCACTCAGCCATCCTCTAATTGATAGGCATCTCCTCAATTTCCAATCATTTGTCACCATAAGAAAGATCTGCTATAGACACTTTACACACACACACACACACACACACACACACACACACACATACACACACACACACACATACACGTACACATGCATGCACACATACATCTTATTTTTATATACTAAATGGAAGGTAATAGTCATTATAATCCAGGTACTCTTCTTTGACCTGTTGCCTTCCTGAAATGATTTCTTATAGTATATAAACAAATCAGAGATCAGACTGCCATTGATGATGAAAACTATAAAACTAACTTCAAAAAGAATCAAAAGCAGAGAAGAAATGCATTTTGACACAGAGAGGAATGATGAAAACCAGCTCAACCTTCTTTGTCCTTAAACTCCTAAGGGCCTTCTTAGCTCCCCCAGTGGTTCAAGGACTGTCAAGTAGACATTAGGGAGAAGGTGGCAGTACTTTCCATGCATGGCTCCAGTTGATTAAAAAAAATTAGAGGAAAGATGAAATAATATTGCTCCAGATACATTACAGTCACATTAGAATACTATCTACCCAAGTATGGCATTATCAAGCAATATTTATGGATCTGGAATGGACCATAGAGATCATTGAATCAAATCACCTCATTAGATAAAGAAATTGAGGCATTGAGAAGTTCATTTACTTTCCCAGGTTCATATATTTAGTAAGATTGTAGCCCCCTACTTCTATAACAAAATGATGGAGGACTTTCTCATTTCTTCTCCGAGCCAATGTTGCTCATTATAATAATAGTCATTCAGTTTAGTTTTAGTGTTCTCTCCATTAACAGAAACATCAAAAAATAGCTAGTATTGAGGTGGAACCAAGATGGCAAAGGAAAGGCACTGACTTACCTGAGCTTTCCCCAAGACTCCTCCAAATACATTCAAATAATACATATGATAGTTCCTGGAGCAGCAGAACTCACAATAGGACAGGGTGAAATCATTTGCCAGCCAAAGACAACTTAGAAGGTTGGTACGAAAGGTCTCTTCTAGCAAGACGAGAGTGGAAGGCAGCCCCTTGCAGCCCACACTGGCAGAGACCCACCCCAAGCATAGGCCATGCCAGTGAATCAGGCCTCAGGAGCTTCTGAATCAGCTGCAGTAGCAGCTGCTTCTGGAACTCAGTCAACAGATGGTGAGGGGTCAAGCAGTTGGCCAGGGGGGGATTACAGGTGTCTCTTTGAAGGCACTAAAGCATGACTCTATTGTTCTGCCCATGCTTGGATCCAGGTCACAGTCTTGGGTTGCAGCCCAGGCAAGGGAGGAGCTCAGGCATGCCAGAGCTTGCAGCCACTGTGGAACAGTTTTCTCTTCCAGGTTGGAGGGCAGAGAAGTGTGCTGGTGGTTGCTTGCAGACCAGAGCACAGAACAGGGGAGTAGTGAATGTGCCATTCTTTTTTTTTTGCAGGGCAATGAGGGGTAAGTGACTTGTCCAGGGTCACACAGCTAGTAAGTTTCAAGTGTCTGAGGCCGGATTTGAACTCAGGTCCACCTGAATCCAGGGCCAGTGCTCTATCCACAGTGTGACCTAGCTGCCCCCCAAATTAGGTATATTCTTATACTTATTTTTTTTTGGCAAGGTAATGAGGGTTACACAGTGTCAAGTGTCTGGGTCACACAGTGTCAAGTGTCTGATGTCATATTTGAACTCAGGTCCTCCTGAATCCAGGGCCAGTGTTTTATACACTGTGTCACCTAGCTACCCCCTACTACCCCACCTAACTGCCCATGCCACTTTGGAGGAACTAGGTACTTACAAATTCCTAGAAGTATCTCAGAGAACTGCTCCTCAAATGCCCTGAAGATTGTGACACTGTGGCCTCTACCCTAGAAGCAGTGCCCACTATATGAAGGAGGTAAAAGTCAAGAAATAGACTGGGGAAATGAGCAAACATAGAAAGTTTCTATAGTAACAAGGAATATCAAAATATACCTGCAGAAGAAGATAACAAAGTCAAAGCTCCTACATCCAAAACTTCCAAGAAAAATATGAATTGGTCTCAGGCCATAGAAGCACTCAAAAAGAATTTTGAAAATAATGTAAATCAGGTAGAGGAAAAAGTGGAAATGAAAGAAATTCAAGAAAATCATGGAAATAAAGTCAATTACCTCTTGAAAGAAATCTCAAAATGAAAACTTCCAGGAATATTATGACCACATTGCACAACTTCCAGGTTAAGGAGAAAATATTGCAAGTAGCCAGAAAGAAACAATTCAAGTATTGTGGGCCCACAGTCAGGATAACATGAGATCTAGCAGATTCTACATTAATGGATTGGAGGACTTGAAATATGATATTCCAGAGGGCAAAGGAACTGGGATTACAACCAAGAATCATCTACCCAGTAAAACTGAGTATAATCTTTCAGGGGAAAATGGGAATTCAATGAAAGAGAGGACTTTCAGACATTTGTGATGAAAAGACCTGAGCTGAATAGAAAATTTTACTTTCAAATACAAGACTCTAGAGAAGCATAAAAAAGGTAAACAGGAAAAAGAAAACATAAGGGATATTAAAAGGTTAAACTGTTTATATTCCTACATGGGAATATGATACTTATAATTCATAAGAACTTTCTCATTATAAGGGCAGGTGGATGGAGTATATTTAGACAGAGGGCATAGGTATGAGTTGAATATGAAAGGATATCTTTAAAAAATAAAATTAAGGGGTGAGAGGAATTCACTGGGGGAAAGGGAAAGGGAGAGAAGCAAGAAAAAGCTTATGGAGAGGAGAGGAAGATGTGGGAGATACAGGGGAGTAAGTGAGCCTTGCTCTCATTAGAATTGGCTCAAAGAAGGAATAACATATGCACTCAATTGGGTATAGTAATCTATCTTACCCTTCAGGAAAGTAGGAGGGGAAGAGGATAATGTGGGAGGGAGAGAAAGGAGGGCAGATTGGAGGCGAGGTAATCAGAACCAAAACACTTTTCAGGAGGGGTAGGGTGAAAGAAGATAGAAAATTGAGTAAATATGATGGGGAGGGAATAGGATGGAGGAAAATACAGTTATCAATAGTAACTGTGAAAAAAAATTGAAGTTTATTTGATAGGACTCAGTTCTCAAACTCATAGAACATTGGGTCAAATTTGTTAAAATAAAAGCCATTCCCCAATTGATAGATGATCAAAAGACATGAAGTTTTCAAATAAAATAATCAAGGCTACCTATAGCCATATGAAAAAAAAATGCTCTAAGTCACTATTTATTGGAGAGATTCAGGTCAAAATGTTTTTGTGTACTACCTCATACCTATTGGATTGGATAATAGAACAGCAGAGGAAAATGACAAATGTTGTAGGGGATATGGGGAAAATGAGACATCAATACACTCTTGGTAAAGTAAACTGATTCAAACATTTTGTAGAGCAGTTTGGAGCTATGGCCAAAGGGCTATAAAACCATGCATGCTCTTTGTTTGACCTTGTAATACCACTATTAGGTTGGTATTGTAATGATTGGAATGACACCAACTGCTGGAAACTTACTGTAGTTAAGCTCCAACATGAGGAGAGGGCCTCTGAGGGGAGGACCATGTGGCTTTCTTTGGCATCAGGAAGTGATGTTGGCTTGTGGGAGGAAGAAGGTGGAGGCTGGGGCTCTGACTCGCTCTCTTTCCTGAGGACTCTGGTGGAGAAGGGAGCTAGAAATGTGCTCTCCCTTTAATAGATATATGAATCTAAGCCTTTTTCTTTCTCTTCACCAAATTCTTATTCTCCTTAATAAATGCTTAAAAATCTAACTCTTGCTAGAGCTTATAATTTATTGGCGACCACTCATTAGATATTTTAGACAGTATAGCTAGAATTTTAGCCCTTACAGTATCGAAAAAGAGATTTTTAAAAGTTGAATTCAAAATTGGACAAATGCCCATCATTTGGGGAATGGCTGAACAAATTTTCAGATGAGATTATGATGGAACACTATTATGTTATAGGAAATGATGAGTAGGATGCTATCAAAGAAATCTGGACTTACATGAGCTGATGGAAAGTGAAATGTACTGTATACCAAATAACAGCAATATTGTAAGATGATCTGCTGTAAATAATTTGGTTATTTTCAGCAGTACAGTGATCCAGGACAACTCTGAAGAACTTATGAAAAATGCAATTCATCTATCTAGTGAGAAAGAACTGATGGTATCTGAATACAGATTGAAGCATAAGTTTTTGTTACCTCCTTTTTCTAAAGTTTTCTTTGTTTTCTTTCACAAACTGACTAATGTGGAAATGTTTTGCATGATTACACATGTATAATTTATATTGAATTCCTTAAATTCTTAAGGGGGAAGAAGGAAGAGAATTTGGAATGCACAGTTTTAAAAGTCAATATTAAAATTTGTTTTTACATGTAATTTGGAGAAAAATAAAATTCTAAACAAAAAAGAATACCTAGTATTTATATAGCGCTTTAATGTTTCAAAACACTACAAATGTTATCTCATTTCATGCTAACAACAACCTAGGGATGTAGGTGCTGTTGTGATCCCCATTTTACATTTAGGAAAACTGAGGCATACAGGTTAAGTTACTTCCTCAGGATCACACAACTAATAAGAATTTGTTTCTGTATTTGAATTTATGTCTTTTTGTCTCAAGGTCTAGTGCTCTATCCACCAAACTCCCTAGCAGTTCTAGTTTTGTTTTCCTAATTCTGCTACTTCTCTATGCATCAGTTTAAATAAATCTTCCCATGTTTTTCTTTTTTATGAATAGTTTTTATTGATGATTTCAATCATCTCTGAATGTGAAAGACTGATATAGTGACTCTCAATGGGATTTTCCTTTGACTTATCAGAAAGGTATATTCTCTTCTCCTTTTTATGTATCAAAATCTGACTTGTAAAAAGGGTGTTTTTCTTCTTTACAATTATCAGATAGCTATGGTATGAAAAGAAGAAGCAGTATATGATTATAACATTATCAAGATTGGCCCTCCAGGCCTAAGTCTAAGGATAATATATGTATAATAGGATACAATGTCATTAGTTCTGTTTGATTTCAGGTAAGAGTCATAGCTAACTTTTTGGAACATTCAATAATACAGCAAAGATCCACATTATTCACAAGGTGCTATATTCCAGCTCAGGATTAATTAAGTGGGAAAAAATCCTGTTCAAAAAAAAAAAGAAATAACATAATGAGGAAACAAAGTTAACAGGGTCCTACATTTGTAAAAGCAAGGTTATCCCCTCAAATGTTCCCAGACACACATCCACCTGCAACAGTTCTCAGATCACATTTCCTTTGAGCAGCTTATGGCATTTCCCTTAAGTGGTGGATAACTGACTTAATAATACTTTACCATTTATTCCTGGATTCAAAACTCAAAACAAAATCAAATTACAGTAAAAAGATATTTTGCCTAAAATAACAAAATTTTGTCAGTCACAACTTTGGGCTAGGATACTATTGTTGTGCTTAAGTTGCTATAACCATCAACAATAAGCACATTTTGGTGTTAATCATTTAAATCCATCCTGGAGCAGAAGTAAAGTATTTAAAAATTAAGAGTTATCACATTCTAGAGTTTCATACATACAGAGAATACATCATAGTTTATTTTAAATCCCTATAAGAATGCTGGCTGCTATAAGCTTCTAGACTAATAGATATTTGTTTTGTCTATTTAACCAATTGGGCAAAATAAAATCTTTGAATCTAGGAATCTTTTGCTATTAAATTGGTCTAAAGATCTCAATCTAATACATACTATTTGTTAGTAGATACAGTTGAATAATCTTCATAAGTGACAGCCAAATAATCTTTAAAAAAACTCACTCTTTACTAAAATAGTTTGTAAGTCCCCCTGACACTTTTGGGCAAAGAGTGTTTGTAATGGAAGAGGGGATCCCAGTTTCTCAATAAACCAATTCATTATTTTAGAATTTTACAACATTAAGCAAGTTGTTACAGAGGGATGATAAGATTTTATGACCTTTCCCAAGCAGATGGTCCCAAGAAACTTGGCAAGTTTACAAATAAAAAAGACTTTACAATCTTGCTCTCAATCTCTCTCTCTCTCTCTCTCTCTCTCTCTCTCTCTCTCTCTCTCTCTCTCTCTCTCTCTCCCCCTTCCCTCCCTCCAAAACAAGTAATTATCATTCTTCCCTTTTTAAAATACATCCAATTAATAGTAATATGTCTTAGCCAACAGGAAAGTAGGAGGGGAAGGGCATAAGAGTATGGGGTTATTGGGCAGCTAGGTGGTGCAGTGGATAAACCACTGGCCCTGGATTCAGAAGTACCTGAGTTCAAATCCGGCCTCAGACACTTGACACTTACTAGCTGTGTGACCCTGGGCAAGTCACTTAACCCCCCATTGTCCCCACAACACAAAAAAAGAGTATGGGGTTATTGATAGAAAAAAAGGATGAATTGAGAGTGACAATAGTCAGAAGCAAAACACTTTCGAGGAAGGGAAAGGTGAAAGGAGAGAGATAGAGTAGGATAAATGGGGGGAAATTAAGATGCAGAGAATTACATAGTATTTATAACTATGAAAAAATCATGGCAAGTTTCTCTTATAAAGGTCTAATTTCTCATATATAGAGAGAAATGAGTCAAATTTATAAAAATAAGAATGTTTCCCCAATTGAAAAATGGTTAAAGAAAATAGAAAAATAGTTCTCAGACAAAATAATCAAAACTACCTTTAGTCATATGAAGATATGCTTGAAATCACAACTGACTAGAGAAATGTATATTACAATAACTCAGAAGTGCCATCCCACAACTATCAGATTGGCTAATATGACAGAAAAGGACAATGACAGATATAGGAGGGGAAGTGGGAAAGTGGATTACTAATGCAATGGCAGTGTAGTTGTGAACTGATTCAACCATTCTGGAGAACAATTCAGAAGTATTTACTATACATGCCCTTAGACCTAGCATTACAAGGTCTCTATCCAAAAGAGATAAAAAAGGAAAAAAAAAACTTATATGTACAAAAATATTTAAAGCAGCTCTTTTAGCAGTGGGAAAGAATTAGAAATTGAGGGGATGCACATCAATTGGGGAATGGCTGAATAAGTTGTGGCATGTGAATATGATGGAATACTATAGTAATATAAAAAATTAAGAGTGCGATACTCTCAGAATACTAGAAGTACATAAACTGGTACAAATTGAAAAGATTAGAACCGGGGCAGCTAGGTGGCGCAGTGGATAGAGCACCGGCCCTGGAGTCAGGAGTACCTGAGTTCAAATCTGGCCTCAGACACTTAACACTTACTAGTTGTGTGACTCTGGGCAAGTCACTTAACCCCCAGTTGCCTCACTTAAAAAAAAAAAAGAAAAGATTAGAACCAGGAAACATTATACATAGCAACAGCAATATTGTATGGTGATCAACTGGAAATGACTTAATTATTTTCAGCAATATAATGATCCAAAATAATTTTTAAGACATGATTCATCTCCAGAGAAAGAACTGATGGAATATGATAGCAGATGCAAGCATGTTTTTTTTTTAACTTTCTTTTTCTTTTTTTTTGGTCTGTGTTTTCTTTTGCAGTGTGACTGATATGAAAATATGTTTTACATAACTATACACGTATAACTGATATCAAATTACTTGCCTTTTCAAGGCACGAAGAGGGAGGGAGGAAGAGTCAGAATTTGGAAATCAAAATTAAAATTAAAAATGTAGAGAAATTGTACATGTAATTGGGGAAAATAAAATATGCTCAATTAAATACTTGATAGATCCTAACATTAAAGCAATAACCTGTAATAACAATTAATAATTTCACAGTATCCAGATTAAAAAGAGTTTGTGAGAAATGATTGTAAATGACCAATAATTGTGGGTGGGGGGCAGGAGATTCAGAGCTCTCCCCTTCTAAAATCCTGGCTTTAAGTTCAGTTCTTAAGGACATTGCTGATGAAGATTGGTTTCACTTTCTTGGTCAAAGACCCACCCTGGTGAAACCTACTGTGTTCTGTTAAAGGTTAGGTGGGGTATACCTTCTTTGTATTGATAGCTTAAAGCTATGGGTGTGCTGGTATAGAGATATTTTTCCTATCCAAGAGATATTCAGTCATTTATTTTAATACAACCCATCTCCAATCACATTAATCAATTAGATTTGATTTCTGTTTGCTGGACTACCTATTGTTTTGAAGGGTATATAAATTGTGAGTCCCCTGCCACGATTGCCTTTGTTCTAAGAAAGACAGCCAAATGGTCATAATTTTTATTAATAACCTGCTGGCCTTATTTAATAAAATGATTAAATTACCAAGAAACTGTGTCTCTTCAACTTTTCAAACATCACAAGTTAAATTGTTCAATGATACAATTTCATGATCATAACATATCATAACTGCATTCCTTATATAATGGTTTCCCCAAAACATAATAACATACACAATATCTTGAAATAAAACTCAGTCAAATGAATTTCCAAATTATATAGAAAATGATTCATTTTATCACCTTTAGCATTTTGGACTAATAACATTTAAAACCCAATATAGAGGAGTGGTTTTCAATTAAAGAAAATTAATAGTAACAATAACAATAGATAATGTTTACACAGCAGTTACCATACGCCAGTCACTCTGTTAAGCATTGCACAATCATTATATCATTTTGATCCTTACAACAACTGAAAGAGGTAAGTCATCATCCTTTTTATAGATCAAGGAACTGAGGCAAACAGGTAAGATAACTTACTTGAGGTCAGATGACTAACAAATTTTTGAGACTGGATTTTGACTTTTTTTGCCATAATTGTTAATGTCAAATAGCAAATGTAGTCTTATTATGTTCTGCTTCACCACTATTATCCTACTTAGTTTCAGAATAAAATTCTGTCCAAATCAAATCTGGATTTTAATCACTAATGGTAACATTTAAAACTTCAAAATGTAAAGCCCATTGTTATCAATTAGCTCAATTTCAAATTTAATTCATGATGATACTCCCATCTCCCCAACATTTTTCTCTTTATTTCCTTTTAAATAACTTAAAGAGCCAAATCAATAATTTCTGTTTTCTCAACCTAAGCTTACTCATATTATTATTTTTTTTTTTTGCGGGGCAATGGGGGTTAAGTGACTTGCCCAGGGTCACACAGCTGTCAAGTGTCTGAGGCTGGATTTGAACTCAGGTAATCCTGAATCCAGGGCCGGTGCTTTATCCATTGTGCCACCTAGCTGTCCCGCTTACTCACATTCCTTTTTTTATTATTTATTTTCATTTATTTTTAAAAAAATCTTTTTGGTGAGGCAATTGGGGTTAAGTGACTTGCCCAGGGTCACACAGCTAGTAAGTATTAAGTGTCTGAGATCGGATTTGAACTCAGGTCCTCCTTACTCCAGGACCGGTGCTCTATTCACTGTGCCACCTAGCTGCCCCTACTCATATTCTTAAAGAGAGTATCCTCACCTTTCCCAGAGACATGTAGTATTATCTGTATTTTTTTTTCACCAGAGGAACTTTATGTGGTGCCCTCACACTTCTATTTTCCTGCTTTTTAGGGTCTATGAGGGATTATATTCCTTATATAACAACTAAAATGTACTCTTCCAATGATCTTTCAAGGACATAATTTTAGTATGTTATCTTTTAATCATTTCATGTTGCAAATATATTACTATAGTTTCCAGAATCACTACATAATGTTTCTCACATCCTTTTTATTTCAAGAGGTTAAAAACCTTCCTCAAACCTTTCTTCACAAAATTCCAAACCCCTTACACTTTCTGGCTTCTTTTTTCTCTATAGCTCTTCACTCAACTTAAAGCCCTGAAAATCTGGACCTTTCTTGTTTTACTTTCATATCCTGATCTGACACCACTCTTTCATATCCCATACTATCTATAAAACCCATATTTACCCACTAAACTTCTGCTTTGTAATTTAAGCACAAACCTTCTATACATTGTTTAATCAATTCTGAATCTGTAAGGTTTTTGTTTTTTCTGGATCAACATTTTGATTTCCTTTACAATGCATTGCTTCTTTCCGAAGGTATCCTTCATCTTATAGGACGCCACATTCTACCTCCTTGCTAGGCTGAAAATTCTGGAATATAGGTTTAGAATTTATTATGTTGCTGTGGTCAAACTAAGTCCATTACATCTACCCCACCCCTTCCAGTGATGGGGCTGAAACCAATGGGAGACAGACGGAGCCTATGTAGATAGCCCAATATCTGATCCTACAGGTCCCATGTTTTTCTTATTTCCTTGTATTTACATTTCTTAGCAGCCCACTATGTCTGTTGGTAACTCTGATAAGAAATTTTTTCTAAAATTAAGCATAAATCTGTCCAAATTAGACTTGGACCCCATTTTATGGCCTTTACTAACTTAAAATGCTACCTGAGAGACAGTATAATGTAGTAAATAAAGTTCATGTAAGAGACAGAAGATAAGGAACAGGGGCTTGATTCCTCTCTCTATTATGTCTTACCTATGTGACATTGGGCTAATCACTCATTCTCTCCAAGACTGTTTCCTAATTTGTGAATTGAGGAGGGAATCAGATGACTGTGAAGGCCCCTTAGAGCTCAGTATCCTATGAGGGTCCAAATATAAAATCATTTTATTTCCAGTGGAGTATAATAGCTTGAAACCTAATGCAATCTTAAAGTAAATTTCCAGGATAGCTCATCAAAACAAAAACAAAGCAATACATTTATTAAACACTTAATTTCATGTAATGATGTGTTTAGCAGTGCATATGAACATGAACAACAAAATTAAGCCATATAACTAAAGAGCAAAGAGAACCAAATATTTTAATATGACTACTGTGTGTCCAACCCTCTACTAAGGCACTAAAGCAAAATAAAGTAGTCGAACCTACACTTATTAACCCTGAATAATTTACAATCTTCTTAGAGAAACAAGGATTACATAAACTCAATGAACAAATATGAATTGGGAATTCACTGTGTTCAAAGAACTTACGTGTGTAAAGTGACCCAAAATAATATAAAACACTATATATTAAAGTTTTATAACAAACAAACTCTCCCAGAATACCTCATTATAGCATGGAGGTAACCTGGGTCTTCCAAGGCCTTTGGCAGAATCCACCATGAAACAATTCAATTGTGCCCAGCAACAGACTCTGTCTGCTTCTTGAGGACAGAACAACTAAGCATAGAAAGTTTCATTACAGGTAGACTAGCCACTTGGTAGTGATGAATATTTTGTCTACAGCAACCCACCAAATCAATAAAATTCAAAATGGTCCCGAGTCTTAAGCAACCTCCCTCCTCTCTTTTGCTTACACTGAAACAGTGAGCTCATGATAGGGAAGTAGGGCAGAGAGTAAAAATTTATTGTCTTATCTGTTGGCATATTATCTGTGATATCCTTGTCCAGGAGCTAAGGAGTAGAAGTGTTGCTGGAAAAACTGAATCATATAGTTACATTTTCATTATAAATGAAACCAGAAGATAAAAGAGGTGGTAGCTGAATTGAACAATCACTCATGGGTTCTCCTTGGAGAATCATACAAAGTTATGGATCAAGTTAGCATTATTGTGGATTTAAAGGCAACACAACCCCTCACTTCAAAGGACACAGTGGCTGGAACACAGCAGGTGCTTAATAAATGCTTGTTGACATACTAACACATTTTGAAGTATTCATGATTGAATATTTGCCAAACAACAATACTATGAAGATAACTGCAGCTTCTGGGACAATATCAGAAGATTTAGAAGAGGTACAGAAATTATGTGAAGGTTCAAATTAAGTCATTATATATATATTTAGTTCTTGTTTACTTTAATGCAAAGGTGTGTGTAAGGAATAATGAAAATAAATATATTGTAAAACTTCATTGAAGAATAAGAAACAAAATAGGTCAAAGGTCTGTTGGCATCAAATAGAATGACAGATAGGAAACAAGTTATTACAAAGGTGAGAGTCATATCCATGTGTAGGCAGACTTCTAACTTTTTAGTGCAAAAAGCAAAATAAAATAAAGAATAAAAATGAGATAATATGACATACAACTGAAATAACTCTAAAATTGACCTACATTAAAAATCTATTGGCAGGCAGCTGGTGGACAAAGCATAGGCCCTGAATTCAGGAGGACCTGAGTTCAAATCTGTGCTCAGATACTTAACACTTACTAACTGTGCAATCCTGCACAAGTCATTTAACCCTCATTGCCTCACAAAAACAAACAAATAAATAGATCAATTAATGAATGAATGAATGGATGCATGGATAGATAGATAAATGAACAAATGAATGAATAAAAGTAAATAAGTGAATGAATGAGTGAATGAATAAATAGACAGATAAATGAATAAATAAATGAATGAATGGATAGATAAATACATAAATAGATGAGTCAGTGGATGAATGGAAATTTTTTAAAAAATAAAATATCTATTAGTACAAAAATGGCAAATGCATAAATGAATAGACATTGAAATAGATTTTTTTATTGCCTAAGGAAGTCGAACTTGAGTAAATAAATCACCACATAGAGTAAACCAAAAATAAGGCCTAAAAACACAAACCAGTGACACTTGATCTCTTTGCCAAGTGGAGATTTGGCAACCATTGTGAATACCAGTATAGACTATGATAAATGTTATTATAAAATCTTAGAAAAGAAGACAATTGAAGGGCATGAATTGTTTTGCCTCATAAAATAGTGAAAAAGAGTGAATGGAAAATCAAGTTTTGAGAAAATAAGATTTCCAACTAACTCATATTGTATCAAGAACATTTAAAGGTGAAAGTAGGACAAAAACATGAAAAAAATGGAAAAGAGCTATAGAAATTTCAATGGCAAATTCATTTTTCTAGTATGCTTGCAGTTAGACTAACAGTTTTGGACTATAATCCTTAATGTATTATATGAGGAAATAGAAATGACAAAAAAGAAAAACAAAGAAGAAAGGGGAGCTTGATTAAGCACAATAAATACAGAATAGGGGCATGTTGAAGGGGATAAAAACTGGAGAACCTTGATGAACAGTATCTTAGGATAGCAGAAAAAACAGGAAAGTATAGAAAATTCTTGGGGGGGAAATTATGGACCATATTATTATCTAAAAAGGCAATTAAGGAACGATCAAGGAACACTGACCATATGTCTATTTTTTCCAGCCCAACAAAATCTTAATGAGAATAATCTAAGCATTCATCAAGAACATATCTCATACTTTCATGAAGATATGAGAAGAGTTAAGTTTTTTGTACAGGCTTTTGCAAATAATGTTCCACAGCAGAACACATTACTGTGGTCAAAGAAAAACTTAAAGGTGTAGAGAATATGATGTCATGGCATTTACTGTTTATTAAATATCAAAAAAGTATTTGATTTAGTAGAGCAAAATACCACCTTGAAGGTTTTCCTTCAACAAGGTGTCTCCTGTACTTATATAAAATCATAAGATTCCTTGAAAAAATTGACAACAGAAATAACATCGCTCAATCATCTTCAGATTATTAATACAGGTCATATATAAAAATATATATGAAAGATGTTTGTCACTATCTCAAAGAATCTCTAGTTTAGAGTACAAATGAAAAAGGGATTCCTTATGAATGGTGAAGTCTTACACCTCCCTTTATGGATGCCATTGTGCTGATTGCACCAAGTCTAAGGACATTGTACAGATCCCTAAATGAGATGAATAATCACTCAAAAGAGTTATTGAGCCAGCACTGTACAATGAAAAACAACCTGGGCAGGGGCAGCTAGGTGTTGCAGTGGATAGAGCACAGGCCCTGGATTCAGGAGGACCTGAGTTCAAATCCAGCCTCAGACACTTGACATTTACTAGCTGTGTGACCCTGGGCAAGTCACTTAAACCTGATTGCCTCACCAAAAAAAAAAAAAAAAGAAAGAAAGAAAGAAAAAAGAAAAGAAAAGAAAAAAAAGAAAAAAAGAAAAAAAGAAAAACAACCTGGATTTGGGTTTCAAAGCCTTTGAACTTTGATTCTAATCTCAAACTTGCTACTTACAACCTGTATAACTTTAGGCACAACATTCCTGGGCCTCAGTTTCCCTTTATGAAAAAAGTATGAAACTAGATAACTTCTAAGATACCATGAAACTCTAAAGCTTTGATCCTATGATCTTATAAATTCTTATTTCCCACAGTAATTATCCATAAAATGGTTGGCTGACTTTTGTACAGATGAAAACATACAGTTAAATGGTAAAGTAGTCCAAAATTCTCTAATCTTTACCTTATAATCTGTTTCTTTTCTATATATGCCCCCTCTTATTACAATCTGTCCTTTCTTTGGAAGCCCATATATCTGGGATTTTCTTTTTTTTTTTTTTTCTTTTTTTTTTAGTGAGGCAATTGGGGTTAAGTGACTTGCTCAGGGTCACACAGCTAGTAAGTGTTAAGTATCTGAGGCCAGATTTGAACTCAGGTAGTCCTGACTCCAGGGCCGGTGCTCTATCCACTGCGCCACCTAGCTGCCCCTATCTGGGATTTTCTATGCCTGTATTTTCCTTGACATTTCCTAGACACTTTAAACTCTTAGGCAAAGTTGTGGATGGGTGCTTCTTTGCCTTTAACCTCCATGGTAGCAAAGGTATCAGATGCTCCTAAGCAAGACTTCTCTCCTCTTGATAAGATGCCAGATCCTCTCTGATAGTACTACATGACTATGTTATATGGGACAACCCAGGTCTAAAGTTAAACAGGAGTGAAAATAGCATACAGGGCAGCTAGGTGGCATAGTGGACAAAGCACCAGTCCTGTATTCAGAAGGACTAGAGTTCAAATCCAGCCTCAGACACTTGACACTAGCTGTGTGACCCTAGGCAAATCACTTAACCCTCATTGCCCTGCACAAAAAGAAAAATAAAGCTAAAAAGAAAATAGATAGCCTAGGTGAAATAGCATATTCTAGGATGTGAATACAAAATGTAACTCTGTTATTGATCCCATTTCCCTTTATGGGGAGCCAAAGATCATTTCAACCAAGTTCAGGATCTGACTCCCTTCTGAAACCTGACTCTTCTTTGTTCCTCTAGGGAATTAAGATATGGAATCTATATTTTCACTCCTCTTGATCCTTTCCTCTAAATAATAGTGTCTAAAGTTAAGGGGTAAAATACAGTAATAATTTTTCAGTAGAAGTTATATGATAGTGAATGACTGGAATAGGAAGTGGATGATTATATATGTATTGAAAATAAAACCTAACTCATGGATGGCCTACATACCCCATTGGTATCCTTGTAATATCAAAACATCTAGAAGAAAATCTATAGCATTTTGTGTAGATCTTCTGTGGAAGATTTATGGAAGGGCATTTAAAAAGCTGCACTAGATAAGAAAGCTTAGATAAATTGCAATTTATACTTTTAATGGAAGTGTCCACATCAGTGATAGATCCATTGAAAGTTATTTGGTTACTTGGCTGATAGAGGATTGTGCACAGAATCACCTCATGAAACAGCAAAGAGTAATGGAAAAACCCAAGCATAAAACCCAGTTAAACCACTTCATATTGAGAACAATTATAGATGAAAATGGAAGTGGGAGGAAAAAACAGATGGAAAATGATACAGATCTGCCATTGTTTCTATAATGATACATTGTCATTATTGACAATAAATCTAGCATATCTGAACTCAGCATCTCTACATAGACTCTCAAGAAAATAAAGACAATGGTGCATTAATGTACCTCCAACATTTGACTTTTTCCTTTTTTATACAAGAACAACTTTTATATAGTAACAAATTATAAAAATGAGCAATTTTGAAATACAAGACCTCTGATTAGTGCAATGACCAATCATGACTCCAAAGAACTAATAATAAAGAATGCTACTACCTCAGGACAGAGAAATAATGGATTTCAATATTCATAATTAGGCACACATTTTTGTACCTAGTCAATGTGGATTTTTTTTGCTTAATTATCCATTTGTTATAAAGTTTTGTTTTCAATTAGAGGTTGGGGTGAGGGGAGAAAATTAATACTTATTAATTGAAAGGAAAATTCTTAATTAAAAAGAGAAACAGTCAGCAAGAATGGCTGGCTGGACTTGATTAAATACATAAAGAAGAAATTCCTGCTAGCAATGACAGTTTTAGAGCATCAGAGATTGTTTCTTTTAAAAAAACACTTTTCAATTACATGTAGAAACAATTGTAACATTCTTTTTTTAAAAAAAATTTTGTTTTAAATTCTCCTCCTCCCTGAGGGGGCAAGAAATTTAATGTTGCTTATACATGTGCAATCATGCTAAACATATTTCTATATGAATAATATTGTGAAAGAAAAGAGATAAAAAAATAAAACAAGAAAATAAAGAAAGTGAAAAAATAGTATGTTTCAATCTGCATTTAGACTCCTCCAGTTCTTTCTCTGGAGGGGCATGGCCATAGCATTTTCATCATGAGCCCTTGGAGATTGTCTTAGATCAATGTATTGCTGAGAATAGCTAAGTCATTCACAGTTGGTCATTATGCAATATTGCTGTTACTGGATACAATGTTCCCCTAGTTCTGTTTACTTCCCTTTGCATCAGTTCATGTGAGTCTTTACAGGTTTTAAAAAATATCACCCAGTTTATCATGTCTTATAGCAAAATAGTATTCCACTACAATTATATATCACAATTTGTACAGCCATTTCCCAATTTATGGGTATCCCCTCAGTTTCCAATTCTTTGCCACCACAAAAAGAGGTGCTATAAATATTTTTGTACAAATAGCTTCTTTTATTTTTTTAATCTTTTTGGGACACAGACCTAGTAGTGATATTGCTGAGTCAAAGAGTATGCACAGATTTATAGCCCTTTGAGCATAGTGCCAAATTGTTCTCCAATTATCATTTCACAATCCCAACAGTGCATTGATGTCCCAATTTCCCCATATTCCTTTCAACATTTCTCATTTTGAATTTCTGTTATATTAGCCGATCTGATAGGTGTGAGAGTTGTTTTTAATTTGCTTTTATCTCATAAAAATGCTTGAGAACATTTAAATATACATATATATTTTATAGTTCTTAGAGGAGCAAATAGAAGTCCCAAAATATTTTGCTTTTATTGTCTTCTTATTCATGTAACTCATTTAACATTTAACATTTTCTTTAAGAACATGGATGCTATGCCATTTGTTGGATATAAGTGTAATATTAAAATTACTTCATTGTCTGTGGTACCTTTTTAGATATTGTAGTTTCCCAGCTTATCTCTTTTAATTAGATCTATTTTTGTTTCCTTGTTTGAGATCATGATTGCTATCTCTGCTGTTTTTTTTTTTTTATTTCATCTGAACCATCATAGATTTTCCTTCACAGATTGGACCCAGTGGTACCACTGCTAGGTCTGTATGCCAAAGAGATCGTAGAAGAGGGAAAAGGACCCACATGTACAAAAATATTTATAGCATCTCTCTTTGTGGTGGCAAAGAATTGAAAATTGAGGGAATGCCGATCAATTAGGGAATGGCTAAACAAGTTGTGGTATATGAATGTAATGGAATGCTATCATGCTGTAAGAAACAATGAGCAGAAGGAGTTCAGAGAAACATGAACTGATGCTGACTGAGAAGAGCAAAACCAGAACATTGTACATAGTAACAGCAACATTATGTGATAAACAATGGTGATAGACTTGGCTCTTTTCAGCAGTGCAATGAGACAAAACAATTTCAAAGAACTCATGTTAGAAAATATTTTCGACATCCAGAAAAAATAACTGTGGATTATGAATGCAGATTGAACCCTAATGTTTCTACTTTGGGGCTGTTTTTATTTTCCTTCTTTTTTGAGGTTTTTTCCTTGTGCTCTGATTCTTCTTTCACAATATGACTAATGCAGAAATATGTTTAATATTTAAAGTCACACATATAATAACCTATATCAGATTGCTTTATTTCTTGGAGAGGAGGGAGGGGAGAGTGGGAGAAAAATTTGGAACTAAAAATCCTATGAAAACAAAGGTGGAAAAAATTATCCTTACATGTAATAATAATAAAAGAAAAATAATAAAATACTTTTATTTTTAAAAATCCTCCATGGATTTTCTCTCTGCTTCAAGTACATTTCTTGTAAACAACATATAGGATTCTGATTTTTAATTGACTCTCCTATATGCTTCCATTTTGTGGTTAGTTCATCCTATTTAAACTCACAGCTATGATTACCAGCTGTGTAGTTCCCTCTATCCTAGTTTTCTCTGTCTCTGTCTCTGTCTCTGTCTCTGTCTCTGTCTCTGTCTCTCTCTGTCTCTCTGTCTCTCTCTGTCTCTCTCTGTCTCTCTCTGTCTCTCTCTGTCTCTCTCTCTCTCTCTTATTTTATGTGAGATAATTTACCTCATTCTATTTTTCCATTCTCCCTTCTCGGAGTCTATCCATTTTTCTCACTCCTTAATTTTTTTTGGATATCATCCCATCATAGTCAAATCATCCATGTCTTCTGTCCTTGTACACTCCTTCTAACTAGCCTAATAAAGAAAAGGTTTTTTTTTTGTTTTACAGTTATTTTATTTTATTTATTTATTTTTTTAGTTCTCAACTTTTGTTTATACATGCTTTACAATTTCAGATTTTTCTCCCTCCCACCCCTCCCTCCCCCCTCCCCTAGGCAGCAGGTAATCTGATATAGGTTATATCTATATATCTCTATACATATACATATACATATATATATATATATATACACACACACATATATATACACATAATAACATTAATCTTATTTCTGCATTAATCCTGTTACAAGAGAAAGAATCAGAGCAGTGATGCAAAACCTCAAAATAGAAAAAAAAAAAACAACAGCACCCAAAACAAAAGAAATAATATGGTTCAATCAGCATCTATACTCCACAGTTCTTTCTTTCTTTTTTTTTCTTGGATTTGGAGATCCTCTTCTATCATGAGTTCCCTGGAACTCTTCTGTACCATTGCATTGGTGAGAAGAATATAGTCCATCACAGTAGGTCAACACTCAATGTTGATGATACTGTGTACAATGTTCTTCTGGTTCTGCTCATCTCACTCATCATCAGCTCATGTAAGACCCTCCAGGTTTCTCTGAACTCCTCCTGCTCATCATTTTTTACAGCACAATAGTATTCCATTGTATTCATATACCACAACTTGTCCAGCCATTCCCCAATTGATGGGCACCCCCTCAACTTCCAATTCCTTGCTACCACGTAAAGAGCAGCTATAAATATTTTTGTACATGTGGGTCCCTTTCCCCCTTCCATGATTTCTTTGGGCAAAAGACCTAAAAGTGGGATTGCTGGGTCAAAGGGTATGCACAGCTTTATCGCCCTTTGGGCATAATTCCAAATTGCTCTCCAGAATGGTTGGATCAGCTCACAGCTCCACCAACAATGCATTAGTGATCCAATTTTCCCACAGCCTCTCCAACATTTATTATCTTCCTTTTTTGTCATTTTAGCCAATCTGATAGGTGTCAGGTGGTACCTCAGAGTTGTTTTAATTTGCATCTCTCTAATCATTAGAGATTTAGAGCATTTTTTCATATGGAAATAGATAGCTTTGGTTTCTTCATCAGAAAACTGCCTGTTCATATCCTTTGACCATTTCTCAATTGGGGAATGACTTGGATTCTTATAAATTTGATTTAATTCCCTATATATTTTAGAGATGAGGCCTTTATCAGAAGCACTGGCCTCAAAAATTGTTTCCCAGCTTTCTGCCTCCCTTCCAATGTTGGATGCATTGCTTCTGTTTGTACAAAAATTTTTTAATTTAATATAATCAAAATCATCCATTTTGCATTTTATAATATACTCTATCTCTTGTTTGGTCAAAAACTGTTTTCCTTTCCAAAGATCTGATAGGTACACTATTCCTTTCTCTCCTAATTTACCTATGGTATCACCTCTTATGTCTAAATCATGTATCCATTTTGACCTTATTTTAGTATAAGGTGTAAGATGTTGGTCTATGCCTAATTTCTGCCATACTATTTTCCAGTTTTCCCAGCAGTTTTTGTCAAATACTGAGTTCCTATTCCAGAAGCTGGAGTCTTTGGGTTTATCAAACACTACATTACTAGTGTCATTTACTACTGCATTTCCTGAGCCTAGCCTATTCCATTGATCTACCACTGTATTTTTTAGCCAGTACCAGATAGTTTTGATAACTGCCGCTTTATAGTAAAGCTCCAGGTTTGGTACCGCTAACCCACCTTCCTGTGAATTTTTTTTCATTATTTCCCTGGATATTCTTGATTTTTTGTTTTTCCAGATGAATTTTGTTATTATTTTTTCTAGCTCTATAAAAGAATTTTTAGGTAGTCTGATTGGTATGGCACTGAATAAGTAAATTAATTTAGGCAGTATTGTCATTTTTACTATATTAGCTCTGCCTATCCATGAGCAATTGATATCTTTCCAATTATTTAGATCTGATTTGATTTGTGTGAAGAGTGTTTGGTAGTTGTGTTCATAGTGTTCCTGGGTTTGTCTTGGCAAGTAGACTCCCAAGTATTTTATATTATCTTCCGTTACTTTAAATGGAATTTTTCTTTCTATCTCTTGCTGCTGGACTTTGTTGGTCATGTATAGAAATGCTGATGATTTATGTGGATTTATTTTATATCCTGCTACTTTGCTAAAGTTGTTAATTGTTTCAAGTAATTTTTGACTTGATTCTCGAGGATTCCTTAAGTATACAATCATATCATCTGCAAAGAGTGATAGTTTTGTTTCCTCCTTGCCTATTCTAATTCCTTTAATTCCCTTCTCGTCTCTGATTGCTAAAGCTAACATTTCTAGGACAATATTAAATAATAGGGTGTGGTAAAATATGAAAGTTTTTAACAGTCGGCTAGGATAACTGAAAGACGCCAGTTTTTCAAGGACCACCCTTTTGGGGAGGAGATGAACAGTCCGCCTGCTGCGCATGTCAGACTGCCTGCCGGGTACAGTCCGCCTGCTGCGCATGTCAGACTGCCTGCCGGGTTTTTTGACTTCCGGGGTGGAGAGAAGGGGAGTAGCCTTTTTTTTGGCGGCTTGGCGGGACTCCGGGCGGCGCGGCACAGACGGTCTGACTCACTCCAAAGGTGGCCTAAATCGGTTTGGTGAGTTTTTATAAGGAATATAGACTAAGCCTAGATTTAAGACGATTTGTACTGTATTTCTGTTTTCCTATCCTTCTAATCAACAACACCTTATATACAATAAAGGCTCTATCTAGAAAACCAGAAGCTTCTTCCATTTACTAGTCTGGGAGATGAGTTAAGGGAAGGGTTAAGTAGGGGAGATTTATGATCTAATATCCAATTTTAAATCTCACAGTTTGGCGACCCCGAAGGGACCTTAAGGACCCTCCCACCCTCCCTAGTTTGGCCATAAGCCGGCTAATTCGGTGGATTTTCCAAATACCCCCCCCCCCCCCCCCCCGCGGACTTTCCCTTTGTCTAATCTCCCTTAAAGACTTTAAGCCTCTAAAAGTCTTGCTTTAAACAGAAAAGCCAGCCCAGTTTAAAGGGCAAGATGCTCGAATATTCTACCATCCCTTTGATTTTTCTCATCGGAATGTATTGGGACAGCATAACATCCCGACTTAGAGGAATAGTTTACTCAATGGTCCTTCATAACATTATTGGTTTTTTCCTCATTCAGGCAGCAAAAGGTTTTTTGTATAATAGTATACGTGAGAATCTTTGGGAAAATACGTTTAATATAAGTAGAAATTTTATGCCTGCAATTGAAATACCTTTTAATACCACATCCATAGTTCATACGACTAAGGATTTTATTTTTTTTTGTTGTTTTTTTTTTTGTTTTTGTTATTATCACTGTTTTTGTTATTATCATTGTTATGATGTGGGGGAAACTCTCACATATGGAGAGAGACCTCAAAATGGCTGTTTCTACTAGAGATGATCCAAGTTCAGAATCAGATCAGCAGAAACTACTCCCTCTGCAGGAAGCTATAGAACATAGTAAGAAGGGAGTGCCAATTCAAGTCAGAAAATATAGCCCCTTTAGACCAAGTGACTTGAGCGCATGGAAATCAATCATCCCTAGTTTTGAGAAAAATCCAAACACTGTAATTTCACAGTTAAGGACTATATTTAATGCATATCAACCCAGTTGGGCTGATGTTACTTGCCTTTTGGAAACTTTACTGTCCCCAACTGAGATTACAGATATTATCTCAGCAGGAAATGCCCTTGTTGCGAAAGGTAAGGCCGATGTGGAATGGCCTCTAAAGGATCCAGAGTGGAATTATAATGATGATAGGGATTTCCAAAGATTAAAAGATGCTAGAGAAACACTTCTGAAGGGAATGGAATCTTGCTCTAGAAAACCGGAAAACTGGCAGAAATTTTTAAGCCTACCTCAGGAGGCTAATGAAAGACCAAACAGATTTTATGATAGACTTTGTGAGGCCGCTAGACAGTACACCAGATTGGATCCAGTAGATTTAAGAGATTCCTGTATCATTCTCAACACATTTGTTTATAATTCACTGCCAGAAATACGCAGATACTTTCTGAAACAATGTCCAGACTGGAGAAATCTCTCAGTAGATAGAATTAAGGAACTTGCAAATTATGTCTTTGACTCACGTGAGGAAGATCCAGATCACCCTAAACAGAGCATTCTGGCACCAGCGATTCCTAGTCAGCCATGTGGACACCGGAACAAGGACACTAAGGTGTGTTGTTACTGTCGTAAGGAGGGGCATGAATTGAGAGAATGTAGGACTTGGAGAAGAAATTCTAATTCTAATTACAGGCGAAATCAAAATAGAAATAGATCTTTTTGGAGGAATACAGAAAGGCAGTACCAGAATAATGGTAACCAAGACCCCCCTCAGAAGAGGACACAGGAATGATGGTGTCTTGGGGAGGAATGGAACATAGATAATGAAAGCCATATATTCCCAGATCCGGATTTTTTGAATGCACTTGTGCCAGTCCATTCACCTCCCCAGAGTAATGAACCACATGTCACCTTAAAAGTGGGGGAGACTTATTATGATTGTCTGCTAGACACAGGAGCCTCTAAATCAGTATTAGTAAGCAAACCAGATGCTGGGTGTAGACCTGTAGGATTTTTGAATGTAGTGGGAGTCTCAGGAAAGAGCCAGAGAGTGGCAAAATTGAATCCTCGCATGGTATCTATGGGGCCCTTAACAGTGGAACATTCATTTTTACTCATGCCTGATGCCCCTGTAAATTTATTAGGTCGTGATCTCCTTTGCAAGCTTAGAGCAACCATATCTTGTGCTCCAGATGGGGCTGTCTCCTTACAATTGCCAGAGGATACTGTTCATTTATTACCAATTTTACTTACAGAAGCTCAAGGAACAGCAGGGGAGGTATCCAAAATCCCCTCTGACATTCCTGAGTCTTTATGGGCCTCATCCCCTAATGAGGTGGGGCTCCTTAAGTCTGCCATGCCTGTTACCTTTAAAGTTAAGGGGGGACCACCCCCCTCCATTCCACAGTATCCATTGTCTAGGGAAGCAATAGAAGGGATCACCCCTATAATTGAGGCTTTGAAAAGCCAGGGTATTATTATTCCATGTCATCACTCTCCATGCAATACTCCCATTTTGCCAGTTAAAAAACCCAAGCCTGGGCCAGATGGTAAACCTGTTTATCGTTTTGTGCAAGATCTTAGAGCGATTAATAATTATGTTATTCCTAGACATTCCATAGTTCCAAACCCGGCTACGATAATTTCATCGATTCCCTATGAATCTACATGTTTCACAGTGGTAGACCTTTGCTCTGCCTTTTTCTCCATACCAGTACATGAGGACTTCCAATATTTATTTGCTTTTACCTGGAAAAATAGACAGTGGACCTGGACTAGACTCCCACAGGGATTTGTAGACAGTCCCACATTATTTTCCCAAATTTTACAGCAGGATCTGGCCTCTATTACCTTTAAGGGCTCCATACTAGTACAATATGTTGATGACTTACTTTTGGCCTCTCCTAATGCTGAAATTTGTCAGGAAGATAGCCGTCACTTACTGCTGGAGCTGCACAAGAGAGGACACAAGGTTTCCAAGACAAAGGTACAATGGTGTTTGCCCCAGGTAGAATATTTAGGATTTATTTTGGCTGCTGGAACTCGCTCTGTCTCTTCTAAGAGAGTCCAGGCCATTCAACAACTCTCTGCCCCCACTACTAAGAGGCAGTTGAGAGCCATTCTGGGAGCAGCTGGGTACTGTAGACAATGGATACCCTCTTTTGGTGAAATTACTAAACCCCTCATAGCTCTTACAAAAAGTTCTGTTCCAGACAGTTTACAGTTGGATCCCCAGCATCTCTCAGCCATAAAAGAATTAAAACGGGCCTTGTTATCAGCACCTGCCCTAGGACTGCCAGATTATAGTAAGCCTTTCACTCTCTTTGTGCATGAACAAAGGGGGGTGGCTTCTGGAGTCCTGACTCAGTCACTGGGGCCTAACCAACGTCCTATAGCCTACTATTCAATTCAGCTGGACCCTGTAGCGGCTGGAGCGCCACCTTGCCTTAGAGCAGTGGCGGCCACAGCGCTTTTGGTAGAAAAAGCCTCTGATTTGGTCCTAGGTAACCCTCTAACTGTGCAATGCCCTCACGAAGTGGAGGCTCTCTTACTACGTCACAGGACACAAGCCTTTTCAGATCAAAGGCTGGCTAAGTATGAAATAACCCTGTTAGGTAATGAGAATATCACTTTAAAACGCTGCACAGTTCTTAATCCAGCAACACTACTCCCTAACTTACCATTCTCGGGGGAACCGTTGCATGACTGTGCTTCTTTAGTTGATATGGCTGAAAAACCCCGTGACAATCTTTTTGATACACCTTTAGAAAATCCTGATCTTGTCCTCTATACAGATGGTTCCTCATTTATGAGAGAGGGAACCCGTTTTACTGGAGCTGCTGTAGTTTCTGATTATGACACCCTCTGGGCAGCTTCTCTGCCTTCCCATTTTAGTGCACAGGCTGCTGAACTTGTGGCTCTTACACAGGCCTGTAATATAGCTAAAGATAAGAGTGCCACCATTTTTACTGACTCGAAATATGGCTTTGGCATATGCCACTTTATTGGTATGATTTGGCGTCAACGAGGCTTTCTAACATCCTCGGGCAAGGCTATTGCCAATGGGGACCTTATCAAGGACCTCTTAGATGCCCTAAAACTGCCTTCTTCCCTAGCCGTTGTACATTGCCCTGCCCACACAGGGAATAGTGATCCTGTTTCAAAGGGAAATGCACGAGCCGATTCTGCAGCCAAGCTAGCTGCATTAGAAGCTCCTGAACATGTATTTAACCTTTCACCTTCTGAGGATATTCCTTCCAACCTAACCTATGACGATTCTGAAGTAGAAAAGTGGAAAAAGAAATTTAAGGCGAAACAGATCAATGGCATCTGGGTGTCTCCGGAAGGTAAGCCATTTCTTCCCCGGAAATTCTACCACCAGGTATGCCTCTCTGTTCACAGAAAAGGCCATTTTGGTACACAAGGCATTGTAGACTCTATTAAGAGAACCTGGATAGCACCAGGTGTGACTAATACAGCATCTCGAATCTGCTCGGGCTGCTCCACATGTCAGTCTTATAATCAGTATGCTTTTAAGGCCAAAGCTTATGGAGGGCGTCCTCTAGCATATACACCTTTTGAGCACTTACAAATTGATTATATTACTATGCCAAAAGCAGGACATTATAAATTTTGCCTTGTTATAGTTGATCAGCTCACTCGGTGGGTGGAGGCCTTTCCCAGCCCCCGAGCCACAGCTGCCTTTGTTGCCAAAATTCTTCTTAAAGAGATAGTACCTCGTTTTGGCCCACCAGCCCGCATCGATTCTGACAAAGGCACACATTTCACTGATTCGATTTTATCCCAAATCTATTCTTTCTTGGGAGTGACTCCAAAATTCCACACGCCCTACCATCCACAAAGTTCAGGCCAAGTCGAACGTATGAATAAAGAGCTTAAGAGTATGATTGGCAAATTATGTACTGAAACCCATTTGAAATGGCCTGATGTTCTACCATTGGCATTATTCTATCTACGAAGTAGACCAAGAGGAGAACTTCATATATCTCCTTATGAAATGCTTTTTGGTCACCCTCCTATCCAAGCTAAAACTTTTTCCCCAGTTTATACATCACTGGTGGGAGGTGATACTTCTGTTGCTTCCTATATACAGGAATTACAGACCAGGCTACGTGAACTCCATGAGGCAGGAGCTGTGGTCCAGGCAGGACCATTAGACTTTTCATTGCATAACTTCAACCCAGGAGATAAAATATATGTAAAGAATTTTCAGAAAACCAGTGGAACTCAACCTGCCTGGGAAGGACCTTTTCAGGTATTATTGACAACTCCTACTGCCATTAAAATTGGTGAAAAAGACTCATGGATTCATTGCTCTCATATAAAGCCTGCACCATTCATAGGTGAAGAGATTTCAGATAGACCTGAGGTAGACGCTAAAGAGGTAAAAACCCTAAAGATAGCAACTGTTAAAGAGCAAAGAGAGTTCAGAGGAAAAAGGCAGTTCCCATTTAATAATCCCACTGATCAGTTAAATGCTTTGGGACTCAGTCTTCGTAAAGTATCAGGAGACGGAAATTGCCTTTTTAGGGCTTTAGCAGACCAGCTAGAAGGTCACTGTAGAAATCATCTCAGACACAGACAAGAAGCTGCTTCTTATATGATTAACCATAGACAAGAGTTTGAGTCTTTTATAGTAAATGACTCCCCTTTTGAAGAATATGTTGATGAATTAAAGAAATTTGGAAAGTGGGGAGGAAATGATTCAATTGTAGCATTTGCTAAGCAGCATCAGCTGAATGTTGTGGTTCATCAATTAAATCAGCCTTTATTGAAAATCAGTGGCACAGACAAAACTGATGCTAGAGAACTCCACATTTTCTACCATAAAGAACATTATGACAGCATTAGAAAGATCAATGACAATTCAGAAACCCCTGCCACTTTGGCATGCAGAGAATTGGGGAACCAGTTAAAACAATGTGGCATACCCCAAACTCTAGCAGCTTAAATACCTTAAAATTTAACAAGCATTTCCTTCCACAGGCAAAAGCACTGAAGCACATGGCCTAGTTTTCTGGCCCACCTCAATTTCTCCCACCCTTTTCCCTACCCTATACCTATTTTTTTTTTTTTATCCTTTTTGCTTTTTGTTTTGTTTTGACTTTTGAAAGGCACTGAAAAGACCTGGAATTCACCACACCTTTAAATTCTTTAAGAGCACAAAAGGGTGCTTAGCGAATCTTTTGCCTTTTATTTTTGGTTTTTGGTTTTGCTTTGTTTTTTTTTTTACTTTTGTTTCTTTTGCTTTTCTTTAAAAACCCGATTTTGTAAACTAAGTGACTTTTCAAAGGCATTTTAAGTATATGCTATTGAATATTGAATCTTGCTTATTGAAGTCTTATTTCTTTTTGATGAATTAATCACCACTTTAAGTATCTGCTACTGTTATACTAGAGAATTCATGTATAAGATGATGTGGTCTAATTGCTAAAAGAAGATTATGTAATAATGTCTAAAAGAAGATTATGTAACAATGTCTAATATAATCAGCTATTTACATTCGTTTATTATTTATATGTCATTATACTCTGGGTATGGTTTGGAATTATTGTATATATCACTAATATATTCTCAGTTATGCAGCATAGCACACATTTTTACCATCATATTGTCTTTGGTGAAATTAATGAGATTTCAGAAATATGGAAACTTATCATTTCAGAGACTAACTTGCTGTGAACTCTGATGCAGGCCCTGTAGAGAATATATGTGCAACAAAAGGAGAGACAGGTATACATAAGTCCATGGTTTGCTTATGATGGTGACTATGTA